>NC_092356.1:13982690-14594052 GCF_963676685.1 Mytilus edulis | reverse complement strand
AGTGTAATTTGGATTTCTTTGGAAGAAATTATACACAAATCGTAGATTTTGTTTTAATTCATACTTATTTTCTCTTCAACTAATAAGCTTAGTTAGTGAGTATGATACAACATGGCAGTTTTACTTGAAATAACGAGTCAAATATATAATCAAATGGGCTTGAATCAATTCGACCAAGAAAGAATTGGAAGCTTTAAAAACAACCTCGCTACTTTAGATTTTCGTTTACAACGGAAGCAGTTTAGGTGAGGAAGAATGTTTACAATAAAAAATCATGCCAAACTCTTATGCGCTTGAAAAATCAGATGAAAATCAAAATCATGCAAGCCGAATCAGACTCTTATGAAGCTCTTGAAATGCAAGGTACAGGAGATGAGTCTGACGTGTTTGAATTTATAACTGTTAAGCTTTTAGGTACTGAGGGTTATATTGATGTGTGATCAGTGAACTAATTTAATCAGTTACATATACCATGTATACAGGATCATACAGGACACAAATTATTATAATATATGGTAATGAAATAAATTTGATCAATGATGGTAAACATATATTATTATTTGATTGTTGTAATGTTCTTTTTAACATTTTGCCCCTTGAAGAATGCAAACTACTTACTTCCATGTGCAAAAAAAAATGATCCCCCCTCTTTGAATTTATAAAAAAAATTGAGCCCCCCTTTTCCACTTACAGAAAAAAACTTGATCCCCCCTGCATTTTGACCAGCCCCCCCCTCCCAGGTAAAAAATGATAAGTCCCTTACGCAATCAGCATCCCCCTTTTTAAGAAGTACAAAATAAGACGTAAAACAGTAATTATTATTTCATCGCAAATAACTCGAGTACTGCTGTATTGTAACGATAATATAGAATTACTTTAAAAGTTAAAAAGTAAAAACTTTTAATATCTCCTGTAAATGAATATCGTATCGTAATTCCGAATTCATTTCGTAGTTTATAATCAAATTTATACATCCGCGTTTCCGGTTTCTATTCAGACTCGAAAGATGCATGTTGCATATAGCATCGATTTGCTAGATAAAGTCATTAAAAACCTTTTCATTTGACAACGTTCGCTTTACAAATCTTTTTAACCTTTTACATAACCCGTACGACTCGTTTTGTCGTTGCTGCAAACCAGCCATACCGGTAATGGATTCATGAATTTCTGAATTTGGCTCCACATGATTTTGAACCCCCATTACAATTACCTGTTAATTGACAAAAAAGCGGACATCAATAAGTGTATGAATGATGACACATCTCCCTTGCTTATTGCTTGTCAGGATAATCATTCAGATATAGTAATGCTACTACTTGACAATAAAGCAGTAATTGACAAGTTTACATACGTGGAACAATCTCCCCTGCATACTGCATGTCAGGAAGGAAATACATATCTTGTAAAGTTATTAGTTGATAACAAGGCAGACATTTATAAGTGTAGAAATGATGGAAAATCTCCCTTATTTATTGCTTGTCAGCAAAATCGGGTTGATATAGTATAGCTGTAAATTAGAAGCAATAAAATTGAGAAAGGAAATGGTGAATATGTCAAAGCGAGAACCACCCGACCATAAAGCAAACAACAGCCGAAGGCAACCAATGGGTCTTCAATGTAGCGAGAATTCCCGCACCCGTAGGTGTCCTTCAGCTGGCCCCTAAAATATGCATAATAGTACAGTGATAATGGACGTCATACTAAACTCCGAATTATACACAAGAAACTAAAATTTAAAATCATACAAGACTAACAAAGGCCAGAGGCTCCTGACTTGGGACAGGCGCAAAATTGCGGCGGGGTTAAACATGTTTATGAGATCTCAACCCTCCCCCTATACCTCTAGCCAATGTAGAAAAGTAAAAGAATAACAATACGCACATTAAAATTCAGTTCAAGAGAAGTCCGAGTCTGATGTCAAAAGATGTAACAAAAGAAAATAAATAAAATGACAATAATACATAAATAACAACAAACTACTAGCAGTTAACTGACATGCCAGCTCCAGACCTCAATTAAACTGATTGAAAGATTATGTCTTCATCATATGAATATCAGGTACAATCCCTCCCGTTAGGGGTTTAGTATCATACTATCATAAAATATATGAGAAGAACATAACCCGTGTCATGCCAACAACTGTTTTTTAGAAATAAATGTGTTTAGTTCCGATGCAAAGACCCTATCAGTGAATCAATGTTAAAGCCAAAATATGCAATCTTTAATGACCTGACAACAGTATCGTAACTATTTCCCCTTTTAATAAGTCTATTTAAAGGTTTTGTTAGTTTCTGAGGAGAATACTGACATTTTTGTGCTTTATAAAGAATATTTCCATAAAATTTTGGATGTGAAATACCTGAACGTATAAGATGTCTGCATGTTGAGTTATATTTACGAATTATTTCCTTATACCGGTGATAAAATTTAGTAAATGTTTTGACCAGTTTGTGATATCGAAAACCCTGGTGTAATAATTTTTCAGTAATACATACATTTCTCTCGCTAAAATCTAATACATTGTTACATACACGAGCGAATCGTACAAGTTGAGATATATAAACAAATGACATTAATAAGTGTTTGCATAATGGAACATCTCCTTTGTTCATTGCTTGTTAGGAGGGTCATGTAGACATAGTAAAGTTTTTACTCGACAACAAGGAAAACATTTACAGATGTGTCAATGATGAAACATCTCCCCTTTTTATTGTCTGTCAAGTAGGATATTAGAAGCCTAAGCAGACATTAACATGTGTATGAAAATTGACGTTTCTCCTTTGTTTGTTGCTTGTGAGTAGAACCTTGTTTTAAATTGTATCATTATGATCATTCTGAAAATGATAATATGTTTTGATCAAGTCGTTTTTCTTCATGCAATAGTTACAAGGACATTATAAAAAAACTAGTTACACGATTTGTTAAACATACATGAAGAAGTGTTTGAAGAGATACTTTGTCTATAATAAAAGTTTTTATTTCCTAAATAATACAGATAAGAAGATGTGGTATGATTTCTAATGAGCCAACTCACTACAAGAGACGAAATGACACATATATTAACAACTCTATGTCACCATACGGCTTTCAACAATGAGCAAAGCCTATACCGGATCGTCAGGTATAAAAGGCCCCGAAATGACAAATGTAAAAACAATTCAAACAAGAAAACTAACGGCCTCATCTATGTAAAAAGAAAATGAACGAAAACCAAATACGTAACACATAAACAAACGACAACCACTGAATTACAAGCACCGGACTTGGTGAGGCATATTCATGCAGAATGTGGCGGGGTTAAGTTGTTTTTATTCTTTAATACTGATTACTTCAATTTTTAAAGTGTATTTTTACCGTAACCATCTCACTGACCAAGTAATCCACTTATTTAAAAGATAACCGAAACTAACCAACATATTACAAAATACATCAGATTACACTAACAAAGACATGTATCAACCATCATAATAAGGGTAAGATACGTTGACGTTTCTAATAATAAACCCCTTTTGTTCTTACTTTACAATATTGCGTGAAACTTTTAAAACATTGAAATGTCAACAAAACAAGAATATATTATCCCGCTTATGTTATTTCATTTCTGCTGTGAAATTCTGTGTTTAGATTTCTGGCTTTATGCCATATCATTTGACAATGACCTTGATTTTTTTATAATCTTAATGTCTACGTCATTTGGTCTCACCTGGGAAAAGTCGTTTTAACATCATTATAATTCTTGTTCAATAGGTCGAAAAAGGAGATAGTACTGCCATCAGACATCTATCTATGAAGACCAAAGGACAAAGCAGTGCATAATTACAGGTTACTATACTGTTTTCAGCCGTGCCAAAAGCTATGCTTTATAGTAAATTGTAAGATTACATTGGATCACAAAACAGAGTTACACATGTACTGTGTGCTTTATAGTCACTTATAAGATTCAAGATTCAATATTTTATTAAAGGCTCACCACTTGTACGACATTATACATTCCAATATACATATAAAACATTGCGTATAAGATAAAATATTGGAAAACATATAAAACTTATAGTATATTGACACTAACAGTTAAATATCATTAGCTTGAATACTAAAACATATACAAGCGCCATCTATTAAAAATTATGAGAGACTATTAAATGATTAATTATCTACAATATTTTACATAATTTTGCAACTATATAAAAAAATATATCTAAGATTTAAAATACATCATCAGCTATATACAGAAAATAAATTTGTTCTTATGCATAAATTATTAAAGCAGGTTTTAGCAAATACCTGACTAAGTTCTTCATTTCTGAATAAAAATATAAACTTTTTGTCAATAGACAAGTTATACAATTGATCATTTACTGCTTCACTATACAATATATTTCGAAGGTCTACATAATTATAAAGGACATAAAGTACATAAAGTAAATACATGTTTTTCATCTTCAATTTCATTTTTACACATACAACAAGAGTACATTGGATGACAACACTTGAAACAATTCAAAAGAGAACCTAACAAGTTGAATTATACTTCAACATTAATCGAAAATCAATTTTGACAGACAGGAATCAACAGCAATCGTCGGATTACAGGCTCATGGCTCAATAAAAATTGTGACAAGATTAAACATGTGTGTTGCGAACGTCTAAGCCGTTTGGTATCAGCTGGGAAAATCGTTTTACTAAAAAAAAGTAGGACATGAAGGTAAATTGTTTATTACATATTTGATTTAATCAGGTAAAAAATAGCCTACATGCAAATTTCCATAAAAATTTAAATACGGGATCAAAACAGTATCGTATGCCCTTAATGGACAATCATATCACATCTTCTTAACGTTTAGCCATCCTTTGACGTATATGACAGTGGTGTAACACACGGTTACATTTTTAAAGTGTGCTTTTCAAATATATGTATTTTTGTTTCATTTGCAACACGTAATTCTAATTATATTTAGTGGTTGTCTACCTTGTCTCATCCAATCGAAAAGCTACTGGCAGTAAAGTGGACACAAATAAAATAAAACACTTATTTTGTACTTTATACATTTATGTTTCGCAAGTTTGCGTCCGCGTATCCGTAATGCAATGTTATGTGAAAATAGTTATATAAGGAAAATAACACAGAGTTCTACACATATGTTTTAAATTTATTATCTCTACTGACAATGTATATATTGGTCTATATCATGATTGTTATACTTGTTGTTATTAAGACAGTCCACAAAAACTTTGTCACACATACATATTCTCCCCTTACAGGAACTGGGACTATCTGGAAAAAATAATAAAATCTGATAATATTAAGACAAACTAATTTCATTTAAAGATAGACTGACATAATTACAGTAAATATTAGTATTATGGTTATTATTATTATTATTATTATTATTATTATTATTATTATTATTATTATTATTATTATTATTATTATTATATTTATTATTATTATTATTATTATTATTATTATTATTATTATTATTATTATTATTATTATTATTATTATTATTATTATTATTATTTTTATTATTATTATTATTATTATTATTATTATTATTATTATCATGATTATGATTATGATTATGATTACGAATATTATTATTATTATTAATAATAATTATTTTTTTTAAATTATTATCATTAATATCATTATTATTATAGTCTAAAGGCGAAATTGTCTAATTTACCTTGACATTTGACTGCTCTGGTTTGAAGTTCATATGAGTATGGCCAAGTTTTAGGCCAACATTCGTCAACACGACCATAGCAATCATCGTGGTCTTTGCAACATCTGTAAAATTAAGTATATATATTTTTATATTTTTTTTCAATGCAGGATCATACAAATTAATGTAAAACTATACAAAACGATAATACACAATACGCGAACTGTACCTAAACTTATATTTAAAATATACGTGTCAAATTGAAAACGTGTACTTAATAATTAATGTTGCTCTTTAACTAATTTGATACCGGCAATAAACCGAATCAATTTAAAAGAACAAAAAGTGTTATCCTCTACAGGTCAATATGCCTTTCCCAAGTTAGGAACCATGAAATAACCAAGTGGTTGTCTTGAGTTTTAGAACTGTTTTACTTTCACAAAAAATAATCTTGTCTAAACTCGCAGCGATTCAGAAACTGCTCTATTGTTGGCAACTGAATGTTGACTCCTAGAGATTCATTCTTGGTTTTCTGTTTTGATGGGTTGCTTTCTCAGAGACATGTACCTAGCATCTTCTCTATTTATATTTGAAATTATATGTCATCTTCTTGAATATAGATATTACTATATTTATGGTCGTTATTGGCTTGTTGTATTCCTGCTTTTTAATAAGTGCGAACATATGCATTCTTTAATCGTATATATTCAACTTGTGTTTGCATTTTGTTTTCTCTTTAACCCCGTTGTCATATACTGAGCACCATAAATTGATTGATCGATTAATTGGTGCTTAACGGCACTTTCAGCACCTTTGTGCTAATTCGTAGTGGTCATGTTTTATTTGTGCAGGAAGCCGGAGTGCCCGGAGAAAACAATTACCAACATTTGGTAGGAAAACTGACGATAACAGTCATTTTGAATTTTGAGTCGAGAGCACCTGCAACTTGTGGGATTTAAACTCACAATTAGTGTTGAGAGGCTACAGGAGCACCATAGATTGCACTTTGTAAATACAGCTGTTTAGTCATGCATACTTACTGATCAACGCCATCAATTGGTGTACCACTTCCATACCATCCACAAAAACATCCATAGTCTAGAAGTGCTTTGGCTCGGTCGTATCCGAAATAATAGGATAACTGATATGTAATACTCGTAATAGCTCTTTTATTTTTCACGCTTCTTGCCTCTGGAACAAACATATGAAAGGCCATAAAACTTCACTCAATACTAGGAGTATAACATGTGTGACCGAAACACCAAACCCAGTATATATAGGTTCGTTTGTAAGTCTTAGTACGATAGTCGTACTCCAATTTTCATGAATGCCCCGGCCTTGCATAAAATCACAAATATATAATATAAATTGAAATTATACAGAATTATTACTAAGTTTTCGATGTGTTTTACTTTCATTTTTATTTGATATCAGGTATTCAATTTTCTCAGCAGCTGACTATGCGGTATGGGCTTTGCTCATTGTTGAAGGCCATACGGTGACATATAGTTGTTAATTTCTGTGTCATTTGGCCTCTTGTGGAGAGTTGTCTCATTGGCAATCATACCACATCTTCTTTTTTTTATATAAAGAAGACTGAAGACGGATTAACAAATTTGACCAGTGTATTAAATAAGGGTGAACACAGTTAAAATACTAGTATCAGTAGAATCATGATCAATTAACTGGAAACATTTGATTGTCTATCAAAATTTAAACACATCTCGGGGAATTTTAAATCGGCTAAAGATACATGTAATGTACTTGTTGCTTACGTACCCACATTATGAAAATTTATGTACATGATGATACACAATACCCATGCAGCACGGCCCTGAAATGAAAAAAAAATCTATATATAAATAAAATTCAAATATTCTTTAAAACAACTTCTCAATTTACAGGAAATCCGTATTTTTAGATGAATGGCATGCATATCTTATGACGAGTCTTTTTAAAAAATGTTCTTAAGCGTTCTTAAGCTAATAACTTTATATTTCTAATTTTCCAGTTGCAGTTAGATATATATACAAGTCTCAATTGAAAACAACGTTCAAACCTATGATTGAGTTGGATAAAAACCGCAATTTTTAAACGTGTGCATGTAAAACAAATTTCGTTGTAGAGGGGTCTAAATACAAACAACATTTCACATAAGACCAAAAAAGTGAAAAAATATATTTTAACAAAACGCATTTGACTAACAGGTCGAACAACTGATGTTCTTTAACCCTGCTTAATGCTATTGACGATTGCCAAATAAATTGATCACAAGATGTAACAAAGTGGATCTTTCATCGATTTAATACCAAACAGAAAACAATAAACTTGCGGCAAACATGGTAAACCACAAACCTGAGGTGCTAAATTTTTTTTACACCATATCCGGATTTCGACAATTAATGTCTCTTTAGTTATGTATATATATACATGCTGTTTACTTTTTATCTAATACACTGCATGCATAGCGTTCTTCTAGTTACAAGATACAGTACTGACACAAAAATTTCAATATAAAGATACTTACACGTAAAATAAGCATAATTGAACTGTTCTCTTCTGCTGCAAAGTGACAAAAATGTAGAAATATATTGACAAGATCAAAGACAATTTGATTTAAAAAATACACTGTGATGGTCAACAAATGTCGAGACAATAAGAAAACTTAAAGCATATAGATTATGAAAATCAATTAATTTTGTTACGCTCTTACTGAGCCTCCTCTTCGGGATTTTGATTATGTGATTACTTGGCCGTTTTTATAGTGATTATGTGATTACTTGGACGTTTTTATAGTGATTATGTGATTACTTGGCCGTTTTTATAGTGATTATGTGATTACTTGGCCGTTTTTATAGTGATTATGTGATTACTTGAACGTTTTTAAAGTGATTATGTGATTACTTGGCCGTTTTTATAGTGATTATGTGATTACTTGGACGTTTTTATAGTGATTATGTGATTACAAGACCAAATATTTTATGATTATTTGATTATTTGATAATCTAGGACTCTATTTTGGATTATATAGTTAACAGAAAATGTGATTATATTGGCAAAATATTTGTGATTATTTGATTTGTGTGATTGATTCGAGCATTCATTGTGTTAACTAATTAAAGAAATATAATCAATATGAAAATAAGGAGATCTAGTATTACTGTCAATGAGACAGCAATCCGGCACCATAGATCAAATGAAGTGGAAGTACGCAGCTATATGTATCTGTGTGACCTTTAACAAAAATCAAAACTGTATAGAAAGCTAAAATAAATAAAGGTCCCTACAGGGAAAAAATAAAAAAAAATAATTAAGCTGAAACAGAATATATGCAATGATGATTTAATATACAAGACGACAACTTGATTGTGGGAACGAAATAGTAAATTTACAAAACTCAAGCATTGTTTTTATTGCATCCTTAAAAAATAAGAGGAAAAAAAATAATCATACCATTGGACGGAACAAATGAATACCCACTGTAATTATCTATAGGTTGTAAGTTGTTTTTAAATTGAAAATATAAACATAAAGACTTAAATATATTTTGAATATTGATTTTTTTCTATTCCTATCTATTATGGTCAAGCAGTGAACAAATGGCATTGAAAATTCACAGTCATCGAAATTTGACACAAAACACAATTTGCACTTTTCACAACTCGGCTGCTTGATAGACATGGAAGATCGCGAGCTTCTATTGTCTAGTGATAAATCGTTAGTTTCAAAATACGCATTATCTTATTTCTAATGGCAAAATGAATAATTAAAAATAGAGATATATTCATTAACAATCATACCCCGTCTCCTTATTTTGTATAAAAAAGTAAAAGGGCAGACACTGTTCTTACAAAACGATAATATGTATCATGCCCTGCAGTCAATACGACATATACAGGACCAGAACATGTCCACATCTTGCAGTGAAACAATCGTGCCAACAAGTCTTTAGGTTACTCCGAAAGGGCAAATGGGCACAAATACCAGGTTTATAGTTTTCGGTTTAACAAGCATAATATCTTTCCGTATTACCACATTTTGACCACCACGGAAAATAAAAACCTCATACCAAAGATCAGCGTAGTTGTGTTTCATTTACGGCGATAATTGACCAAAGAATACATTTGCAATGGTATATGTATACTACAGTAACTACTAAAGAAAAGAGAGGTCAATCATATAGAAAATGTTGCTTTCGAAGAGCTTTTATAATAAACCCTGCATGTATATCAGCAACACAATTATCACACGGTTGACAAGCTAAAACGGATCATGTGCTCTCTCAATGCATTCGTCACGACTCGGCCGATTCCGGAGAGTAGCAGATTCAACCGATAATTGGTCTGGATGCTATATAATCAACACAACACGGACAATAAAAGAATCAATAAATTCAATACACTTTTGTATGATGAATATAAAAATACAAAGATGTGGTATATGATTACCAATGAGACAACTCTCTGCCAGATAACAAATGAAATAGCAGTAAGCCACTGTATAGGTTACCGTAGGTAGCACTCCACAGTTAGGTGTGTAGTTTCGCATTTTGGCCCCTGTGGATTTTTCAAATATGAGAGCTAGTGTGCAATAAAATTCATTTTTGGATAGCTGAGTATTAAAATAGCCTTTGTATTGGGTTTATATGAACATCAAGGTTATGTAATGCATGTAATATAGGCTGTTTTCTGTATGGCAGTCCGTATTTGCATGTCCCTACCATACATTGGTCCCTATTATTGTAATGTTTTTTTCCAACTTTTTATCGCACGAACTTTGTGATTGGATTTTACGAAAAAATGAGGCGAAAGACACCCATTTTTTATTTGATCATTAGGAAGATTTAGGAAAACAGTTTCTAAAAAGGTATCACTCAAAGGCATTGAAATTCTAGTTTGATCCAAATTTTTGGGGGAAATGTGACATGTTCACCCCCCTTTTTGCAATATTTTATGGTAAATAAATGCAGAATGTTGCCATGGATACACATAAAAGGAATTAATTTTCACCCTTTTAACTTGTGAAAATCAAATCTATGGAAGATACTGATCACATACATATGCACATGTACAATACAAACAGTTGGGTTAATGTATTAGAAATCCAGGAATAGGAGATGATAAAACATTTTGTGGCTCATTTTCAATTTTATTTTCTAACTGTGGAGTGCTACCTTATGGCACATCAGAAAGCACTTTTTAAGATAAAAATTACCACAAATCTTTAGTCTGTTATGTTCTTGTTTTAGTTCTGAAGGTGAAAAATCTGCTAGGAATGCAATTTATGTTTATTTTATTGTTTACTGTCCTTAGCAACCAAATATACACATTTTGACTCTTAGACATGTTGCGGTCATAAATTTGTACTCCATTAGCTTTGCCCTTGTAACCAAAGATTGCGCTTTATATGATATCCTCAGAATGTATCGCTTTATATTTTTGAATGCGAATAAGTCAAATAAACATTTTTAGCAGGATTTTATATTATAATTTGGCATTAATTACATTTAATGATGCCAGTATGGCTAGAAATTTATACCTGATTGAGAGCTTCTAAACCAAGGTTAGATATGCTATTTACAGCAAAATTGACCCATAAGTACTTTCAAATACCTAAAAATTGTACAATTTGTCCTCTTTTAAGATAATTTTATGATTTTAAATAAGGTAGCACTCCACAGTTAGAAAATAAAATTAAAAACGAGCCACAAAATGTTTTATCATCTCCTATTCCTGGATTTCTAATACATTAACACAACTGTTTGTGTTGTACATGTGCATATGTATGTAATCAGTATATTCCATAGATTTGATTTTCAAAAGTTAAAAGAGTGAAAATTAATTCCTTACATGTGTATCCATGGCAACATTCTGCATTTATTTACCATAAAATATTGCAAAAAGGGGGGTTGACATGTCACATATCCCCCCAAAATTTGGATCAAACTAGAATTTCAATGCCTTTGAGTGATACCTTTTTAGAAACTGTTTTCATAAATCTTCCTAATGATCAAATAAAAAATGGGTGTCTTTTGCCTCATTTTTTTCGTAAAATCCAATCACAAAGTTCGTGCGATAAAAGTTGGAAAAAAACATTACAATAATTGCCGGACCAATGTATGGTAGGGACATGCAAATACGGACTGCCATACAGAAAACAGCCTATATTACATGCATTACATAACCTTGATGTTCATATAAACCCAATACAAAGGCTATTTTAATACTCAGCTATCCAAAAATGATTTTTATTGCCCACTAGCTCTCATATTTGAAAAATCCACAGGGGCCAAAATGCGAAACTACACATCTAACTGTGGAGTGCTACCTAAGATAAAGGGAAAATTTTTAGAAATTTACCCCAAAAATGAGACAGACTTGAAGTTTTTCACTATGATCCAGCATTTATTTTTAAATCACTTTTTGTCACGTTTCAACATCAACTGCTAACCTTCATAAAATCTTTATTACTGAACCAATTTTAAAAACTAAGGTATCATTTTCATCGTAACAGCTAGTAGAACACAGAAAATAAAATAAAAATTGAGACAGGAGGGGAAAAATTTCACCTTAAGGTAGCACTCCACAGTTAGGTGTGTAGTTTCGCATTTTGGCCCCTGTGGATTTTTCAAATATGAGAGCTAGTGGGCAATAAAAATCATTTTTGGATAGCTGAGTATTAAAATAGCCTTTGTATTGGGTTTATATAAACATCAAGGTTATGTAATGCATGTAATATAGGCTGTTTTCTGTATGGCAGTCCGTATTTGCATGTCCCTACCATACATTGGTCCGGCAATTATTGTAATGTTTTTTTCCAACTTTTTATCGCACGAACTTTGTGATTGGATTTTACGAAAAAATGAGGCGAAAGACACCCATTTTTTATTTGATCATTAGGAAGATTTAGGAAAACAGTTTTTAAAAAGGTATCACTCAAAGGCATTTAAATTCTAGTTTGATCCAAATTTTTGGGGGAAATGTGACATGTTCACCCCCCTTTTTGCAATATTTTATGGGAAATAAATGCAGAATGTTGCCATGGATACACATAAAAGGAATTAATTTTCACCCTTTTAACTTGTGAAAATCAAATCTATGGAAGATACTGATCACATACATATGCACATGTACAATACAAACAGTTAGGTTAATGTATTAGAAATCCAGGAATAGGAGATGATAAAATATTTTGTGGCTCATTTTCAATTTTATTTTCTAACTGTGGAGTGCTACCTTATGGCACATCAGAAAGCACTTTTTAAGATAAAAATTACCACAAATCTTTAGTCTGTTATGTTCTTGTTTTAGTTCTGAAGGTGAAAAATCTGCTAGGAATGCAATTTATGTTTATTTTATTATTTACTGTCCTTAGCAACCAAATATACACATTTTGACTCTTAGACATGTTTCGGTCATAAATTTGTACTCCATTAGCTTTGCCCTTGTAACCAAAGATTGCGCTTTATATGATATCCTCAGAATGTATTGCTTTATATTTTTGAATGCGAATAAGTCAAATAAACATTTTTAGCAGGATTTTATATTATAATTTTGCATTAATTACATTTAATGATGCCAGTATGGCTAGAAATTTATACCCTGCTTGAGAGCTTCTAAACCAAGGTTAGGTATGCTATTTACAGCAAAATTGACCCATAAGTACTTTCAAATACCTAAAAATTGTACAATTTGTCCTCTTTTAAGGTAATTTTATGATTTTAAATAAGGTAGCACTCCACAGTTAGAAAATAAAATTAAAAACGAGCCACAAAATGTTTTATCATCTCCTATTCCTGGATTTCTAATACATTAACACAACTGTTTGTGTTGTACATGTGCATATGTATGTAATCAGTATATTCCATAGATTTGATTTTCAAAAGTTAAAAGAGTGAAAATTAATTCCTTATATGTGTATCCATGGCAACATTCTGCATTTATTTACCATAAAATATTGCAAAAAGGGGGGTTGACATGTCACATATCCCCCCAAAATTTGGATCAAACTAGAATTTCAATGCCTTTGAGTGATACCTTTTTAGAAACTGTTTTCATAAATCTTCCTAATGATCAAATAAAAAATGGGTGTCTTTCGCCTCATTTTTTTTTCGTAAAATCCAATCACAAAGTTCGTGCGATAAAAAGTTGGAAAAAAACATTACAATAATTGCCGGACCAATGTATGGTAGGGACATGCAAATACGGACTGCAATACAGAAAACAGCCTATATTACATGCATTACATAACCTTGATGTTCATATAAACCCAATACAAAGGCTATTTTAATACTCAGCTATCCAAAAATGATTTTTATTGCCCACTAGCTCTCATATTTGAAAAATCCACAGGGGCCAAATGCGAAACTACACATCTAACTGTGGAGTGCTACCTAAGATAAAGGGAAATTTTTTAGAAATTTACCCCAAAAATGAGACAGACTTGAAGTTTTTCACTATGATCCAGCATTTATTTTTAAATCACTTTTTGTCACGTTTCAACATCAACTGCTAACCTTCATAAAATCTTTATTACTGAACCAATTTTAAAAACTAAGGTACCATTTTCATCGTAACAGCTAGTAAAACACAGAAAATAAAATAAAAATTGAGACAGGAGGGGGAAAATTTCACCTTAAGGTAGCACTCCACAGTTAGGTGTGTAGTTTCGCATTTTGGCCCCTGTGGATTTTTCAAATATGAGAGCTAGTGGGCAATAAAAATCATTTTTGGATAGCTGAGTATTAAAATAGCCTTTGTATTGGGTTTATATGAACATCAAGGTTATGTTATGCATGTAATATAGGCTGTTTTCTGTATGGCAGTCCGTATTTGCATGTCCCTACCATACATTGGTCCGGCAATTATTGTAATGTTTTTTTCCAACTTTTTATCGCACTAACTTTGTGATTGGATTTTACGAAAAAATGAGGCGAAAGACACCCATTTTTTATTTGATCATTAGGAAGATTTATGAAAACAGTTTCTAAAAAGGTATCACTCAAAGGCATTGAAATTCTAGTTTGATCCAAATTTTGGGGGGAAATAGACATGTTCACCACCCTTTTTGCAATATTTTATGGGAAATAAATGCAGAATGTTGCCATGGATACACATAAAAGGAATTAATTTTCACCCTTTTAACTTGTGAAAATCAAATCTATGGAAGATACTGATCACATACATATGCACATGTACAATACAAACAGTTAGGTTAATGTATTAGAAATCCAGGAATAGGAGATGATAAAACATTTTGTGGCTCATTTTCAATTTTATTTTCAAACTGTGGAGTGCTACCGTAGGCCTTCAACAATGAGCACAACCTGTACTGCATATAGCAAGCTAAAAAAGGAATTTGAAATCTCTCACTGTTTTAAAGTTTTGAAATTTAAAATCTGAAAACTTATCAAAACACGTATTATAATGCAGAGTTCATACAGCTGTTCTGGCAATAGTACCCCCTCCCTGCCGGATAAGTGATTTGCAATCAACAAGCATTAAGTTTTTCTTTCTTTAAAGCATATACCCATTTTGGTGGTAGTAGAGAATGTTTCAGCTAACGATAAATGCTATTAAAAAGCTTACCTGAGTGTCTAATCAATGTTACAATCTGCAGGTCAAGATCATTGAATATCATAAAGAGTTTGGGCTGAAATATATAGCATTGTTCAAGGAACCAGTGGAATTCCCATTTGGAGTTTTAAGATAAGGAAATACTTTAGATTACAAAATGTAATTGTATACATTTGTTAAAAATAGGTCGTTTCCAATTAAAATAAAAGGATTGTTTTAGTAGAAGAAATTTGAGTAATAATGTGCAACTGTTATAGGAACAAGGTAAATAAAGTACATACTTAAACTCTTGTAAAACATTAAACAATGATACATTTATGAAATCCGATTTTTAAGAGCGAACTTACGCCGTATTACCTTTTTGATCATGAACTTCCTTAGTGGACAAACAAGTGCTAATTTATGTAATTATTTCAATAACATACTATTTCTTTTGTACAACGGGAAGTTATTGATAAACGTATCAACACTCTTTTACGTGATAATATCGACAGCTAAACATCGCCAAATCGTTTTAAATAAAACAAGCAAAAAATTATTTGATATCTTTAAAAAAAAAAAAAAAAGGAATAGAAAACTGTAAAATGTGTATGTGTCCGAAGCAGTTTTTTTTATTATTTACTTAAACTCTTGTAAAATATTAAACAATGATACATTTATGAAATCCGATTTTTAAGAGCGAACTTACGCCGTATTACCTTTTTGATCATGAACTTCCTTAGTGGACAAACAAGTACTAATTTATGTAATTATTTCAATAACATACTATTTCTTTTTTAATTCAACGGAAAGTTATTGATAAACGTATCAACACTCTTTAACGTGATTATACCGACAGCTCAACATCACCAAATCGTCCAAATAAAACAACCCTAAAATTATTTGATATCTTTAAAAAAAAAAAAAGGAATACCAAACTGTATAATGTGTATGTGTCCGGAGCAGTTTTTTTTATTTACTTTCTTTAGAAACGTTGATTGTGTTATTTTGAAAATTAGCTGATAAGTAACTAGGTTTTGTTGGAATTTTGTATAATCATGACAAGGTTATTTTGTAGAAAAGTTTTGCCTTAGTAAGAACATTTGTCTGAGGCTTTCAAATTTTTGTTTAAGCTACTCTTACACATTTATATTATATATATATATGTTTGTATATGTCTTTACTTAAGATTTTATTATAACTACATCTTTTTCTTTGTTTACCTCCATTATTATACAAATTTTGATTTCCAACATTATGAGATAAGACCACATATTTTTTTTCTTGTGATCAGAGATTAACAGCTGGATACTTGGTCTCAACAGATGATTGATTGATCAGCTCCGCCCATATGCTCTTATACATAAAGTATTTACCACGTGGTTTTATGAATCTAATTTTTCTGGCTGGATTATTTCGATTAGATTTAGATCATAAGCATTAGAAGAGTGAAGATATTATAAAGAACATTGTATAAAAAAGTAAATAAACAAAAAATGACATTTACTTCAAGTTAACACATTTTTCACATCTTATTACATTGTGTAACCAGAGAACACATAACACATTATATGTCTCTGGTGTAACATAACCATGACATAAAAACTTATCCAAAGTTAATTAAAATGTTATAAAAAAAACTGTACAAAAAAGTATCCGAACTGAGATGTATGATCAAGTATAGTCAGAGGAAGGTCCAAATTACGTTTTGAAGTTATCAGGTCTACGGTCCAGTTTATAGTTACTAAGATGACTTTTTGAAATTCCAAAGGAACACAAAACATATCAATGGTTATTCAGGATTTCTTCTTTAGTATAATACCTTGGGTGCTAGTTTGCTATCAATTTTTTTGGTATCGGTGAACAAATAATTTCAGTGTTTATGAGTAGAATTTGTCAAAACCACCAATACAATTGCTCTCAATCCACAAAAATAAGTATCCACAGTACTGTGAATTACAAGGTAATCCATTTATGAAGTCCTCTTGCATGTAATTAGAAAAATAAAACAATGATTTTGGATATGAAATCTCATTTCTTATGTTTGTGTTTATTAAATTAATATATATGAATGAATACTTTATTGCAAAAAGCATATATATGCTATAGCAACGAAAAACATATTTACAACATGACAAATGATAAACAGCAGAGATCAATACATATAAATCATTACAAGAAAGCAAATAACATTAAGTAACAATACGTGATCTGATTGACCAAGCAGATTTAATGTAGTTACACAATCTTTTAATATGTAAAACAGACTTTAATTTAAATAGATACTGTAATTTAGTAAGGTTTGGCCAAGAACAATAGAATTTTGGCAAATATATAGGCCTAATTGATCTATAGGCAGGGCATACTAATAAAAAGTGGTATTCGTTTTCAACACACTGCATATTACAACATTTACATAAACGTAATTCTCTAGCCATGCCAGTATATCTTCCTGTTTCAATGTTCAGTTTGAATGTACCACTTCGCAATTTAGTTAAAAAGTGTGAATTATAACAAAAATCTAAATAATGTTCAAACCTAAATTCTAACTTCCTTATAAATACTAAGTTTTTCGCTCTTTTCTACATTTGATAACCAGGTTTGTATATACTGATCTTTAATTCTATTCTTAATTACATCAAAAAATCCAATAGTATGTATTTCTGATTGTTGATACCATATATAATTGAGACCACTATCAAATAGTAAGACACGTACATTAGAAGCCCAGTTTTTTTTGCCATTATTGGCATCATCAAGTAACAATTTATAAACATCATAAACAATAGGTGTTTTGTTAGTTAACATATTCAACCAATATTTCAAAATTCTAAATTTTCTCATAATATACATAGGAAAATGGCCCAATTCTCCATATAAAAAACAATTTGGGACAGATTTGCCAACTTTTAAAATATATCGACAGAAACGATTGTGAATAATCTCAACATCTTTACCTCGATTGAAACCCCATATTTCCGAAGCATAATTAAGAACAGATGCCACCATACTGTCAAATAGATCGAGTTGTTTCTTCTTTGACAAGTACAAATCTTTCACTGAGTTTAACAATGACGATAAAGCTCGTGATCCCTGTTGGGACACACGTTTCTGAGTCTGTACGAATTTTCCATTAAAATAAAACATCATAAAACCATGTATAAGGTTAAAAGCAGATGTTGGTGTCTCATTTATATTTACATCAAAACCTCGTTTATTCATAAAACAGAGCCGGTGGCTATACTTTTTGAAACCTTTTAGATTATAGCTCTTCATCTTTTATATAAGCTTTGGATTTCAAATATTTTGGCCACGAGCATCACTGAAGAGACATGTATTGTCGAAATGCGCATCTGGTGCAAGAAAATTGGTACCGTTAATTTTATTATACAAAAATAATTAAAACTGAAATCCGTTTATTGAATTAAAAGAATTTCATTAATACATGTATTGATATTATATATAGATATATTATCCAGATTTCTGACATTGATCCCGTAAAATATCAAATGCTAGTCTATCAGTCATTGTATAGCTCAGCAAGCTTGCAAAAAAGTTGCACATTGCATCAAACGCCTGATATTTTATAATATCTTTACGAAGTTTATCGTTTGCTGGTCTTTACTGCTCCATTTAGACCATTTTAAACTAAATAAAAATAAGTTCTGGTTGCACATTTTCATGTCGTTGACAACTTTTTTACACACATTGTATAATTGCTGATAAGTTCAGCTCACGCATCAAAGATATCATACAAGAATTACAGATTATAAGAGACTGAGCACGGTGTAGGGAACACTTCTGAATTCTGGTGTCCTTTCTTGACGTCACTAAACATCTCTGACACATTCTAATGTCGTTGATACGTTCTGGTCACGCCTTAAAGCCTTCATACACATTATCTGAAAGCTACAGATAAGTACAATTATGTACTATAGGTTTAACTACACTACATGTTTAATTCTCCTTTTCGTTTCCGATCCTTCATAAATATCAGTTGACCTGTGCACCTCAAGTTGATGTATTTCATTACATTGAAAAGGCAAACACTAATGCTTTTCTACAATGGGAGTGGAAAAACTTCAAACAGTTGGAAAATGACAGAAATCATGCGTTTTCAGTTATTGATTTTGACAATTATTTTCCAATATACTTTGCAGATGAACGCTCCATTATTCTATCTTTTACATGATTTTTTTCCGAAGTTCTTTCTTTGTCTATCTGTTTATCTATATATTTGTGGGGAAATTATATCTAAGAAGGACATTTTTTACGGCACTTCCAGAAATGTCAAAATCAGTATTTGACATAATATATGTCTTGATAAAATGTGAAAATTGAAGTAAAACTATCGCCAACATTTAATTTCTAAATAAATTTATTTTCCATCTATTATAAAATTGAAAATGAAAATGGGAAATTTGTCAAAGAGACAACAACCCGACCAAATGGCAGAAAACAGTCGAAGGTCACCAATAGATCTTCAACACAGCGCGGAAATTCCGCACCCGGGGGCGGGCTTCAGCTTGCACCAAAACAAAAATGCGTACTAGTTCAGTGAAAATGGACGCCATACTAAACTCCATAACATATAAATGAACTAAAATAAAAAAAATCATACAAAACTAACAAAGGCCAGAGGCTCCTGACTTGGAACAGGCGCATAAATGCGGCGGGGTTAAACATGTTTAGTGATATCTCAACCCTCCCCTATACCTACTACATGTAGCAGTTACTGACAAGTCAGCTTCAGACCTCAATCAAACTGATTGAAAGGTTATGTCTTCATCATATGAAAATCAAGCACAATCCCTTCCGTCAGGGGTTTAGCATACTACTATCATTAAATATACGACAAGAACATAACCCGTATAATGTCAACAACTGGTTTTAGAATACATGTGTTTATTTCCGATGCAAAAACCCTACGAGTGAATCAATATAAATACCAAAATATGCCATCTTTAATGACCTGACAACAGTATCGAAACTATATCCCTTCTGAATAAGTCTGTTTAAAGGTTTGGTGTGCTTTTGAAATATGCCGACATTTCATGCTTTGTAAAGAATTTTACCATAAAAGATTGGATGTGAAATACCTAAATGTATAAGATGTCTGCATGATAAATAATGTCCTTGTATTGATGATAAAATTAAGTAAATGTTTTGAATAGTTTGTGATATACCCTGGTGTAAAAAATTTCAGTAAAATAGATTTCTTTCCAAAAATGACCTAAAAGAGTTTGAACATATATTATTTTGGCATTCTGACTTTTAAATGCCCATTTAATTAGGTTTGTGAATTTTTTCTAAATAAATTATGAGGCAAGGTGGTATACAGGGTAGAAAAATCAAAACATTGAACAAATTCGAAATCATCAATATAAGCATGCAATTTATCAAGCACTTCCAACGATTTTTGACATCATTTTCAAAGGCCTTATTTGAATAATTTATTACCATTTTTTTTTGTTATTGTGTACTAGTAAGTAGAATAGATAGTTTAGTAGTGGAACAATGGTTTGAAGACGAAATAATTCTAATATATGTGTAAGGTGTTTTGCGCAGCTTCGGAACCCAGTACATGGTTGGAATATAACATGCATACATGTAGAAAAAAAACCAACATATAAAGATTGTAATTTAGAAAGTGTGCTGGATTTAGAATTGTTCTGTATTCTTTAAAAATTTGTTGAATGATGTCTGAAATGATATATGAGTCCAATACAAAAGACACTTCAAGGCAGAAGATCTAATATCCCTTGCAGTACATCAACTATTAGTATTTTATCCATATTATTGATAAACACTTTATGTTGTGTCATGTGTACTATTGTTTTTCTGTTTGTCTTTTTCATTTTTAGCCATGGCGTTGTCAGTTTGTTTTAGATTTATGAGTTTGACTGTCCCTTTGGTATCTTTCGTCCCTCTTTTATATGCGGTCAACGAGTTTGTTTTTACTGCATAAATAATTGACGTGTGTGTACGAAATGAATAAGAAAACATTCGATGCGCAATGCAGTTAAAACGACATGAAAATTGTTTCCTTTTTAATGATAATATTCTCAATAAAAAGAAAAAGAAAATTCCAGTGTAAAGAAAAGTAAAAGCTATCAAAACATATTTCACTTTTTATTCATTGGCGTTCATTCTTTCAGAAGTAATTTTCAAGTTTTATAGTTTCAGGGTCCGTGTATATCTGCGTCCATTCGTTTTTCGTTTTGAAATATCAAAAACAAAAAACAAAAAACGAAAGTGTTTTCATTTTTCGTTTTTGATTTCTTAAAAACCAAAATGAAAAACAAAAGTGTTTTCGTTTTTCGTTTTTGATTTCACAAAACAAAAAACGAAAAACAAAATAATTTCATTTTTCATTTTTGATTCCCAAAAAATAAAATCGGAAAATGAAAGTGTTTTCATTTTTGATTTTTTTCGCGACAATTCGAACAAAAAAACCCATAGTGCTACCCCCCCCCCCCCCCCAACCCCCCGAAAATCAAATGGTTGCTGCCTTAGCAATCGGAACAATATGGGTGCGTGATCTTTATTACTTTTAAGTTTAGAGAGGTCGATCCAAGATTATTAGAATTGATGGCAAAGATCCATCTGCCAGTATTTTACGAACTACGAGGACGTTTCCGCAATTTCACATTTCAAACTGGGATATTAAAGCCTTCAATTGGTTTGCTATAAGAAGCCTATAAGGTATTAATTTTGCTTATTTGTGAAGACTATAAGGTGACATTAACTAGAGGCCGTTGATGGGGGATTATGGAATTGAGAATAGTTGACAATAAATATAAATAATAGAGACAATGGACCAAGAAATAAATAAGATAGCTAGAATAATGGTGTTAAAATATAATGATAAGAGAATAATTGTCAAAAAGTATAAATAAAAGAGAAATATGGCCTAAAATATCAAAGAATACAAAAATTAAGAACCCCGAATCCAGACCATCATACTAGTTGCCTTAATGAACGTTAGTTTGTCTCTGGGAGATTGTTATTCGTTATCATACGGTTTCTCTTTATTTCTATGTCTATAAATTAAGAAGCGTGCTTTCATTATTTGCCAACATTTTACATATCAAAATTTTTCAAGTGAACCTCAGTTACCCACCCTACCCTATCATTACATAAAAGTTAATAAACAAATGTCTACGGAAATACTTCTGTCCGCACAATGTGTAAAGGGGAGCTGGATAGCTGATGTTTGCTGAAGAAAAAAATCAAGGTTGCTGTTTAGCTTATTTTTTTTCAAAGACAGGTCCAAAGTTGGGGTCGAACACCCAACCCCAACCTTACCGAAAATGTAATAAAAATTGTCCCCACTAAGTGCAAAGGGAAGCTGAGTAGCTGGGGTCTACAGTAGAAAAATCCAGGGTGTTGTTCTGCTTAGTTTGTTTTCTAAAGTAAGTCTAAAGTTGAGGTCGTATACCCTACAAAAACGCTTACCAGACAGTTAATAAAAAACTTCTGCGGCAATACTTTCACTAGGTGAGAACGTAAGCTAGAGATCTAGGGCCTACTTGATCATTATTACAAGTTAATTTATAGCACGGATCAATCTTTTTTAAGCTAATAAATAATTTACTTGCCCATCATACTTTGAATACAAAAAATAAACCTTTTGTCCAGTCATATTTAAGCGAAATCCACTAGTTCAGAGGTAAAATGAGTGCTACTTTCTTTTCTTTTAATGCAGAATTGTTATTACTTTTTATGAACTATTTGACAGGATGCCGATAATAAGGAAAGCTATTTCACCCAATAGTGTAATTTTGCCATTATTAAATTAAAAAAAAAAAATATCATATTTTTTTACGATTCTATAAACACTCAAAGTGTTGACTATTTAAAATATAAAGCGGGCAGTACGCTGCGTAATATATCGAAAGCGATTGATTTTGCCTTTATATCTATAATAATAAAATTACGAGGTCCAATTTGTCAGCCGTCATCACGTAAAAACGACGAATCACAGAATTCAACTTTATATATAACTAATATAGTACAAAGGTGTAGATTAAAAATTACACCACTCCAGGCCCTTTTGTTTTCCACGTAATTAATATTGCCAATAATTAAGAAGTTCCGGGTCGAGCCCGATACCGATACCAATAGTATATTCACCTGTTACCTATTACCTTATCTGTACGTTCCGCATCTGACAGGCGCACCACCAAACGGTGTAGTTAGGATTAATATGATATATACACGGGTCCTTATCACAGGGTTGACACTACTAAATTGTCAAATTGTTACCTATTGTAGTATTTTAATCAGTAAGACTTTCTAAGATAACAATACGAATACTAAAAATCTGTGACTAAAAATAAGGCGTATAGGAACAGTTTTCAATTTGTTAGCGGGCATGACGTAAAACAGCGAATCAAAGAATTCAACTTTATTTATAACTAATAAAGGACTATGCTGTTGATTAAAAAATACTCCATTCCAGGACCTTTTGTTTTCTAAATAATTAATATTACCAATAATTGATAAGTTCCAGTTCGACGGATTCAAACAGAAAGATTTGATAGCCAGAAAAAACTTTGTATCTTATAAAAGAGGGACGAAAGATACCAAAGGGACAGTCAAACTCATAAATCTAAAACAAACTGACAACGCCATGGCTAAAAACGAAAAAGACAAACAGAAAAACAATAGTACACATGACACAACATAGAAAACTAAAGAATAAACAACACGAACCCCACCAAAAACTAGGGGTTTAATCGGCATGACTTTATCAGATGACCGTACTAATACTAAAATAAGGCTTGCGCATAGTTATATACTTTAATTCAGTCACGGACCCGCGATATCACGGGTGTGTTCTAGTAACTAATAATAACATAAGATGTATGTTTCATTATAATTCGTTATTCTGATTGGCTAACTGCACATCTCATGTTACATTACACAACGATTGAAAATCACTATTCATGATGACACGAGGTCCCACAATAAAGTGCAAAGGTGAATTTAATAAAAACTTGATAAAAATCGTGTTTTCATGATCCTAGCTAAAACATGTAATTATAAATATTGAATGCTTCTTCTTGTAACTGCATAGGGTTGTAAAAGCGTTGACCGTGCGCACATTTTTAGAATGAAGCGCCTCTGCGTTTCATACAAAATGAATTTCGGTCAACGCTTTACACCTCAATGAAGTAACAAAAAAAAACCCATTCAATTCTTAAATGAACCAGAAATGAAATTTTAAAATTCATTGAATAGTGTCTTTGACTGCTTAATTATAATATTTTAAAAACTGATGATATAGTGGTTATATATTAATAAAAACATTTGAAGTACGTTTGAGTCGTATGCAATATTTGTTTTTATATACGTGAAAACTGACTGCTACCGACTGGCTGCTTGAGCCTGGTTTCACAAACTCCGCATTTTCATTACAGCCGATTACATTGAGTGTGTAGACAAAGGTATTACTAATATCTTTGGATCGCTTGTTTGTTAGCTGAACTATGAAGTAACTAGGTAAGGTATACCAACCTCCTTTAGAAGGAGCCTAGTCCTACAGACAGATTAATTGGTTATCTGTCGAACTAGTCTACTCTTATAGGAGGGTAGTTTACCTACATTTGTAACCTAATAATACAAGCAAGCTAATCAATGATATGCTACCTTTGCCTACACACTCAATGCAATCGGCTGTAACTTCGTTACATTACAGGTTGCAACACCTTGCCAAATCATTTGGTTCCAATAAACGTTTGGAAAATTAAGTCAATGTGCTTGCAAAAACAATATCAAAATCGAAATCTAAGTGAACAATGAAGTTACTCACATCAAAAAAGGTTGAGACATTGAAGGCCAAATATTTTTTTTTATTCTTGCGTGTCTTATTATAATCAGACGGTAATTTTAGAGTTAACAAAGAAATTTAATATTAAGACAAAAATTAATGTCGAGTTTCATTGGTGAAATTAACACTACAATACAAATAAAGGATTCTCAAATGATCATGACTTTTGCTTGTAGTAAAATGATCAATCAATCAATCAATCAATCAATCAATCAATCAATCAATCAATCAATCAATCAATCAATCAATCAATCAATCAATCAATCAATCAATCAATCAATCAATCAATCAATCAATCAATTAATCAATCAATTGATCAATCAATAAAATTGAGAATGGAAATAATAAATGTGTCAAAGAAACAACAGTCAGCATAACCAATGAGCACAGCCGAAGGCCACCAATGAGTCTTCAACACAACGAGAGAATTCCGCAACCAGAGGCGGGCTTCAGCTGGTCTCTAAATAAAAATATATACTAGTAATGTGAAAATGGACGTCACACTTAACTTAGATTAAAAAAAACATAAAAAAAACTTAACAAAGATCAGAGTCTACTGTCTTGGGACAGGCGCAAAAATACGGCGGGGCTAAACATGCTTTGTTAGATCTCAACCCTCTCGCTATATAACTATATCTAGCTCGTGTAGAATAAACAAACACACAACACTATGCACAGAGAAACTCAGTTTAAAAGAAATCCGAGTCCGATGACAAAATAGTAAACAAAAGA
This sequence comes from Mytilus edulis, assembly GCF_963676685.1. NCBI lineage: Eukaryota > Metazoa > Mollusca > Bivalvia > Mytilida > Mytilidae > Mytilus > Mytilus edulis. The sequence continues at coordinate 14,568,265 of NC_092356.1, read as the reverse complement.
AACTAAACAAAATGAATATGATTCATATTAAATTAACACAAAACTACTAGCAGTAACTGACATGCCAGCTCCAGACCCCAATCAAATATGTCGAAAGAATATATAATAGATATAAGAAGATGTGGTATAAGTGCCAATGAGACAACTCTCCATCCAAGTCATGGTGTGTAGAAGGAAACTATTATAGGTTAAAGTACCCTCTTCAACACGAATCCTTGGCTCACACCGATAAGCAAGTTATAAGGATCCCCTAAAATGACTAGTGTAAAACCTAGTTTCAAACGGGAAAACCAAAGGTCTATATAACTAGAGGCTCTAAACAGCCTGTGGCGCTCACCTTGGTCTATGTGTTTTGGTGATGTGATGTGTTCGTAGATCTTACTTTACTAAACAGTTTTGATGCTTACAATTATCTTTATCTATAATGAACCTAGCCTAGTAATTTCAGTGGAAAATATTTTGTAAAAATGTACAAAGGAGTAGGTCCGGTAAGACCCCTTTTTGGCCCCAAAATATAGCAGTTTTACAAAATTGTTAAAATGTAAACTTTTATTTATTAATTGAACAGTAGAGTGCTTCTGTTACATACATATGGGCTGTTTTTGACAATACAACGCACAGATATCGGGTACAAGCACCATTAAGTCATGCTAAATCACTGAAATCTTCACAATTCTATCATTGTAGTTAAATTTTAGACGGTTTTAGTAGCTGCATTCGTGTTCATCCTTATAATAAAATGTAAGTTGTATTTTAGGATAATACATAACATATATAAAGGTTGAGGATGAACACGGATGCGGCCACTTTCATTTTTGACAAAAACCATCTGAAAAGTAGCATTTTTTGGCATATTTGGTAGATTTTTCATATTTGAGCTTGAATCGAATCGTTTTTAATGACAAAATCAGTTAAAATCTTTCACATAAACTAGTTGAATCAAATAAAATAGACACTTAAGTGTTTAAAAAGTGGTCAAAATCTGTCGTCAGATGAACCTGAAATTCGAGGCCAAAATCGGTCCTTACCGGACCTACTCCTTTATGAAAATTGTTAAAAATTTACTATAAAGGGCAATAAGTCATTGAGGGGTCAATTGACCATTTTGGTCATGTTGACTTATTTGTAGGTCTTACTTTGCTGTACATTATTGTTGTTTACAGTTTATCTCTATCTATAATAATATTCAAGAAAATAACCAAAAGCTGCAAAATTTTCTTAAAATTACCAATTCAGGGGCAGCAACATAACAACAGGTTGTCTGATTCATATCAGAGCAGATAGATAATGACATAATAAACAATTTAACCCCATGTCAGATTTGCTCTTAATGCTTTGGTTTCTGAGATATAAGCCAAAATCTTAATTTTACTCCTATGTTCTATTTTTATCCATGGCAACCATCTTGGTTAGTTGGTCAGGTAACCGGACAAATTTGTTATACTAGATACCCCAATGATGATGGTGGCTAAGTTTTTTGTAAAAGTTACGACGATGGATGACGACGGACGACGGACGCCAAGATATGAGAAAAGCTCACTTGACACTTCGGGACAGGTGAGCTAAAAAACTAGAAGCGAGAACGACATCACCAAACGACAACTACTGTTTTTTTGTGGGATTTTTTTATTACTAGACCAAATATTTCATGATTTCAGTTTTTATCTAGGACTGTATTTTTGATTAATAATTGATTACCAAGTTTAATAAAATCATATGTGTGTATAGCAAACATATTAACTTTGGCTTGAAAGACGTCTATTTAATTGTTTTCGAAAAGCTCTGCTCGGACAAATTGACAAGAATAGAATCCTAAGATTGAACGCGTACGTTCAACAATCTTATTAAAATTAATATATATTTAATTTATATTAATTTTCTAATACACATAAGTATAACGAAATAAGAGATATACCTTTTAATTAGATAAGTTCGTCTAATTTACAAATGTAGTATTATCTGTCAATAAATTTACTGACTTCTTGAATAAAGGATTTGAATAAGAATGTGTCCATACCACATAAATGCCCCACTCGCACTATCATTTTCCATGTCTAGTGGACCATGGAATTGAGGGTCAGAACTCTATATTTGGCATTAAAATTAAAAAGATCATATGATATAGAATATGTGTACATGCACTGAGTTTCAAAAAAGTATATATATCTGTACATTAACTTCACTTTCAAGTATAGAGATGTGATTTTTTGTCTGAGACAAGTGCTTGTGACAATCCAAAAGAAATTGCAGTCATTCGATGTTCAGTACTTCAGTACTTTGATTGTTTGAAAACGAGGTAAAAATACCCTGCCACATTCGGTATGTGTTTTTGTTAGACCTTTTTTTTCTTCTGTTTGTATCGATCTCATACGTTAAGCCCTTTTCCACTGATTTGTATAGTTTGTTCTTATGCTGTGCTGTAACAAAACTGTCCCGGCTGTTTACAAGCATGTTAAACGCCACAATATATTGCATGTGCCTGCTCCAACTCAGGAGCATGTAGTTCAGTGGTTTTCGTTTGTTGATGTCTTTTATATGTGTTTTTCGTAATTCATGTTGTTTTAAAATTTGCCGTTATTTTTCTCAATTGAACTGTTTCATATATTTCAATTCATGTACTATTGTAACCGACAATACCGTATGTTTTTCTCATTGTTGAAGATTATATGGTTGCCTATATATAATTGCTTACATCCACTACATTTAAACTTTGTGGGATAGTTGACTCATTTGCATTAATACCAAATCTCCTTATTAAAAGTTGAGGGGTGTGTGTATTTCTTTGGAAAATTTCAATGTTTTTCTCCCAGGTCACCCAGTTTGAATAGAATATTTTGACATTTTGCTGTGCTCTTGGATTTGAGTTAAGAGCCAACCAAAGCTCACGGCCTGTTGGTGGGTAGTTGATGACTATATGGTAAGCTCTGAATGTCTTTTTGAGTATTGCATACGGTTATTTGGTGATGTCTTCATGCCATGCATTGTTCCATTACATTATATAGACATCTTATCAGTCAACCTGATCGATCAAAGTAGCTCTCCTCGCCTTTTGTATAGTCAGACGAAAAGCAAGATATAAACTGACTTAGCTTGGTATATACATTTTTATTTAATGTACTGATATAAATATAAAAAAGAAGATGTGGTATGATTGTCAATGAGACAACTCTCAACAAGAGAACAAAATAACACAGAAATTATCAACTTTTGGTCATCGTACGGCCTTCAACAATGAGCAAAACCCTTATCGCATAGTCAGATATAAAAGGCCCCGAAATGACAATGTAAAACAATTCAAACAAGAAAACTAACGGCCTAATTTATGCACAAAAATTGAACGAAAAACAAAAATGTAACACATAAACAAACGACAACCACTGAATTACAGGCTCCTGACTTGGGACAGGCACATTCATTTTGAATGTGGCGGGGTTAAACATGTTAGCGGGATCCCAAATTCAAGTCAAATTGATATTTTAAAACAACATAAAAGTACAAAATTGTAAAAAACAAATACTTTAATAAATGTTGAAAATATTATTGTGTTTTAATATAAGTGGAAAACTACTTAAAATTGTAGAAGTATTCAAAAGTAGCTCTCGCGTTTTTGTTCTGCGGCTACGTTAACGGAACACCAATCAAGTAATCAATCTTCATGACTATGGCTTCAATATTTAATGGTATAAAATATCATTTTCTGATTGTCGTAAACTCAAAAAGACTTCAAGTTGGAATAGATCTACGAAGAACGTTTACGTGTGGTTTAGCAATTGTACATGCCCACGACACCGATGTCCAGATATTGTTCGGAAGATGTTTTCAGAAGTTACGATGCGACCGGACATATAAAATTAAACTGTTACAGTACATTGTATATTACAGAACACAAAACTGGCTATCTTTGCTGTAAATACAAGTTAAAAACCGGACATGGTTTACATTAAAGCTAAAAATCCCAATCCCACGGCATCAAATAATTAAAAAAAAAAAAACATATGACGTTTAACATTGGAGGGCTAAACTAGCATTGAGCCGTGTCCAGGTCCTAAATAGAAAATAAAGAGATGTGGAGTAAATGTAAACGGGACAAAATCACACACAATATATAGAAAAAAATACAAATTATTAATGAACAGGGCTTTTATTCACGTTCTTCACCTTGAAAGGAGCTGGAGGGTCTTCAACGAAGAACTAGACCATTGATCCTCATTATACAAAAGTAACATAGGTTAGTGCATCGGACTATACACAAACATAAGTTCCTGGTTCGATCCCCGTTCCGGGGAGAACATTTCCAATCCACTTTTAATAAATATGTTTAAACTAACAGTAGCCACACACTTGACTTTGTGGTTTACATTATTTTTTTCATCATCCTACATATGTCTTTTGATATTGTTCATACATGTAAATACTAAAAGTCTTACACCAGTACTATATCTATATATTTTGCTCTGAGACAAGAACATAATAATATAGATAAATTAAAACTTGCGCTTTAGATTAAGAAAGGGTCTGAAAGATTTTGTATCATTTTTTCCAGTTCTTCTGGTGTCCTTGAGCCCTTCCCTCGCCAACAATATATAGTTTGCTTTATTTGTAAAAGAGGCTAGTTACGCTTCTGTATTAATCATCTTAGATTAACCTCTCCAAACTTAAAAGTAAAGATCACGCACCCTTATTGTTTAGATTGATAAAGACTTTTGCATCCGTCGACATTATCTTCGAATAAAGAAGTATTGATCTGACAACCACTGTGCATGTATACTTTAACGACCTTTAAATGAATGACAAATGACAACATTGTCATTTTTTGAATGACAATTAAACAGTGTTGGAAAGATAAAATAAATACACTTTCGTTTTTCGTTTTTTGTTTTCGTGAAATCAAAAATGAAAAATGAAAACACTTTCATTTTTCGATTTTAGTTTTTGAGAAATCAAAATTGAAAAATGAAATTATTTAGTTTTTCGTTTTTTGTTTTGTGAAATCAAAAACGAAAAACGAAAACACTTTTTATGGATTTTTTTTCTGGACAAACTTTCTATTTTTTTGGCGATAAGTCGAAAACAATTTTTTTCTTTCCATTTTAGCAATACATATAGAGGCAGCTGAGGGTGAAACAAACAAAATTTTTTTTTCTCAGGGTCAAAAACAATTTTTTTTCTCCAAAAACTGGAAACAAACTTTTTTTTCCAAAAAAATCCCCCCCCCCCCGAAAATCAAATGGTTGCTGCCTTAGTAGTTTCCATGTGCGAAACTATCAGACCAATCTTTTTGATGTCTGAGGATTTTAGCTGTTCCCCTAATGGATCGGTAGTTTCTTTCCGAGATCCTTTATTATAGGATTTTCGGCTTTCCTCTACCAGGAATACTGCTGGGCATTTAGCGATATCAGTTTGGATTCCAAGTATGTCCTCTCCGGTTTCCCGTTCGTTGTCTAGACCTTTGTGCGGCATCCAGGGTGACCTTATCCTTTATTTTGTATATAATGTTTTTTTCATGTTATGCATTTTTTTATATTTTTGAGGATGAGCGAGTCAGGTGAGTGGGTGTGTTCGTATGCTTTATTACATTGTACTTATTGTTTTGGGGAAGGTTAACTTTCTGGTAGTAAGACCCGTCACGGCCAGGCTTGGAAACTAGATAGGCAAATGCTCACATTAAATCTGTATCGATACAGTGTGTTAAATGTCTTCCTTTTTACACCATAACCCATGATGGTGCTCCTACTAAAGGAGGAAGATACAGAACATACATACATCGACAAGTTTTTGATCTTGAATTTGATAGGTTTGCGGTAATATCCAAGGATATTAATACACCGCGCGTGCGTCAAGTAATTTACTTAAGTAGGGCCCCCCTTACAATTTCGCTAACGGTTTTAGCTGGTACTTCTGCAGTCTGAATTTTGGTGAAAATATCCGGTGGTAGTAGGTTCCAGTCTGTAATCGTATTTGGTATGAAGCTGTATTTTAGTGTGTCGATTTTCGTTTGAAGTCGGAGGAAATGTTGACTATGCATGTTGTTTGTTGTCCTTGATGGTTTTTTCATTTGCTCAGATGGTAGGTTTGCTTGGCCATGTGAACTTTATCAGAAAAGGATCAGTCTGTTTTGAGTTCGGCGGTCTTTCAATGGTGGCACTTGTAGTTGGTCTAAAATTGAAGTCATATTTCCTGGTTCGTAGTTGTAATTAGATGTTATGAATCTAGCCGCTCTTTTCTGTACATTTTCCAGTTGATCTTGAAGATATATTTGATGTGGGTCCCAGGCAGTACTAGCATATTCTAGGACAGGTCGTATCAGTCCTTTATATGCCTGGAGTTTAACTTCAAGTGGACATGCTGATAAGTTTCTTTTTAATAAACCTAATGTCCTATAAGATTTGTTGCATATTTCAATTATGTGCTTTGCCCAATGTAGGTCATTTGTGATGTTAACTCCTAGGTATTTAATAGATGTTAAAAATTGGAGTTCTTTATCTTTTAACATGTATTTAAATAGTTTTTTTCTTTCGACTCAATGTCATCATATTGCATTTAGGCAGCAACCATTTGATTTTCGGGGGGGGGGGGGGGGGGGGGGGGGGGGCTATGTTTTTTTATTCTGGACAAATGTTTTTTTTTCGCCTGCGGCGAAAAGCAATCTTTTTTTTTTCGCGACAAGTTGAAAGCAATTTTTTTCTTTCAATTTTACCATTACATTTAGTGGCAGCTGGGGTGAAACAAACAATTTTTTTTTTTCAGAATCAAAAACAAATTATTTTTTTCTCCAAAAATGGAAACAAACTTTGTTTCCCCAAAAAAACATAGCCCCCTCCCCCCCAGAAAATCAAATGGTTGCTGCCTTAACGGGTTGAAATCTCATAACCCAATGTGTCGCCCAGTTACCAAGGGTATTTATATCTTTCTGAAGTTCTTTACAGTCGTCTTCACTTTTTATTTCTCTATAGCATACACAGTCATCTGCGAACAGCCTTATTTCTGATGTTACATCTTCTGCTATGTCATTGATATGGACAATAAATAGGATGGGACCAAGAACTGTCCCTTGTGGTACCCCTGATAGGACTGTCGATGTTCTGGACTTCACCCCATTAACTACCACACACATTGAGATCTTGTAGATAGGAAAGCATCAATCCAATTTAAGATGTTTTTCGGCACGCCATATTTGTGTAGTTTACTTTTTAATAGCTCGTGCGGTACGGTGTCGAATGCTTTTTGAAAATCCAAAATACATATATCGGTTTGTTTCCTGTCGTCAATGGCAGTTGCCCAGTCGTGTATTACGTTAATAATTTGTGTTTCACAGCTGTGTCTTCTTCTAAATGCATGTTGTCGGCTATTTAGGATATTATGATCTTCAAAATGCTGCATAAGGTTCGAGCAAATGACATGTTCTAATAGTTTGCAAGTGATGCAAGTGATACATGTTAAAGATACTGGTCTGTAATTACTTGGGATTTTTCTGTCGTTCTTCTTAAATAATGGGCATATGTTAGCATTTTTCCATTCATCTGGGATGGTTCCTCTGTTGATGGATTGTTGGAAAAAGTGAGCCATTACCTCTGATATTTCAGGTGCCAATTCTTTCAGTACTCTGGGATGTATGCTATCAGGACCCATCGCTTTTGACGCATTAACGCTTTTAAGTATCTTCTCCACTCCTTCGGTTGTTACTGTGATGTTTCTCATTTTGTCTACAAGGGGAGTTTTGTATGAAATAGATTCATATTTTGTTTCGGTATAAACGCTTGTAAACTGTGTGTTCAATGCCTCCGCTTTCGGTTGGTCTGTATCGGCGGTCTTATTATCTTGAGTTTTCAGTGGTGGTATTCCCTGTTTGTCTGCCTTCTGGTTGCTAATATATTTCCAGAATGGTTTTGTATCATGTTTTATATCGCCTATCAAGTTGTTGACGTAGTTGTTATGGGCTGTTTCGATTTCATTATTAATTGTGCGTCTTAATTCTTGCCATTTTCGTTTTATTCTTATACTGTTGTGTTTTTGTAATTTGCGTGTGTTCTGTTCTTTTGTTTTATCATGGTCTTGATATTATGATTTATCCATGGTATTGACTGTTTTCCTTTTGATGTTTTAGTTGGTACATTAATTTTGGAGGTTCCTAGTATAAATTGTTTTATCATCATGTTCCAGTTTTCTTCTACATTCCTATTGTTTTGATGGCCATTGAAGTATCGGTCTCTTGTAAATTCTCTTGAGTCTCCTTTCATCTGATTGTAGTTTCCCTTTGAGTATTGGAAAAATGTCCTTTCTGGTCTTTTTTTCCTTGGAATTGTGCATCGCACAGTACCCATGACAATGTCGAGATCGCTAAACCGATCAGGTGAGTGGATATCTGTGAACTGCCCTGGTAGGGTTGTAATTAAAAAGTCTAGTGTATTACTTTCCCTGGTTGGAAACATGACTAGTTATTCTGCACTGGCCTCATTTATTATATCTAGTAGTGCATGGCCGTCACTACTGTTTAGACAAGTGTTGGTATCTTTATTTAACTTTGACTGCCAATTAATTTTACGATAATTAAAATCGCCCAAGACGTGGATGCATGGTTGTATATTTGCTTTCCCTGATTTCTTGATCTTATCCATTTGGTCCTTTAGTAGTTGCATTTGATCCAAAGATGCATCAGGTGGTCTGTACCAACTTCCTATGTAATGGTGTTTTCCTTGCAAGATGATTTTGCTCCAAATAGATTCTGATCCATTTTCAAGGATTTTCACAGGTGCTGAGTCTAGGTGTGTTCTGGCGAGTAACATTGTGCCTCCCCCTTTGCCTGTTCTGTCATTGCGGTATATGTCATAACCCAATGTGTCTGGAATTAATTCATTGGTTGTAATGCTTTTGTCTATTTTGGTCTCTTGCAGCGCTACTATGTCGGGGTTTTCTGTTTGTAAATATGTCTGCAGTTCGAGTTTTTCCCCTTTCAAATCATTGATGTTGATGGAAACCATTCTGATCTTACTAGTATAAATATTTTTGCTTTTATTTGAAGTACATTTTGAGCTACTAAACGTCTCTTTGGTGTTAGTAAGAGTATCAAAGGTATTGTTGGTTTCTATGCCTGATGAAGTACTCGAGAAAGATGTTGACAAGTTTGTTTCATCACATAATGGACAAATCCATGTACAATTGGTTGCTTGTATGTTTTTATATTCCTCATTTGATACTATTGCGCAGGAGTTATGGATCCATCAACACTTACAAAACATCAATATACAAATTGACAAATCACACAGTTACAAGTAAAAATTGACAAGTTACGAATTAAGAATTTTGACCCCGTTGGCCTTCCATATTAAAAATAGGTATTATTTGAAAATGTCTTTTACCACAAGTGATAATTTAGTTCACGTTTTCAATTTAATTACATCTGAGTTTTTTTGTGGCGTTCGTGTTGCTTGGTCTTTAGTTTTCTATGTTGTGCCTTGTGTACTATTATTTGTCTGTTTTCTTTGTCTTTTTAAGCCACGGCGTTGTCAGTTAATTTTCGATCTATGAGTTTAACTGTCCATCTGGTATCTTTTGCCCTTCTTCTATAATTAAAGAATTATGCAATAGATTCTAAAATTTCAATCTATCTAATTATATAAGTCAGACAAAAGAAGCAATCAAAAAGTTGGCTTAATGAAACACACATACTATATTTAGATTTAAAATACAGTAAAAAGATATCATTTAAATGTATAATTTAGTTAAAATTTAATTAATTCTCAGTTAATAACATTCTGATAAAAAAGACATGAAAATACCTTTTTACTGTATAATTTTGAAATAAATAATAATTATGCAGTAAATTTAACTCGGATAGGGCGCAATCAAAAAGGTCGCTTAGTTAGACAAAATATATTTAGATTTTCAATGACATGAATAGAATAGTTTAAAAGAAAGTATTAAAAAGCATTAATCAACAGAGTTGATCTTACGTCAGCTTTTCTTAGCACGTTGTTGGTGATCATGACATTATTCAGTTCATTATGATTTAATAATGTTGATATTAAATGCTGCCATGCTGTTTCTTACAGAAGTAATATCCTTTAAATTCATTTATCATTTAAAAAATATGAATATGAATCATTAATTAATACATTCGGAATTGTATTTATATTAAAATCTCAAAGCCATACATAGACCATTCTATATTGGGGCGCAGGACATTTGAGCGAAAAAAATAAAACCACTAGGGGACATTTGAGCGCCGACATTAGAGCCCATTTAGGCGCCTGATTAATCCGCTCACCTGTATCTTCGATAGCCCATTTTAGCGAAAATTTACCCGGTTGAATGATATTCACCTTACTATATATACCATGAAATAAATTTATTTACGTTATAAGGCTTAACGAATACCGTTATGCGTAGTAATTTGCACGGTTGAATGACCTAAGCGGGAATTAAATCATTCGACGGTTTGCATTCAATCAGTCTACACGTTTAATTCAGTTGTTGTTAAGGTCTGTTTGACTTTTATTTCTTTTTGTTTTGTTTAAAAAGCAATTTTTGTTCTATAGGTACTGTCTTTCACACGTATAAGACTCTTCTTATAGAATTGTTCAATTCAATAATGCACATGTATACTGTCCAAAGTTACAGTATTTATTCAATTTTCTTTTTCATTCATTTACATGTAGTTGTGAATTGTTTCTAATTTTTGTAGATTGTTCAGGCTGTTGATCATACTTCTAGTGAAGAGAATGTGATAAGGACTGTTTTTTTGCGTAATGCCTGCCATTCTTAATTTTTGTTCACATGTTGTTATTATGTTCCGAATGTATTATTAAAAGACTGGATGCTGCAAACCTACATCCCATAGTATATTTGTGTTTTGTGTTATTAATAGTTATCAAAGGTACCAGGATTATAATTTAGTACGCCAGACGCGCGTTTCTAATCCTTGTATAGAAAAGAAATGCTTTATGTTCGGTTGAACCCGTGAAAAAGAACATAACAGTAATTTATATTCGTTTAATGTATAAGTTATTTATATATTCATCATGGAAATACAAGTTGTTGAAACATACAAAGGATTTTTTTTTTAATTTGTGATGGATTCCGATATAGGATAGACAAAAAGACGAAGAGATGTGTCGAATTCGCTGATTATCGTACCGAATATTATGTTTCTGAAGATTCGATGTTCCCACCTAAGCTTTGGGCAGAAGTTCCGTGCAACTCAAAGTGAATAAATAATAGTCCAGAGTCGTTCCATACCCATTATAATGAGCAATTTTATAGTTGTCACCCAGCAATTTATGTTTTCCTCGATACTATTATAAAATTACAAACAACAACATATATAAAGATACGAAGTATAGAGGAATGTGTACCACAATCGAGACAAGATAAAGAGAGAGAACAGTTCTTAATGAAATTATATGAACAGTATTGTACAGGGGGTATATCTAGAGCCCATACGTACGTTCTCCAGGTTATAAATTCAAGGCTAGAACAGACTTTTAACATTTGATTTAATCTTTTAGACTTTATGTGATGTATTTTAATTGAAAAGTTTTATGTTGTGCTGTCTTGAGTCTATTAGTGCTGTATTTTAAAGTTTTATATTGCTTTATATTGTGCTGTCTGGAGTCTATTGAACATTTTTTTATTTATTATATATTATTTATTTACTAAAAAAGGTTAAAAATATTTCGCTAAAATGGGCTTTGACAATTTTAATTTTCACTAAAATTGGTTAAATTCTGGCGCTAAAATGGGTTCTACTTTGGTGCTCAAACGTACTATTTTTTTTTCGCTAAAATGTCCCATCATTAATGCGCTCAAATGTACTCCGCCGCTATATTGATGGTTGTTAACATTGTTAGACTTTTGGAGGAAAATTAACATTTTGCAAGAAGAGATACATGTACTATATGACTGTTTATTCATTGATATGTACTTATATCGATAAGTTAAGCAATACTTGTTTTTAGTGTTTTATTTTCATTAATCGAGTTTTTTCCATTTATATTCTGGACGCCTCATTCAAAGTTGTTAATTCTTTGAACTTATTATCGTATGTATCTGCGATTTCATTATTAAACTAACCCTAAGGTTCTCTCATAAAATAGTCTAACCCATTCAGGTTTGTCGTCCAAAACTATTTTATGCATTTTTATGTCAAATTTCAATTATTTTGAGCATACCCGATAACTTTAACTACCCAATTGATAGTTAAATTATAGATGAATTTGGCATTTTTAAGGTCATTTGCCTCTTCAAATGTTTTCTTAATGCACATCTTTAGCTCTCAAATAGTAGACTAAGCGTTCCTGATGAAGGTACAGTTCGCTGTGACTGTGTCGGTTTGTTTTCGGCCTTTGAGTTTGATTGTTCCTTTGGTATCTGTTGTCTCTCTTTAAAATTTTTACACCTCCTTGCAAAAGTACAGACGCGTACTGTACATGTAGGAATGTGAGTATAGTTAAAAAAAAATAGTGACACTATAGTTTTGCAGATGCAATGTTATGAGAGTTAATCAGAGCTGCACACAAATTTAGAGAATCGTGTATGACCGAGTAGAGATCGAAGGATGGTTGAATGTGGTCGCGTAGAGATCGGGTTTTGGTCGTTTTGGTCTGGGATGAAAAAATTATATAAGTCGCAGTGATTATGAAGCGATCGGGCATTGGTCGAGTTAATCTGTACCACATATCTAACAGGTTGGCGTTGATCGGGAAATGATCGGATAAAAGTCGAGCAAAGATCGGAATGACCGAGTAATGATCGGTAAACTATTTGTATTCCGACCAAACTCGGTCTCTACACAACCCTTTCCCGATCAATTCGACCGCTACTTGACAAAATCTCGATTACTCTCGAGTGACTGGCTCCTCGACCCTTACTCGAATGTTTTTGACATGTCAAAAACTCTCGGGTAGAAAGTCAGACCGATGACGACCAAGTTAGACCACACGAACATTCTTGTCGATTAATTCAGACTAGTCTCCCGATCGCTTAATTGGTCTTGATCGGGATTTATCTAATTGGTCTGATCGGTAGTGTGAACCTAGCCTAAGTCTCATCCGGTTCGTCACAAACGAATGAAAATAAGTCTATTTGTGACCAAGACATTTAGAGCTATACGTGGACATCTGAGACATAGAATTTCATAACAGTCAACCAAGTCGTGATGACTTCCGTAAATGTTATACACACTGAAATATGTATCATAAATCTATTAATTTATAAATGTTTTACGGCCAACATCACAAATTCCTTAGCTGTTATGCTGTGTCGTAGTTTAATCGACTAATCTGCGATTTCACAGATTATGTAATTTCCCTCATTTACCTTTGATAACTATTTACACCCGATTTTGCCATTCCGTTTGAATTTTGAGCTATATCATACTATATGGTATAGGGTCTTTCATTGTTGATGACCGTTCAGTGGCCAGTAGTTGTTTACCTCCTTGTCATGTTCTTTGAAGGACAGTTGTCTTTTTGAGTATATATTTTTATAAATAATTTAAATAATAATTTGACTCAGAATTATTAAGTCGAAAACAATTTATTGGCAATCATATTTTTTTTCTTAATGGTATTTTTTTTACATTTCAAATAACACATTTTTAACCAAGAAAACCAGAGTAATAATGTACCAAATTTATGTTAATTAAAAATACGTATATCTGTTTACAAGAACACAACAAAAACGACCGAGAGTTTCAGTTTCTTTATCGTATTATTGTCAAATGACAAGTTATCTCAAACTTTTGATTTTTGATTTTTACGCTTTAAATCTTCATTTTCACCATTACATATATTTCCTTATGTTTACAATAGAATAAATGTCAAAAAACTAAACTACTATATTAAATTTAAATTTGTGATGTTAATTATGGTAATTGTTATCAAACTTATTTATTTAACGAAGTTAAAAGATATATATGACTTTATTTGATATGAACAATTATGACGCATTTTGCATTCTTCATCAAAGTCTATCTCTCTCTCTCTCTCTCTCTCTCTCTCTCTCTCTCTCTCTCTCTCTCTCTCTCTCTCTCTCTCTCTCTCTCTCTCTCTCTCTCTCTCTCTCTCTCTCTCTCACACACACACACACACACACACACACACACAGTCACAGTCACAACGCAAGTGCAATTTGAGTAATGAGAATATGGCATAAAATTGTATGCATGCATTAATAAATTTGGAAAAAAATAAAGTAAATAAATCATTGGTAATGAAGGATAGGTCAAAGGTTATTCATTAGAATGAAGCACCATGGATGAATTGTGCATCTGAGTTTTAAGATATAAACAAGTCTAAATTGCTACGTTCAAACCTATGATTGCGTTGGATAAAAACCGCAATTTTTATACGTGTGCATGTAAAACAAATTTCGTTGTAGAAGGGTATAAATACAGCACAAACAACATTTTCCAAAAGACCAAAAAAGGGAAAAAGTATATTCAAACAAAACGCATTTGACTAACAGGTCGAACAACTGACGTTCTTTAACCCTGCTGACTGTCATTGGCGATTGCCAAATAAAATTGATCACGAGATGTAACAAAATGGATCTAAAAATAAATTTTATACTAAACAGAAAACAATAAACTTGTGGCCAAGATGTTATGCCACATATTTTTTTTGTACACCAGATCTAGATTTCGACAATATATGTCTCTTCAGTGATGTTAGGGATCAAAACGGTATTTGGAAGGCCATGTAATTTACCCTCAATTTAAGATAGACTCTTGAATTTTAAGAGTCAATATAGGATGAACGGATCATATAAACCGGAGGGAAAATATGAATCAAGCCCAAACGAAAAAATATAAACAAGTCTAAATTGAAAACTACGATCAAACCTATGATTGCGTTGGATCAAAACCGTAATTTTTTTTACGTGTGCATGTAAAACAAATTTCGTTGTAGAAGGGTCTAAATACAGCACAAACAACATTTTCCAAAAGACCAAAAAAGTTAAAAAAAAAGTAAGTATATTTAAACAAAACGCATTTGAATAACAGGTCGAACAACTGATGTTCACGAGATCACGAGATGGAACAAAATGGATCTTCTATATATTGCTACTTTTGCGTTTTATGTTGACCATGAATGCTTATTCATTGTTTAGGTGGTACAAAATACCTTGACAAAAATATATTTAGCTCGTTTAATTTTCATAAAAGTTGGACATAATATTAACTTTGAAACTTTGACAAAAATATATAAATTAAAAAAAAATGAACCTCACACTGTATTGGGAAAATTTCATTGGATATATAGCAGTTGATCATTGATATTTCCTCTACAACAATAGAACGGTATTAAAACGTTCAGTTGCTTTTTATAGCGTTATGTATCATCTGAACAGTCGATAATTGAATGCTTGTAAAATCTAAATTAACTAGAAAACACCCGCGAAATCGCGGGCATCTACAGCTTGTAAACTGTTGTAGGATGAATTTTTGTAAAAGATATTATGACTGGAGAATTTCATATAAGGTATCAAAAGCCCTCTCTCTTTTTTCCAAAGTCCGTTATGTGTTTCCTTTCTGTTAAATTCAATTGTTTTTCTTGTTTCTGGCCTTATACCACAATTATTCTTCTCCTTTGCTACAATGTATTTTTTGGTAAAAGTCAAATTTATTTAAATTAAAAATTTGCACCGCTTCAAACATGAAATACATTAAACTGCTTATAGACCATTATTATTCTAATAAAATGTGCTTCTAGGACAATCCATCAGTGCTTTTCCTTTTGAGAGCCATATTAACATGCCAATGGTAGGATTTGAATCTCGTATAAATGACTAAGGGTCATTTGAGGGGTGGTCTGAGGTGCCCCGATCCCTAAATCCCGGGCTTAAAAACATGAAATCCCGAGGTGCGTATTTTAACGAAATTCATATCCCGACATCCCAAAATAAAAAAAAAACAATATTCCCGCATCCCGTAAAGATCAATCCCGAAATCCCGAGCTTAAAAACACCCGATCCCGACGTCCCGAATAAGTCCTGCCTCTCTCTAATCTCTACTCTACTTTCATTTTGGCCAAATCACTACTTTCACTTTCAACAATAAATTTGTATGCCCCATTTATGGGAATAATGTTTTCTAGTCTGTTCGTCCGTTCGCGTCCATCCTTCTGTCCGGCTTCAGGTTAAACATTTCACTTTCAACAATACATATTTATGCCCCATTTATGGGAATTATGTTTTCTAGTCTATTCTCGTCCGTTCGTTCGTTCGTCCGTCCGTCTGTCCCGCTTCAGGTTAAAGTTTGTTGATGTAGTTTTTGATGAAGTTGAAGTCCAATCAACTCGAAACTTAGTAAATATATATGTTCCCTATGATATGTATGGCACGCCTGAACCACTTTTATTAATTAATATTAGATTATCTCAGATAAACTAGGATTATCTCAGATTAACCCGGTTTATCTCAGATAAACTAAGATTATCCTCAGCTTAATTCAAATCCGAGAAAATCCTAGTTAATCTCAGAAAATACAGAAAATTCATTATCTGGAGAAAATTCCTGTTTATTTTAAAATATTAAGAAAATCTAGGTTTATCTGAACGATTTTCAGATAATCCTAATTTATCTCCTGATAATTAATTATTTGAATTTATTTGAATTTCAGATAATTCATTATCTCATTTTCCATATAGTTTAGGTTTATTTCGGATTCTAAATATACTAAAGAACAATGTAACGAGTGTTATAATTGGACGACAATCATTTTATATAAAAAATACCGTCCTTTTTTAGAGGAGGGGGCGACATTCTGCACACGCGCGCGGCACGCAATTATCAAACTACAGTAACTCATGGTGTGGACATCAACGTTATTGACACCTGGACAAGCGAAATTTGTTGAATCAATTAATCAATCAATCTTCGACGCTTACTGACTGTTTATTACTGACGGCTAATTTCGACATAGCCGATAATAATTGAACTCTTATATTTTAATTTATTCAGTCGGTTTTAATCTTTTAATCATGACAACGGTTTTGTAAAATATTTAATTTAGGCGTGCCATAGATATGATCTTTCTAATTTTAATGATAAATTAACACATTCTTGTTTCCACATGTTTTACTTTTTTCAATATATATGCAACTGGTATGACTCCTTAGATAGTAAATATTTCAGAAAAAAAGTAGACAGGATTCAGTATATTATAGTAGTATAATTGCATTTTACAAGTGGATAAACGCGAAAACATAATTGTTTCTAGGGAGGTTTAATAGTTGTGGTTCTTGCGATCTAAAAACCATGATATGGAGAACGCTCTGATTGGCTTATTTATTTTTCATTTTTGTAATCTATAATACGATTGGTTGTTCTTAAAACCGGAAATGTAATCTATGACTAAAAGTCAGTCTGATAACAGAAACAATATCCGGACACTTATTTTGTCGTTTTTCTCCCAAAATAACGCAATCTGAATAATCATAAAAATGGATGACAAATGCGACTATGCATGTTACCTAAAGAACACAGAGTCATGATGATTAATTTATTGTGGAAGAAAGAGAAGCGACACACAAAATGAGGTCTTCTCGTTTAATATTATAGATCCCCGTTTGTTAGTTGTTATGCACTTTCAATACTTAACACAATCACCTTAATGTTCCATTCCTGAAGCAATTAACACAAAAAAAACGTCATCCATACCGTTTTTAATTCAGTTCTTTCAGTCGCCTATACATGGCCCTCAAGGCATTGAATAAATTTCCAATATCCATACCAAGTAAAAATACCAAACTGAAAATTAGAATAACAGTACCGGATATACCAATCACACGCGAGCTTATTCGTTTGTCTTCCGCACTGGTGAGCGTTCGTTTGTAGTGTGAGGTTGATTTTTTGTCTACTTTAATATCACTGACAATTTTATCAATGGATTCTTGCATTTCTTCAGATGATATGTTGGGACTGATTGTTTTATTTCGAGAATTACACAAGGAACAATCACACGATGTTGCCGAATCTGTAAAAAAAAGAATATGCAATCATGACAGAATTAATATTGATGGGTACCGTATAACATAAACTCCAGGAATTAAAATGAAATGAAAAAAAAAGAAAAAAAAAACATTCCAAAGATTTTTTAATTCTGTTTTAACTAAATGCCTTTTCATCAAGCGACATCGAGTTATATCCTGTTTCAGAGCTTTCAATATCCACAATATATCAGCAGAAAAATTTACGGTTTTAACTGCTAGTTTACTGATGTGAATTAACACGTATGTAAAGAAAACATGATTTCCCCCAAAAAAATAAAAAAATAAAAAAATTGCCCGAGAGCTTTTCAACTGCTTCCATAGGCATGAAAAATGACACCTACCCCTAATTTTCAAACAATATTAAGGATGGTTTATTCTCATCTCATGGTTTTACTTTCGTCAGATATTCAGAATTGTCTAGTTTTATTTATTTAGTACCAATAGAAATTTCGCCCGCTAATCCCTTTTTCTTTTTATAATTTTATAACATATAGTTTCACCCCCAGTTTTTGGTGGGGTTCGTATGGCTCAGTCTTTAGTTTTCTATGTTGTTTCTTCTTTACTATTATTTGTCTGTTTTCTTTTTCTGTTTTAGCTATGGCGTTGTCAGTTTATTTTCGATTTATGAGTTTGACAGTTCCTCTGGTATCTTTCGCCCCTCTTCAAGGCCATTTAAACAAAAATAAAAAACTCCTTTTTATTTTTTCATGTTTTATTCATAGATATTATATATGTATTTGTAAATAAGTGTTGTTTTTGTCGTACTAAAACTTTTATTGTTATAATATGCAATAATGATAGAAAACTAGAAATGAAAAATCACTCACGTTAAATAAAAAGAGCATTGTTTACAAACCTGTTGATACATCTGTCGTTAATACGTCAATATTTGTAGAAGGGAAACCTGATGTTGCATTTGTAGATTGCAATGTTGTTGTTTCGTCGACTACAATTAGTAATGAAATATATTAGTACCATATAACATGTTCGAACAAATTTGTTTCTACTATTGATATTTTTATAAAAATGCACTAGGTGACTTTAAGATATATTCAACTTTTCAATTTATAGCGAGAAATAGATCTCTATAGAGTAAATGAAAACTAATTTTGAGTTTTCACAAACTTGTAATAATTGTTTTAAACTTTTTTTTCTCATTAATAATTGAATAACTGCTTTTAGGTTTAATAAACGTTTCTAAAAGTTTTTTTATAACAAAGTCATACCTGTTGTTATGATTTTTGTTGTTAATGTCTTCATTTCCCCTATAATAAAAAGATCATTATGTAATATCACCATAAATCGAAAGCAAAAATAAAACGAAAACAATAGTCTTTTTGTGAAATAAGAAATAAGGAAATTTTGAATATCACTTTGAAATTGTTTACGTCCAAAGCATATTTTCTAGATTTACAAAAACATTTGACGCTTAAGCATGTATCTAATTGAATGTGATATTCATATTCTCGGATAGTTTTCATTTCTTCAAAATGTTTTATTTTCTCTGCAAAAACAATTGTTGCAGTATGTATAAAAATATAAGATTAATAACCATTGACCTAAAACATATTTAACGCATGTTCATGTACGAAGTCCGGCCGCTTTATGTTTGTTGCCGAGCGGTGACTTATAGTTGTTTAATCCTCGTTCTCTAGTCTCTGCTGGATATATATTTTTTTAAAGAAATCATACAGCATCGTATATAGTATGAATAAACCCCGCCTCTTTCTGTTTTACCAGTATCTTGTCAGGAGACATATCATAAAGGTGTTTGTCTTATTAATTGTAGTTCTCGTCTGTCTGTTTTTCAATACACCTGAACGTTTTGTTGGGTTGGGTTGTTTTGTTTGAACTGTTCACGGTTGTCGTGTTGTCGGAGCCTATTAAATATTTTCCTGCGACTGGTTTTGTTCATTGTTAAAGGCATTACGATGATATATTAAAGCTATCATCCAGGTCTGGTTAATAATCGTCTCCTAGATAATCGTCTCATTGATAGTCGTCTCATTGATAATCGTCTCATTGGCAATCGTCTCATTGATAATCGTCTCATTGATAATCGTCTCCTTTGCAATCGTCTCATTGATAATCGTCTCATTGATAATCGTCTCATTGGCAATCGTCTCATTGATAATCATCTCATTGATAATCTTCTCATTGGCAATCGTCTTATTGATAATCGTCTCATTGATAATATTCTCATTGATAATCGTCTCATTGGCAATCGTCTCATTGATAATCGTCTCATTGATAATCGTCTCATTGATAATCGTCTCATTGGCAATCGTCTCATTGATAATCGTCTCATTGGTAATCGTCTCCTTGGCAATCGTCTCATCGATAATCGTCTCATTGATAATCTTCTCATTGATAATCTTCTCATTGATAATCCTCTCATTGATAATCGTCTCATTGGTAATCGTCTCCTTGGCAATCGTCTCATCGATAATCGTCTCATTGATAATCTTCTCATTGATAATCCTCTCATTGATAATCGTCTCATTGGCAATTGTATAGCAGTTTCTCAATTTATTTGCTCTAGTATTTCCAGTGCTAGTCCAGTAAGTTTATTTATATTGAAACTGTTTGGTAGTAAACATATTATGCAAATATTACATAAAAAGTTAAAAAAAATTTAGTTTGATAAATGCAATGCAAACACACCTAAGTAATGGAAACTTACCTTCAAAACATATTTTGATGAACAATGTCACACCATCATAATTATCCTCATTTTTTAAACAATAATCTGTATCTTTGCTGTTAAACAACCAACAATCGGCACAGGAACATCCGGGGAGATAAGCAGCCGCCCAGCATTCCACATCATTTGTATTGACTGAATCGAGACATTTCGTCTTACATGGTGATTGGCTAATTTCAAAACTGGCAAGATAGTCAGGTGACGCTATGGGTGCAGTATTACAACCCTTACCAGCAGGTCTTTGGTCAAACGTACATTGACCTGTGAATGACAAAATGTATTAAATAACACACAATTTATCTTAGATAAGAGGGGAAACAGGAGGAATTTAAAAATAAATATTTTGTCCTGGCTACATCCGAAAATAAATACCCTTGCTCATGAATGGATCAGAAATGAATATTCTGCAACATAAAAAGTAGGAAATAACTATGTACTTAGATTGAAATAAGAATACGTGGCAGAGGGTTAACATACACAGTTGATTGACAAGAATCCTTCTTTCCCCTCACCTGAGGAATATCAAATTGTCGTCACCTAGTTATGATTTTGAAATGAGGTTAACACCCGAGAGAGTCAGAACTTCTGTGTTGAAATAATTTATTATTGACATGGTCACAATTATAAATCAGCTGTTTGTCAAACTTTGAAATTTTGGAAAACATTAATGATTTTCTATCACAGAAATAGAGCACTGTTGCTGTATTCAGACAAAAACCTTCTGGAATTTTTGGTCATCAATGCTCTCTAACTGTGTAATTTATTTGGCTTTCTTATCTTTTATGATTTAAGGCGTCACTGATTAGTGTTTTCAAGACGTAGCACGCGTCATAATTTAAAGCATGGTATCTGTGATGAGTTTATCTTCAACACATATTTTTTCAGTTATTCCTGTGGTCGACCTATGGCTCCTGATTTCACTCCCGGTTTTTAGTGGAGTTCGTGTTGTTTCTTATTTCTTATTTTTATCTGTTGATGAGGGTCTCAAGGTAGATTAGCGAAAGCTAATTGAGTCACCCTCTTTAAATAAAGTCATTACTTACTTACTTACTTACTTACTTACTTACTTATGTAAATGTCCTTTGGTTTTGTGAGTCTTTGTTTACTCCTTGGTTTTGTTTGTTATTGTCTTATGGTGTCGACGTATTGACGCCACTTGTCTTATTTATTTATTGTATAAAAATGTAGTATGTGCAAGAAAGAAAACATCTCAACAGACACGCTTCATTTACTTGACAAATATTAGCACTTTTAATTGTAATGAAAACACGTCCAGTTTACACTATTTAAAATACCATACAATGCATCAATCGTTTAAGGAAAATAAAACAGTATGTTTTATTGTTAGACAATTTTATATAGATAGCATTAAGTATTAATGATTATAAAAGCTGCACGCATACAAACAAGAGACTTGAATACTTCATTAATCCGACATTTGAAGTCAATACTTGATTGTTTTTATTACTGCTTTTTATTTCAAAAATAGTTTGAGAACACTTTTAGTTATACGGTCTCTAATCTTATATGCTGTGTTTTGTTCTTTTTGGCATGTTTCTTGTGCTGTAAGTTTGTCATCTACTTATAAGTTCCTTTTATATCTTCCGCCTTTCGCTTTCAGGACAATATATATAAAAGCGTTGTTCACCTGTCATACTCTACATTTCTTGACGATTCGACGAATTTATAAGGGTTTTAGTATCATTATATATACCGGTAATAGCGTTGTTCACATATTATATTATTCATTTCTTGTATATATTCCCTTTGTTAACTATGAAGTAAAAAATAAAATTATTATGAATATCATACAAATACGTTCTTGTTTGTCTTTTAGGGTTTTGTTTGCCATGACGGTGTCATTTGGTCATCGAATAATGATTTGGAAAATTTTATTTGTGTCTTTCACAATTTGACATACCTACGTCCATTTCACATACAAACATGTGTTTTTGAGAACAACTATGCTCCAACCAGTCACCATTTGGTGGATTTAGTGCGAAACAAAATGACCCAGATGCTGTTGTAGGGTTTCCTGTAGCATAGTTTGTCCATGCCGGTGCTGCATTATCCGTCCACTTTTCATTTCCGGTTGAATCTCGGCGTAAACCTGTCCATATAAAATCGTCTCTGTAAATATTTTCGAAAAAATGTTATGTTCATTGGAGTTTAAAGTTGGAAACAATAATATATAAAAGATTTGGGAGTATTGCAAATGAGAAACCAAAGGATTTAGGTGTAAGCAAATACAGATATAAAGAGAAATTCAACAACCTGAATAAAGTACAAACCAATAATTGATCAACACATATGAAAGGCAACAACCTATAATATATTGCGTTTTCGAACATAAGATAAATTGCGTTTTGCGTTTCAAACAGTAACATTCCAATATATGGAATCATATTACTTATTTTACTACATACTTGCATTGCTTAATAGTCTCGCTCTTCATATCAATTCTATCTTATCGTGTTTTACCTCTTTTTTGTACCGAGATAAATATTGGATTAAGACAGAAGAAGAAAACAACGTTAATACTTTATCGACAACATTGACTTATGTGATTACTAAGAAGACCAGAATGTCATCATGAAAGATTAAAAAGACAAAATATATTAGGATTAACTCCAGAAACTTTATATATGACAAACTGAAGTGTATAAATTTGTACTACAGCTTGTGTTTCGATTCATGATTTACTTGTCATTACTTTTTTATGTAATCAATTGTTGTATATTGCCACAGGTAATATGCATATCCTTATCCAGTCTTGTATGAAAGTGTATTATTATTCCCTTGATGCTTTAAAAAATGTTGTGTTGTGTTGCTAACTGTTAGTCTCATGTGACTTTTTTAATATCATATAGATAAGATTACCGAATCAACAATAAGTAAAACCCATAGCGCACCGTTGGTCTTGAGGGAAAAAAATGGTATCTTTGAATTTTGCTTTGATGGATTATTTCTGTTTATTAAAGAATTCAAAGGATATAAAACATTGAAAATACCTACAGTGATTCAAGTCCAAGTTCAGCCTTTATCAAATTAACGACAAAATCATTTTCTTGTAAAGTTTCTATATTCAACATTCTCATTTTCGAATCTTCACATATAACTTTCGCTTCTGTCCAATCTCTTTCTACGTTGTAAAATGTAAAATGTTGTTTGATGCTAGTCCCATGAACTACAAAATATAGATAGATAACAATATATATATATATGGCATTACAAAGGGGAGAAATTACAATAGAAACAATCAAATCATAGGTCAAACAAAAGTAGACATCACCATGACAAATGCATATCAATAAAAATCAACACTAAAACTAGGGAAGAATAAGAATTATGCGTCTTGCTTTGTTCTTCTGAATTATATATGGATGAAATCAATTTCTGCATGTAAAGACACCGTATAAGATACCATATATTTAATAACATATTGACATTTTTACGGGACAAATTTACGAGCGATCGGTATGGACACTATTTTGATTGAGAATTATCGTTTCAAACTTTACATTTCCTTTTCTCATTTCAAAGGACATATATTTTTTTAGTATAAAATGCCATTTCTAATTTCAAACTTAATAACTCTGACTTTCAACTTGACATTTGATAGTGCAATATTCACGTTGCTAACCTCACAATTGGAACTGAGAAATGTGAAGTCAGATATGAAAAAAATAAAGTCTTAGATCTTATAGATACTATAATATTCGTCGGCTGATCTGTAGATTTAGCGATTGTTTACTATTCCAGATTGTGACGTTTCTGGAAAAAAGTAAAATCTCATAAGTACTTAACTCCGAGGAAAGTCTCTAATCAAATGGCAGAATCAAAAGCTCAAACACACCAAACGAATGGATAACAAATGTCATAATACTGACTTGGTACAGATATTTTCTTATGTAGAAAAT
Source organism: Mytilus edulis (assembly GCF_963676685.1). Classification (NCBI taxonomy): domain Eukaryota; kingdom Metazoa; phylum Mollusca; class Bivalvia; order Mytilida; family Mytilidae; genus Mytilus; species Mytilus edulis. The sequence continues at coordinate 14,543,651 of NC_092356.1, read as the reverse complement.
GGCGGATTAAACATCGTTTGAAAGCTAGCTAAACCCCTACTTGTATGACAGTCGCATCAAATTTCATTATATTCACAAAGATGTGTGAACAAAACAAACAGAAATAATAGGTAAAAATGTCAACATTGTGTTATAATCGTAATCACTATAAAAACAAACAAATATGTAACAAAGCAGCACGAAAAGGCATGTAGTCAGCACATTGGGGGGGGGGGGGGAATGAAAGAAAAAATACCCAATTTACAATAGCACAATACCACAATGACGGGATATAAAAGTACAGAACAGGCACACATCATATGCATCAAAGAAACACAACAAGGCGTATATACACAACACATTAGCAAAAATGAAAGACAAGAATACAGTAAAAGTAATGTTCATAAAGACAAATAAAAGCATAACACGTTTTTAAGATGATAAAAAGCGTCAGTACCCAGAACCTATTCATTAAGACCATCGTGTACTGTTTGTGAAGTTGATACAGAATATTTATCAACACGGTCTTGGTACCTTCCGTTAGACTTTTTGTTTTAGAAAAACGACGAGACGTTCTTTGACATACTCCTGGTTAATCTACTTTCTACTCAGACAATGGTGACGTTTTACAAAGTCTGAGTATGACCTGCAAGCTCTTGAATACCGAATAAGTTGGGAAATGCATATTCCATTTGTTACTAGTTATAATTAAAAGTCTTACGTTACCAAGTAATTTATCCCAAACTGAATTAATTGCGAAAACACCCTTTCTGTTAAATTCAACAAATGTTACTATTTATTTTTTTCTTTAATAATAAAAAAAGGCAGCAATAGTTTACCAATGATTTATACATCCGAACCACTATCCCTGAAATTAAACAGAAACAAATATATTTTCAACAAAAGATTAAACACAACTAATAGCTGTTTACATACTAGATAATAAATACAGATATTGAAATTGTTCGTCAATAAGTGAACATAACTTGTTATCTGTAATTGCGTTATGTCATCAAGTAATATATCTAAAGCTTAATAAATACAAAACACACCCTTCAAGATGTATCAAACCTATATGACTATTCATACTTTTTATATAAGTTCAGGGAACAAATAAACTCATCATAGATACCAGGATTGAAATTTTATATTTACGCCAGACGCGCGTTTTGTGTACAAAACACTTATCAGTGACGCTCGAATAAAAAAATGTTAAAAAAGCCAAATTAAGTACGAAGTTAAAGAGCATTGAGGACCATAATTTCCTAAAAGTGTTACTAAATACAGGTAAGGTAATCTATTCCTAAGGTAGAAAAGCCTTAGTCTTTCAAAAATTTCAAATACAGTTAATGTATAATTATGAACATATCAATGATAACTCAAGTCAACACAGAAGTGCTATCTACTGGGCTGGTGATACCCTAGATTTTACAATAGATGTGTTCATCAGTACCGCTTTCCTTCAAACTAAAGAGAAACAAACGCATTTTTAACAATAGTCTGTTTAAATACTGCATAATATAAACAACTATTGAAAAACTTGTAAAAAATATTTAAGGATATGAGAAAATTACTAGTTATCTTTAATTTATTGGGTGATTTCATAGATAGCATGCTTGTCCAGATAAGTTTAACCTATATTACTATTTTTTTGGTAACAAACATCTAGCGAACAATAGTTTAGGGATAATAATTAGATTAATACATCATTACCAAAACTCCTCAACTTAAACGGAAATAAATATATTTTCATCAATGAAACTTAACACAACGAATGCATGGAATAGGTGCTTAAGAAACTAAATACAGTACAATGTATTGAAAAATTTGTTTGTTTAGTCTAAACATATTTATTGGTCATGGGTTTGGAAACAAGATATTGCAACTTATATTAATCCTTTTCCACTTGGTTAAACATTATTTCATTTATATGGAGAAATTACAAGTTATATTTTATTGATTAATATCACTGTGTAGCTTATACCATTTGAATCAAGAAATAATACATCCAACTAGATCGATATGAAAATATTAGTAAAATATTTTTTCAATAATAATATTTTGAAAAAATGTTTCAGCGAACATACTTAAATCAAACCCTGTAAGTCAGCTATCCTTTCTCTTGGGCTATATAAGAGCGGAGAAAGATATATATGTACATTCACATTCGTTAGTCGACGGATTTTCTAAAATCCGAACGACGTGAACCCCACCAAACACTGGGTGTGATTTCATGTGCTCCTGATGATATGCATGATCCTGCTCAACACGTGGCACCTTTCATCTTGCTCATATTGGTGCAAACTCGATGATAAGTATAATTCTGGTAAAAGGGGACGGGATTTTTTCGTGACGACAGTTGGACATATCGGCTGTCATTTGTGTAACAGATATTTTCAAACGGTCAACTAACTCGTGATTGCTTGCATAAAAGTTACGAAAGGATGATTTCAACTCTACAACTTTTAGTCAGTTGTTTTCAAAATTTTCCATTTGTTATTTATCTCAAAATTTTACCTTGAGCTCCCAACTGTATAATTAAAACAAATATTGAAATTGCTGCTAACAATTTAAAATGTCGGTCAGAGATAAGTGCTAGCTATACATTATTGTTTTATGTTCACATGTTAGCACAAATAATAATCAATATTGATCGTAAAAATTCATATAATTGCAAAAAAAAAAAATGAATGACAAAACATTGTTCCATACAATAATTATAACCCTTTGACAAAAGTGAATGCAAGAATCTCAAAATAAATCTAAGATCACCTTTCATAATACCGTTTCGATCTCTATTTTGAAATCTAACATTGTTATATTTAATTTAACCGACACTGTCAATAGATTAACCGTTCATGGATTGCGATCCATTATTGTTTTCAAACATGTATATAACCATCACATTTTAAGAACATGGAACGTAATTTAATTTGAATTGAAAAAATCTCTTAAAATTGAACGGATTTTAAGTCGATTTAAATGTTTTTCTTCTGCATACAATCTAAAACATAGAAATTGAAAACCTGATAATCATGTAGCTATTGAAATAATTTATAAGTTTGCAACATTGGTAAAGTCCGGTTGACTCGTGTATGCAATACAATAAACTATATGTATCTCAGAAATTGTTGCACCTCGGTGGTCTTTTCTATTTTATAAACAATTTTTATGTAAAAATCACGTTTGGCTCCTCGGGAACACAAAATTTCTTCAAACAAAATATGTGCACACGGTCAACACTTTTAAAACAAAATATCTTTAAAGAAATAATAAAAATCAGACAATTATGTAAATTCAGGTCTTTCTACTTTTCCGTGGAAAGACCTATTGCTTTTCTTCTGATTTTTTCCTCTTCCGCCTGATTTATTTCCTTTGCTGTTTTTTTTTTCGCAAGATGTCACTTAGATATTTGGAATATGATATTGTACAGTGTTTACGCTTTTGAAACTAACATTGCGTAACCGAATATGTTAGAGCAATCCCCCGAACACTCCTTTTTTTGTAATTTTTGCAACCGTATAAAAACTGACAAAATTTTTCTAAATTGCTCGTTATATACTTAGGAGATTTCGTTTAATTTTGACCGAAGCCATATACAGATTCCATAGGCGAGTTATTTCAAATTTTGTATTTGATATAAGTGAAATGTATTTGTAATTAGAAAACCATGAGTGATAGAGGCTTAGGGTCTTTTAATTTGAGGTCCTTGGTCCAAAAAATTGAAAATTAGGTAAAGGTCAAAAGTCAAGGGCATGTTCAAAATTTTGATTTTAGCTTGTTATCACTCATTTTCAGAAATCGTATAAGGCATCGACAAAATATTTCACAGAATTGTTAGTTGCGACATGTCGTAACACAAACATGTTAGTATTATAATTCATTAAAAATATATAGTAGAGGCCTAGACTCTTTTGATTTGAGACACATGTTTCATGACCTTGAAGTTGTTGGCACGGTCAAAGCTTGAATTGACGTTCTAGATTTTGACCTTTGCTTTAACTTTTAATGTATGCATAATAAACCTATGGGACTTTGTGCATTAGGTTGCAAGTCATATGACCTTGAAGGAATCAACTGGAAATGACCTTTTGTAAACCGGAAGTATCCATTTTTTTTGTACTTATTTATTGTAAAAGTACATAGAACCATATATTTTGAAATCAGTGTTAAGTAAACTATCAAATGAGACCGAAATTGACATTTTTCAAACCGGAAGTAACAATTTATCTCCCTTATTTAAAAAAAAATGTGTAGAAACCATATACTTTTAAATTCAACGTACAATAAGTTATCATTTGGCACTGAAAATTACATTTTTAACCGAGTTTTATTATTTTTAACATAAAGATATATCGTTTCGGGTGGAAAGACCTTCAATTATTCTCTGAACAATTGGTTTTTAATTGTCATTTATAATTTTTTGAACTATATAAAATAAAAGACTTAAATGATCTTGTTGTGTTTTTACAAGAATCAAATGAAAAACAAAGGCACACCAGACGCGCATTATTTTGCAAAATACTAGTTATACAGAACCTCTGAAATCAAGCAGTAGGTCAAAATAAAATAAATTGCGAAAACTTAGTATACATGGTATATATAAAAGTGCTTCCTGTAAGGGCTTTAAATGCATCGGTATTTGAATAGCTTCAATAGTTAACAAAAAAATGTTCAAAGAAAACTATCCCGTCTCTTGGCGTGTAAAACCCTTTTGAACGAAACTTTCAGTAGGTGAGGCATAGGCCCAGAAGTTGTAAACACGAAAAAATATATTCCAGGCTTATAATTAGGAATATCAGACTTGAGTTTAGTCTATAGTTGACTCGTCAGCAATTTTGACAGTTGGAAAAGCAATTCAATTGTTAATGTGATGACCAAAGTTCAAAAACTAATTACTAAGTCAAATCTGGTTTATACCAGCTCAACTTTCTCACTGGTTTTTATAGACGATAATATAAAAGATCTATTTGTTATAGAAAACAAAGGTAAAAATTGATTCTTTACAATGCATTCTTTAGAAATCACTGTATATTCATGATATATTTTTTCTCAAAATGTTGACATTGAAATCGCTAAAATTATATGTTAAATATCATAAAAGATTTAATAAACTAATAGGTCTTTTAAAGTTTTAAAAGTGTTACACTTTTAAATGACTGAAGTGTTAAAAATTTGGTGAAATCAATCTTCAAAGTATTTATTTGCAAAAGAAAAGATCCATTAGACTCAGTAAATAATTACGCCTGTTAATGCATGATTCTTTGACAAACAGATTTCAATTTTTTGTTTACAAAGATACTAAGAACTGTTCTTATTGAACTTGTCAATAAAAGGAAGTTCCGATTTGAGACATTGTTTGACTATCCGATACAATGAACTTGACTCCATTAGTGGTAAAAGTACATACGATATTTCAAGGTCGTGAAAAGCATAACCGGGAAATGAAAGGGTTATTTTGTGTCACGGAATAGCATTAGTTGCACGTATATTGATGGTGTAATAAGTAATTTATCAAAACATGTAAAATTGATGTAAGAAAATTTTTTAAAAAGTTTCCAATTCAAATCTCCTACCACGGAGTAGAAACAGATAAAGCAAACTTGTTTTTGTTTTGACTGGAAAGCTGATACACTATTCATACTAAATCCATCAAGTATTCTATATAAAACATAAAAAGAAGTAACATCATGAACATAGAGACCTAATAGGTTATTTTTTTAATTACAGACCTAAACGTATGATATTCATTGTCAATAGATATCATATGTACCAGGATTGTAACTTAATACGCCAGACTCGCGTTTCGTCTACACAAGACTCATCAGTGACGCTCAGATCAAAAAAGTTATCAAAAGTACCAGGATTATAATTTTATACGCCAAACGCGCGTTTCGTCTACATAAGACTCATCAGTGACGCTCAGATCGAAATAGTTGAAAAGCCAAATAAAAACAAAGTTGAAGAGCATTGAGGATCCAAAATTCCAAAAAGTTGTGCCAAATACGGCTAAGGTAATCTACTCCTGGGGTAAGAAAATCCTTAGTTTTTCGAAAAACTCAAAGTTTTGTAAACAGAAAATTTATAAAAATGACCATATAATTAATATTCATGTCAACACCGAAGTGCTGACTACTGGGCTGGTGATACCCTCGGGGACGAAACGTCCACCAGCAGTGGCATCGACCCAGTGGTGTAAAAAGTTATCAAAAGTACCAGGATTATAATTTTATACGCCAAACGCGCGTTTCGTCTACATAAGACTCATCAGTGACGCTCAGATCGAAATAGTTGAAAAGCCAAATAAAAACAAAGTTGAAGAGCATTGAGGATCCAAAATTCCAAAAAGTTGTGCCAAATACGGCTAAGGTAATCTACTCCTGGGGTAAGAAAATCCTTAGTTTTTCGAAAAACTCAAAGTTTTGTAAACAGAAAATTTATAAAAATGACCATATAATTAATATTCATGTCAACACCGAAGTGCTGACTACTGGGCTGGTGATACCCTCGGGGACGAAACGTCCACCAGCAGTGGCATCGACCCAGTGGTGTACAAAATAGTATTAAGCAAGACACGTACAAAGTTGAAGAGCAAGTTCGTATATTTCAGATATAAGCATACATCAAGAAAAAAAAATATTTACTTATAAAAATGAATTTTTAAGAATCATTTTCTGAAGATTTATAGAAGTCAAACAGACTATAACACCCCCCCCCCCCCGTAGAAACTCATTAACAATATATTGTCTTAATAATTCTTATATGATTTGCATATCAATAAATACTTGAATTGGATTGGTCAATTAGAATTTTCCTCTTGGTTTACACTTCCAAAAACTATGTTTCCGAAACTACTTTCGTAATATATCCATGCGCGATACACATCCTTGCAGGGATACTTGGATTTTCAGCAAATTGAGATAAAAAATTAAATGCATTACAGTTGTTTCTATTCTAATGCATATATCACAAAAAAAGAAGTAAAATAAATGCAATAAAGCTTCGAAAATGTATAAAAAATAAAATTTAGATAAATTTCGCGAAATTTCATGAAGAATTTGGCGAATTTAAGTCATGGCAAAACACGACGTCATACTAATGAAAACTTCAAAGGGAAAGATTATTTCGTTACGTGTACGCTTCAAATTCGGATAATATCAGATTAAAATGAAGTTGTGGAGGTAGGTGATATTTTATTTTAGATTCCGTTGCGATTATTGCGATTATTCCGGGGCTCTTACTCACAAACTTTACATAAAAGTCCTTCGGACTTTAATTCAGTTTGTGAGTTAATCGCTTCGGTTTACATATCAATAACCTCTAGAAAAAAATGTGTTTAATCCTATATTAAATGTCATACAAAGCAGGTTTCGTTGATTAACGACGCAGACATATATTGCTCAACATATTAGTTACCAGTTTCTAATACAAATATATGCGTTTAGCAGCTTGAAATATAAAAGAAGCTCGTTAGGGAAGAACATCATCATTTTATTCCTATTCCTCATTAAACTACATTTTACTTTTGCTCTTACTTACATCTTTTTAAAGAGAAACTCTTTGATGCAGATTTAATTTAAAAAAAAAAATGATTTTCCATTTTATTAATTAAAACATTTTTAACAAAATATAACAAAAAACAATGGTTTACTGAATTGCAGGCTCTTGACTTAGGAATGTTTGTTAAATAATAAAGGCAACAGTAGGATACCGCTCTTCAAAAGTCTTAAATTGATTGAAACAAAAACAAATCCGGTTAACAAACTAAACCGAGGGAAACACATGAAATATAAGAGGAAAACGACGAAACAACAGAAACACTGAAGTGAACAAAAAAACAACAACAATGCAACACACACAGAAACGAACTATAAGAAAACAACTGCCATTTTCCTGACTTGGTACAAGACACTTTAAGAAAAAAATGGTAGGTTGAACCTAGTGTGCTAGCCAAACCTCGCACTTTAACGACAATGTTAAATATAACACTAAAATTACACCATTTCATGACAGGAGTATTGTAAAAATAAATGCAAAAACATTCAGGAGAGAGAAATACACAAATAAACAATACAATAGAACTTTTCGACATGCTAACCACAGAATAAAAACAAACATGTAAAACAACAAAACGACAGTAGTGTACTGGTTTATAAAAATCGATCAGGAAGAGACATATATAGGACAAAAAAAAAACCGAGGGAATCGTGTTTACTACAAAGTGAGCGAGGCTGGATGTTTCAATTGTGTAAAAAGTAAAAATATAATATAACAAAATTAACAAACTCCGAGGAAAAAGTTCAAATGGATAACAACTGTCATATTCCTGACTTGATGTTAATTGTGATAAAATAATTATAATGACAACAATGTGAGAACAAAACAAACAGACATAAGAGGTAAAAATGTTAAAAATAGGGGTATAGCAGTCAACATTGTGTCATAATCTACATCACTATAAAAACAAACAAATATGTTAAAAAAAACCCGAAAGACAATATAAAAAAAATACTATAGCACAATAACACAATGACAGGATGTATAAGTACCGAGTAACGTTAAATTAATATTACCAAACATAGACTAAACAGTAAATGTAATAAGACAAATACCAAAACACTATTTACAAAACACGTAATTAAGAATACAAATAACGTCAGTACCTATAATCAATACTTTAAGACCATCGTGTATTATTTGTGATTTAGATACAGAGTGTTGTTCACCAAGGTCTTTGAATCTTCCGATTAACTAAATCTTTTTTGACATTACCCTGGTTCATTAAATTTCTTCTGAGATACTAGTGACATTTAACAAAGTCTGAGTAGATAATTATGCAATGAGTTGAGATATATATTTATATATATCCCATATTCAGGTGGAATTGGTATATTGCTACTAAGTAAGGAGGAAATTGATTATTTTAAAATTTAAATCGTCTTGTTTGTGTAATAGATTCTGCAACATTTTATGTCAAATTCGAGATATAAGTTTTAAAATGAGAAAGAGCAAGCTGTGTCTTTTTTTTCTTCAATTTCTAATTGCGAATAAATAAAGGCAACATAAGTATTATTTAAGAATTGAATGCTGCTTTTTGTAAATTTATTGGGGTGTAAAAGCGTTGACCGAAGTACATTTTGTATGAAGCGCGTAAGCGCTTCACACTAAAAATGTGCGCACGGTCAACGCTTTTACAACCCTATAAGGTTACAAAAAGAAGCATTCAATACTTATAATTACATTTTTTTTTAGCTAGAATCATGAAAACACGAATTTTATCAAGTTTTCATTTAATTTACCTGTGCACTTTATTGTGGGACCTCGTGTCATCATGAATGATAAATGTTATTGTCTAATACAATTGTTTCAGGAATAGCACGTGATGTGCAGTTAGCCAATCAGAATAACGTATTATAATGAAACATACATGTAATGTAATTATATACTGTTGTTCGAAATTAATTAATCGATTGAGAAAAAAACCCAAACCAAGGTTACAAACTAAAACTTAGGGAAACACATCAAATATAAGAAGCGAACTACGACACAAAAGAAACACTAAAATGTAACACACATATAAACGAACTATAATATAACAACTGCAATTTTCCTGACTTGGTACAAGACATCTTAAGAAAAAAATGGTGGGTTGAACCTGGTTTTGTGGCTAGCCAAACCTTAATGATATATTGATGAAATCGTCTTCTGCTACGCATACATCATCCATCATACGAATTTAAATTAAACCTGGGACAGTAATAGCTTAACCACACAAAATAATAATACAAAAATGTATGTTTTCCAAACTTTATACCATTTCAAGTTACATTAACACACTTTATCTACTTTCACGACTAAAGGAAGGGTTATTCAAAAATTAAACCAATTAAATTTGCACTATATCCTATGCAAACAAGAAGAACACTAAGAGAACCGTGCTAAGCATTACAGTTTCTATTGTTGGTATTTAATAGCAAATGTTTGAAATATAAGTCAAGTTTCACTCCACGGTGTAAATCCGGATTTACTATGATTTAACTCTTGTGACTAGAAAATGCACAAAAAAAACTGTAATTAAAACATGTACAGTAATAATGAAACTAATATTCATAAAAATAATATTATTTATAATAACTGAAATACTACTACTTTTTGTACAACTATGTATGATATTACTTAACGAAATTAAAAAAGTAAATAAGTAGAATAAAGACAAAATTCATTTACAAATAATCAGTTCAATTAGTATATAAACTCACCAAATATAGCTTTCAATATTATAATGAAACAGTTGTAATTCCACATAATTTTACAGAAGCTTTTACATCAGTATATTTTACTGCTTATATGTCAAAATCAACCGTATATTTGTAAGGCAGAGTTTCCTCGACAGATAAATGCTTTATTGTTTAAATTATCATATCGATTCTATGATATCATATAGATTTCAAAACATACTAGTGAAATTGCTTTTATCAAATATATTTTTGTTATCCTATTGCAGTATAGTGTCCATTTGCATACTAATTTTCATTTTTCTTAAAAACGAATGTAAGGAAACGGTAAAAGAAACAATTAGTCCATTTGAATCTCAACCGTTCACAAGTTTATTTGCCTGTCAAAGCATTGTCTTTATATATCATGTGTTTTGGGGATTCTATTTTACCTAAAATATTGGAAAAATTATCCATTTACAAGAGGTTTAGGGACGATATGAAAAGATCGATATAGGAAAAAAAACTTAAATCAAATACTTTGGAGGTGTCGGGGGGAGGGGGGTGTTTGGGGGGAGGGGGGGGGGGTCAACATTGCTGCAAGTTTTGTTAATCCAAAATCGATTTTACCTACATAAATATGTAAAATAAAGACAAAATTCAACTCAATTAGTATATAAACTCACCAAATATAGCTTTCAACATTATAACGAAACAGTTGTAATTCCACATAATTTTACAGAAGCTTTTACATCAGTATACTTTACTGCTTATAGGTAAAAATCAACGGTATATCTTAATTGCAGAGTTTCCTCGGCAGATGAATGCTTTATTGTTTAAATTATCATATCGATTCTATGATATCATATAGATTTCAAAACATACAAATGAAATTGCTTTTATTAAATATATGTTTCTCATCCTATTGCAGTGTAGTTTTCATTTGCATACTAATTTTCATTTTTCTTAAAAACGAATGTAAGGAAACGGTAAAAGAAACAATTAGTTCATTTGAATCTCAACAGTACACAAGTGTATTTACCTGTCAAAGCATTGTCTTTATAAAACATATTTTGGGGATTCTATTTTACCTAAAATATTTGAAAAATTATCCATTCACAAGAAGTTTACCTTGCATAGAATGAAAAGAAAATACAAATCCTTTTAAATGTCCCATTAATTTTCAAATTTATTGTTCTTTTTTAAGAAGGCTTCGTTCTTATGTTGTACTGTTATACCACTGTCTAATGTTAGGTGGATGGTTGGTATCCCGCTTACATGTTTAACCCCGCCACATTATTTATGTATGTGCCTGTCCCAAGTCAGGAGCCTGTAATTCAGTGGCTGTCGTTTGTTTATGTGTTACATATTTGTTTTTCGTTCATTCAGTCATATAAATAAGGCCGTTAGTTTTCTCGTTTGAATTGTTTTACATTGTCATATCGGGGCCTTTTATAGCTGACTATGCGATATGGGCTTTGCTCATTGTTGAAGGCCGTTCGGTGACCTATAGTTGTTAATGTCTGTGTCATTGTGGTCTCTTGTGGACAGTTGTCTCATTGGCAATCATACCACATCTTCTTTTTTATATGTAAATCATCCTCAATAGCGTCCTTATAGTGAAATAAGGACTTTTGTTTTGTAGCAATTGCATTGAATGTGCATGTTTATTCTGTAACAAGTGTTACTTTTTTCATCAATTGACCCTTTTATGCGATTTCACCCCAAAGAAAGTGGGGTGCCTTGTTTACATTTGACAATATCAAGAGAAGGTACTTATAAAAATGGATTTCATTAATTTTTTACCTTACTTGTCAGCGGATTGTGATCTCATTTTCTAGTAGCAATGAATAAAACAGGTAACACGACAGTCCTCTTTCATGTAGAAACCATCTTTTTATTCATTTGAAAGTTCTTTTATAATGCGATTGTAGTGTGCAAATAGATTTGTCACTGAAAGGTATCCGCCAAAGATTGAGTCATTTTAAGCAATGACTAGTGCCAAACATGCAGAAGAAAGATAAGTGAACTGATAAATTATTGGTGTCGAAGTTTTCGGAGGAACGGCACACTTTTCCGGAGCTTTTGTGTGCGATTTGTTTATTGGCAAATGATGTATTGCTTGATATTTTCAATATTGGTTTTTGCTGTAAATCATTTTATAAGAATAATGAAATATGGAATGATTACTAATTAGTCTACTTTCCGGGGAAAAAAGGAGATAAAAATATGTTGATGTGAACGGATATATGTCATTATACAGCTTTGAACAATTGGTAGAACCGAATCTTAAAGAAGGTATTTTAAAAAAAAGCATCGCTTTGCCAAACAGTGAAACAATGCAAATAGAAAACTAATGGCATACATTTTATAATGATACTATAAACGAAAGACAAAAAATGGCCAACACAATATACCATAAATACACAGTTCCATAATTAATGCCAACCTTATCAGAAATTCCCTGTCATCACTTAATAACACAAAGGTTCCCATAAAATGTTGACGTCACTGTAGAAAATGTCTGTCACAACAAAGGAATCGTGATGCATAATATCAATAGTACAAGTATCAACTGTCGCTGATAAATGAATAGCGATAAAGTACATCCTGGTCAAATGTTATCATAGTTAAAACTAGTGCATATAAAACCAATCGATTTGTCATACACTTTGTCTAATATACTTATACTAAATATTTAATAAACACAACAAAATTTTTTCAGAAAATTTGCTTGCTATAAAAATGATGTCAATTCAGCTTTACAAATTAATTTGTGATCACATTCTTGTATACTCTTTAAGAGTATGATAGTGAAAAATATCGAAGGAATTTAATAAGTCTTAACGATTTCTTCTTCAATTTTAGACATTTTTTATTTGAAAGTCCTTGAAAATGTATTGTATTACAAATATTCTGAATGAATACTTGCATGAAGTTTCAATTTTGTTGGATTATTTCATGCTTCATTTAATGTTTGCTAATGATATCAATTATAGGGAAAATAATAATATACTATAATAAACCAAAGCAAATTAAGTGTAAAATTAGGAAAACAAGTCATACGACAATAACTATCAAAACCAAGGAACAAACAAAGTCTTACAAAACCAAAGGACATTTACATCAACAGTTATAGATAATAAATAAGAAACAACACGAACTCGACTAAAACCCGGGCGTGAAATCATGTGCTCCGGAAAGGTAAGCATTTCCTGCACCGTATACGGCACCCATCGTGTTATTTCTTGGTCAGTTCGGTAATGATGGAAGGTTATTATGACTGAGGAAGAATATCAGATATTTTTTCTGACACACTTTTGTCATAATGGCCATAATTTGTTGATATATTTTCAATATACAAATCATGATTCAAAAGAACGGATTAATACCGTTTTATTTCCTACTATGTATGCATCAACCACGATGCAAACTCAAATGAAAGTCAACAACATGATAGGGATTATGGCACAATAGGGAAATATGCAGATACGATTTTTTTTATACTTTCAGATCCAAGATAATGCAAAACAAATTTAAAAAATACTGAACTCCGAGTCGCACCTTCTTGACACGAGAAACACAGAAACGTTGTATTTGTTGACTAATTATTGTGTAAGGAGTACACCCTATTGATGTGTTAGTTGGGCTTTAAAGATGAAATCATACTTTTGTCGTTACGTTTTGTTCTATACTGAATCTCCTTGTCATTGTCTAGATATAAGATAAGTACCGATATCAGATAGTCCGTATATTGATATATTATTTGAGTATATAATTAAGATAAAGATTTATGTACAAAAACTGAACGAAAAACAAACATGTAATTCAGCAACAAACAATAACCACTGAACTACAGCTGATTGTTGGCTTTGTTTCAACTTTTTGTAGTTGCTTTTACTTGACCTACCACAAGAATATCCTACTACAGCGTATATAAACTTTCATAAAATAATATACTCCGGAGTCAAAACTCGATAGCACGAAAGAAGTAATTTTGAACAGTACAAATCTGGTGGGTTACTAAATAAATAGTTATTAATAATCAATATATGATAGAATTAAAACAAATCCCTAACATAGTTCCAAAAGTACTTACCAAAGATAACCCGGATTAGAAGCATGAGGATTTTAAACTCCAACATTACAAAATACGTCCTCATTCTTCGAAAGTAAAATTTGAAATCAAAAGGTAAGCTTGTTAAAAGGCTGACAGCTCAAGTGATGATGCTTCAACCTGTCTTATGTATTTATCCAAACAGATAAATTATTTTATTAACGTTAATGCTAAAACGAGATCCATGCGTTTCAATAATTTATTATATCAGTGATAATAGCTAATTGACAAACTTATCGGAATTGTGGCTTCTTTCAATCTGGACTTTAGCATTGTTTAACCAGCATAGAAAATTGAATGTTCTTTCAATATATCAAGGGATTTCTTTAGTTAATTATGTTTTGTGCCAACATCTAAAAATTCATAGGATATTAGTTTAAGATTTTTTCACTTTTGCTACATAACAAACGTAATTGATACAACTTATGAAATATGCGAAACTAATGAAGCTATGTTAAAAATACGTTAAGCAATTTTGAATCAACATATAAAATAAAAATGATGGAGTCGCAGGAACTCCAAACAAAAAATACTGAACTCCGAGAGATATCAAAACGGAAAGTCCCTCATCAAATGAATAAATGAAAAGCTGAAACACATGAAAAGAATAGATATCAACTGTCATATTCTTGACTATAGAAACATTAAAATTATCAGGTTAATCAGAGTTTCAGTATCATAAAAAAAAGCAGTCACGATCAAATAAGACGTTGTTTTAAGTGATTCATTAAATTACACATGTGTTTACAGATATAAAAAGTTGAAATTTGTTATTTCAACATCAATTAAATGGAAATGCGGAATGTGTCAAATATTATACAACCCGAACAAAGAGCACAAACAGTCAAATACCACCAACACATATATCTATTGGATGATAAGATCACAAAAAATATGTTCATATCAATAGATTAATAACAGGTCCATATCTTGAAAAGGACATACAATGAATATAAAAGTAATTCATCAAGTTTTTATAAAACATGTATTGTACAAACTCTTTATCGATAAAAATTGTAGGGAGCTGAGGATATAAAATACTTGGTAGTCAGGGATTTAGTAATTTAAAGAATTATAGCACATTTTCTGCAATTCACCCTTGACTAATTTCGAAACTTATTAAGAATCTATGATTTCGTCACCCGCATAGTATCCCTTATATTTATAGTACCTTTTGGCCATAGGGGTATTTACATATTTGATTTTCAAATTTGGTTTTATGTGAGCGCATCTTATAAAGGTAAACAGAAAAACTGTTTAGATGCGCATATCATATCAATTTTGTTTTCATAAATTCCGGTTGAATATAATTATGATTGGAAGACGGATTACAATACAGAGTTGTCTTCTCATTATGAGATGACATCGAATGAACTTTCTTTAAAAAAATCATAATTGTAGATGTGTTATGATATATATTATACTTGATAAAAAAGAATGAAAATTACAACATGGTTTAAAAGAGGGGCGAAAGATACCAGAGGGACATTTGTTCCTTCACACATTTACCTCAAAGTATCGATCAAGCTTAAACATTCCAAATGTGAAAATATAACCGATTCCGGGATCTCGACTTAAGGAGATTATCTGGATTTTACTATTTACCAAATTTCTATTTGCAAAAACTTGTACAAAGGATTGTAAAAAGTTTTTATTTATAAATATCTGGAGTCAAGTGACATCTAAGACTTCAATGAGCGCAAGATAAGTATAACTGTAAATAATTAATTTAGAAAAGTCGATTAAACATCTTCCTTAGGTTGCCCTTAACTGAGTTTTGCATGACGTCTTAGCCTTGACCAATTATGTATTAATCTAGAACACTTTGTAGATCGTTTATTATTCAAAACACAAATGATCGTTCTTATTGTAAGGGTACCTATGGAATTGTATGTTGTTATATCAACCAATAGATTTAAAATTATGTATATGATGGTTTTTCTTCATTTTATTATGACCATTATTCACTGCGGATATTGTGAAAAATTCTTTAGCAAGTTAAAAATGCTTCAGCTATAGAAATTGATTATATATAACTATATGAGTTTTCAACAAAAAAGATAGCATCATCATGATCATTTAGTTTTTTTTACAACAAACAGGGGGCATTCGAATAGAAAAAAAAATTGATCCTCGACAAACCAATTTGATACTTTTCTGTTATAAACAGACAACATATAGGAGTTACTAAAAAGAATGAAAATAATTACAAAGAAGCAACCACTATCTCTTGATATCATGGTTTGCAAAATAGTATAGGATGATGTTTTTAAACAGTATATTTTAAAATGCCTATACCAAGTCAGGAATCAGACAGTTGTGATCCATTCGTTTGACATTTTGATTTTGCCATTTGAATAGGGACTTTCTGTTTTGAATTTTCCTCGGACTTTTGGTATTGTTGTGATTTAACTTTATTCAAAGTTATATGCAACTACATGTATCGGTCCATTTCAAGAAGCTTGGAATAACATATATCACAGACGCTGGCTAATCTTATTGGACCTTGTAGATATTCATACTATACCTGTCAGTTTAAAAATAAAATTGCAATCTTTCTGAAAATAGTTTTAAAAAACGTCTGACTCTAGTGTCTCCTAAACATGTTTTGTGTCAGTGTTTTAATGATTTTAAAGTGAAAATAAAACGGATTCCGCTACTTTGAACTAAGGAAATTATCGTTATTTACAAAAAAAGTCATTATTTGTAAAAACTTATATCTCAATATTTAAACATAGACGGCTTGAAATGTCAAACTTTCTGAGGTGAAGAGGGTAAAAAGACACCAGAGGGACAGTCAAACTCGCAAATTGAAAATAAAGTTCGTATCTAGGTTTACCCTGATAATGGTCATCTGGTCTCATTTACCTTCTTTGAACGATTAGTATCAATAGAAAAATAGTTCGCTATGCTAATGTTTGAAGTGACGTTTTAGATTTCAATGAGAGCTATTTACTTATAAATGGTAAATTACTAGGTCAGGAAAGTCATTTCCAAATAATTCTTAAATCCTTACTAATACAAAATCACAAAAATACTAAACTCCGAGGAAAATTCAAATTGAAAAGCCCCTAATCAAATGGCGAAATCAAATAATAAAACACATCAAACAAATGGACAACAACTTTCATATTCCTGACTTGGTACAGGCATTTACATTTGTAAAGAATGGTGGATTGAACCTGGTTTTATAGCGCTAAACCTCTCATTTGTACAATCAAATTCCATTATAATGACAATGATGTGTGAAAAAAATCACAAATAGGGGTACAACAACAACACGAATCCCATCAAAAAATGGGGTGATTTCAGGGGGTACGGAAGGGTGAGCAGATCTTGATCCACATGTAACACCTGTCGTATTGTTTATGTTATTACTAAAGTATGTTATATATGGCTGAACCTGTATTCAATTCTATATGTGCCTATCATAAGTCAGGTGCGTGTTATTAGTTGAGTTTTTATGGTTTCTTTCTGCCATCAATTTGTTTTAGTTTATTGTTTTAACCATTTATTAAATTGTTGATTTTATATTTAAATAAGTTGTCTTTTTCATGCAAGGCTCTGACCATCCTATACGATCATCGTATTGCACATTCTTGATCGTCATTTGGTGACCCGTAGTTTTATATATTTTTGTTCTTTTCAAAATTGTAATTACATACCTTAAATTCCAAATTCTTCCAAATTCCCAAATTCAAACAAGTTCCGCATAACATATTAAACATCAAATGATCTCGTTTAATCTTCATTCTACGACAAGTAATTGTTTTTCCTAGCATGGGACATTGGCTTACTTTCTTCGGTACGACATCAATGGTGATACATGAATATCATTATTAATCATAGAGAAGGGGAAAGACAAAGCCGTATTCTAAATATGATATAATAAAACGTCTTTGACTCACAAAGATAGGTTGGCATTTAATATAGTCTCTACTATTCTATATAATTTAAAAGACTTCTTAAGCTACAGAAATTTGTTCTGTCGTTGTATCTCAATGAAATGTTTTCATAAAACTAATTATACTTTCATCACCTTGATTATAAAGTGAAATGCATTGAAAAGTGTTATATTCTATACATTGTCGAATATGCAATTACCACTTGGAATTCATAATATATTATTAATTTTTATATTAAAAAAGTATGATTAAAACTTGAATTGCCATTTTCTAAATTATGCATGACGCTTATCATGTAAAATTATTATATTTAACAGAGCTTATAGAAAGACGTCTTAGTACACTTTGTAAATCGTTTATTTTTAAAACACTAATTATCGTTCTTATGGTCATGGTCGCTATGGGTTTGTATTTTATTTTATGTGACAAATTCTCTGACCAGTTTGAAATGCTATTGCAACAGCAATTATTTATATAGCTTTGTCCGTTTTAATAATATGTTTTTGAAGTTTGCTTTAAACAATTTAAAAAAGAAGACGTGGTATGATTTCGAATGAGACAACTCTCCACAAGAGACTAGTACGACCTTCAACAATGAGCAAAGACTACACCGCATAGTTAGCTATAAAAGGCCCCGAAATGACAAATGTAAAACAAATCAACGAGAAAACTAACGGCCTAACTCATGTACAAAAGAATAATGAGAAACAAATATGTAACACATCAACAAACGACAACCTCTGAATTACAGAAACCTGATTTGGGACAGGCACATACATATAGAATGTGGCGAGATGAAACATGTTAGCGGGATTCCAACCCTCACTTAACCTGGGACAGTAGTGTATCAGAACAACAAAAGAACGAACTATAAAAATCAGTTTAACAAGGCTTAACTCATCAGATGGACTACATAGAGTGGACTTATTTTACAACAGACAGTTTGCAATCGAATGGAAACACACTGTACTCTACGTACTGATTGTTGAAATTATAATCCTGGTACCTTTGGCACTTTTTTTATATTATAAGACTACATACAGGACTATGATAAGAAAAACCTTGTATAGAAAGAAAAGAACCTAGAATTATCCTTTGATATCCCAGTTCAAAATATAGTATATATCAATCTCCTTAAATAGTATGATTCAAAGTTGTGCGACTACATTTATCTTGATCATGAATATTAGAATGAAAATTGTCACAGATGCAGGGTAATCTTCTCAACAGATCAGAACACGTTGTGCTTTGTATACTGTTGTGTTTAGGTTAACTCAGATGCTCCGAAAGGGTAAGCAGATCCCGCTCCACATGTAGCACCAGTCGTGTTGCCCATATTATTACAAACCCGGTAAATAGTCTTATTTGCACGATACAAACTTGTTTGGCAGACTCGCCTTTCGTCTACAAATCAGTACTGTTGCAATAAAAAAAAGGCAAAAAAAAAGTATAATGTTGAAGAGCAATAAGGACACAAATTCTAAAAGATTTTATCAAATACAGCTAAGATAATCTTGTACTTAATATATTTTTATTTATGATAATCTTGTTATTATCGAAAAATTTTAAGTTTTGTCAAAAGTGATTTCTAAATTATGTCCAATTCAAAGATTATTCAGGCCAAAACAAGCAAATCTGAGGAAACAAGATTCTTTTACTTCGCACATATTGATTCAAAGTATCTAGTATTTCCTTTGTCAAACATGCCATATATGTAAGAATTCATATTTTTAGTTGTACAAGACAAGCATAAAACATATCATTAGTTGAAATCAAATATTACTTTTTTTCTTTTTATGCAGCGTTGGAGTAAAAGTCATTACCTGAGATGATGATTGATCATGCTGCCTTTTAAACTTTTTGTTACGCAAAAAAACACAAGATCGTATTGTATTACAAAACATTTCAACGTTTCAACTTACAATAAAGATTAAAACATCAAACGACATTACATCTTTTATCAAGGAGGTTCATTAACGTAATGGACTAATTGATTAATCAAGCATTCATATACCAACTGTTATGACACTAAATACGAAAAAAGAGATAATCAAACAACTAATTTTATCATATATGTAAAACACCGAAACAGCGGTTGCGTTATCCTAGCTACGCTACGATGACATTAATTTACGCAATATTTCCACTGTTTCGGAGTTTACAAGTCAGACGGTGAAGACGATGAAGAAACCAGAAATTAAATTGAATATGATAAATGTTTCACGGATATTGAACAGGTAAAATGTATATCATGTTATGGAGGGGTATTTGCGAAAAATACCAGTCAAGGGAGTGTAAAAATTCCCGAGCCGCAAGTCGAGAGAAATTTGCTCCCAAGACTAGTATTTTTCGGAAATACCCATCCCTAACATGAGGTATCTGTGTAATTACACCGAAAAGATATGGATCAAAACTCTCTATACAAGTGAAGTTAAATTATTTTTTTTACTTGTAAGCTGTAATTCATAAACATGTTTATGCATAATTTTGAGGATAAATAAGTGGATATTATCATAGAACCGCGGAAATTATACATGAACTAAACGCGTTAGCTCGCTTTCCTTATGTCATATCCGAAAACAAAATGGCGGGATTATCCTAGCGAGGGTAAAAATGGAATATCCAAAATGGCAAATACCATGGAATGCCAGGAAATCATTTATAAGTCTTGTTTTTTTAATATTGGTTAATTTTGCATGTTTCGGAGTTCAGGGTTGTTTCCATTTTGCTGAACTAGTTTTACATTATTGCTATAAGGCCAGCCGGAGCTCGCCTCAAGTGTGAGATTTTCTTGTTCCGTTTAAAACCCATTAGGGGCCTTCAACATTATTCTGCTCTTTGGGTTAGTTATTGTCTCTTTCAGACATTCCCCAGTTTCCGTTTTTATTCTATTATTTTTTAGATACGTCTTCACTTGTCCAATTGGTGTATGTTATATGATAATTATAAGTAAATGTATTTTTTTCCGAGGTTCGATAATCCTTATTAACCACTCGCAGGGTATTTGCAAGCAAACTTCAACCAAGGGAAACACGTCAATTTTAAGAGAAAAAAAAACGAAACACTGAACTGTAACAAAAACAAACGCCAATAAGCGGAAACATTCTTTTAGATAACAACTGCAATATTTCTGACATGTTAAATGACATTTTAAAGAAAAAAATGGTTGGTAGAACTGAATTTTATGGCTAGTCAAATCTCCCGCTTATATGACAATGATAAATATACCGCTAAAATGGCAACGCTATATGCCAGGAATACAGTACAAACAAACCCAAGAACATTCAGCACACAGAGAAATACATCAATGATATAATAGTACATTACAACATGTAAACCGCATAATGACGGGTTAAAAAGAAAGAATGGTAGACAAAACTCGTCAGTCTCTGCATAGCATATATTTTCAGATCTTCATTTGATCTCTACTACTTTGCTTCTTTTTTGCAATGAAGATGAGAAGCTTATTAGGTTTTCCTTGGCAAATTAACTTCTCTTCGGTGGAAAAAAAAGAAGCAACATATTACATATATGCTGTATAGCTACAGAAGAATGCAAACTAATTTAATGTATTCATGAATATTTTTTGGTAGGATAATCTAATTAGAGACAGCCAAAGTTTGCTGTCAATCATCGGATAAAAGGTCAAAATATAAGATGTTAAAACATACCAAAGGTACAATGCATGTCGATTCTCATTAACGATTGATTTTCCAATCATTTATTTGTTTGAAAAAGCAATCAATTTATATTTGGAATTAATCAAGGGCAGCATTTTAATGGATTTTTTACATTTGTTCTATCTATACAAATATTTACCGCAGCTATATTTGTCAAAACCTTTTCTATTTTTATATTTCAAGCGTAACTTACACTACACGAAATCACGGATTTATAGAGGTATGCAAATGTTATGTAAATGTATTCAGAGACCGACATTTACATATATTTACAAACCACTGCATTTAGTTTATCTTGTCTTTACATGTTGTAAATATTAATATTTCTTGTGCTATACCCTCCTATGGGCGGTTATGAGAGACCGCGGTTTATAAAATATCTTAACACCTAATCAAACCATTTTGCAGTTAAGAATTTATATATATTTATGACCGTCGCAAAACTTTTGCAAACTTATGTATTTGTATACCTCTGCAAATGGAAATCTTTGTCATGTATTTTTCTATGATGTAAATTTATCCGCAAATGTGTTTCTTTGTCTAGATAGCAAAGCATCATCATTCAAATGATTTTATATGGGTTATAAAGTGTAAGGTGCATCTACATTTTCCTGGTATGTAAACCAATTCAAAACGAGAACTTTATAGAGGGGTGTAAAGCATCATTTCCTTTAATCTACAGAGACCTGTCAAATGTATTGTAAAGGAATAATTTTGTTAGTCTTTATTGTCGGCTGAAATGTATGTCAAATCAGAACATATCAAAAGCCTTTGAACATATTCCGAAATGTATGGTAAATACATAGATTTGCAGACAATTTGTTTAACTGAGAAATGTGGTCAAATGATAATATCAATGACATGTGTAAATATATTGGGCATATGTAACTTTAAATACATATGCAAAGAAATGATAAAGAAAGATATTTCAGACAGTTAGAAATGTATGTGTAAATATATTGGGCATATGTAACTTTGAATACATATGCAAAGAAATGATAAAGAAAGATATTTCAGACAGCTAGAAATGTATGTGTAAATATATTGGGCATATGTAACTTTAAATACATATGCAAAGAAATGATAAAGAAAGATATTTCAGACAGCTAGAAATGTGTGGTAAATAGATATATTTGCTTTTAATTTGCTACTATATTTGAAAGGTGCAGATTATATTTACAAATATTTCCATAGCATTAGTGGTCAAGCTATGATATGACAAATATAGCTGCTTTGGGATTGGTTTTTGGCATGTTGGTAATATCATTTATTATACATGTATTTTAATAATTTCTCGAGCTCTGTTTGGTGTACTGCGTAAATTACTTTATCCATCAAAATCGTGTTTCTCGGTAAGTTATGATGGTTCATTCGCATAAAACGATCGTTTCCTTCGAGTATCGCTTTGAAACTTCTGGAATTGCACGAGTCATAATTCACTCTGTTTATAAAACATATAATTTTTTTTAAAGAGACATATACTACAATATGTATTATATGTGTTACTGCAGAGACATATATACTATATATATATATATATATAAGTACGTCTGAAATTGCAAAAGCAAATTTACAGATCTAACATTGTTGGGTTGATGTTTAACACGAGTTGTACTATATATATGTATATATATATTATGTCTCTGGTTACTGAAAGTTATAATACATATATACAAATTAAGCCTGAACAATATTAGATATGCGGCCTCATTTTAAATTTAAATCGGTACCATTCGGAAGGTTATCGATCGATTTATCAAGTTTTTATAAAAAGTCCAAGTTTCTGAAATATTCCTTCATCGGTAGAATAGTTGTCACATAATATTTGACACAAAACACATCTTGAGAGAATGTTTTTTTAAGAATCGGCTAGTTTGCACACATACTTAAACGTTAAATCTATTGACGAATATTTCAGTTTTGTAATATTTGTTTTCCTTATCCGTTAAGTCCAGTCACGAGATGTTGAACTCCGTGTGCTTTATGAAGCTCTCTCTGCAAAAACTTTCTTGTGTGTGAGAATGAAAGTTAAACACTACAAACAAAGAACCAGTGAGTCACGTGTCATAATTGACACACAATTTACCAATGAAATCAAACAAAATTGATAGATAATATCATTCCATCGACGAGATGTCGCCCTTCTTCTGATCAACGGGGTTTATCAGCAGTTAAATGTGACAATTATCACCTTTCACAGAAAGATCTGGTCCGAAAAGATCAATAGAAGACCACCGCTAATATCAATATCCATCAAAATAAGGCACAAACAATTATCATTTCTTTATGATTAAGAACATCATACATTGTCTTAAAACAATGCTCCCGTTGTCATTTGATTGTGTTGTTTATAAATACGCAAAACTAAAATAAGTTATCGAACTATCAGTCATTCAATATCTCATTTATCGCCTATTTCATCCTAAAATTTTACAGCTTCCATATGAAGTTTGACAGGAATCGTATTTTTTCTGTCATGATCAAATAAGTTTGAATTTTTTAAATTTTTTATTTTTTCTGCAATAATTACATTTAACATACTTTGCACACTTTTTAATTGAAATAACATTGAAACAAGAATCGATGTCACAAAGTCATTTTGTTTTAACATAATTCAAGAAGATTTGTAAACGACAAATACATATTACAATTACTCTTCAATCTTTTGAATCTCTCTCTGGCAAATTTCAAACAAAAGAAAAGTATATAAAACATCTTTTAGGCTTGGATCAGCATCTCAAAAACCTACAGGTTTACACAACATAAACTATACACACAACACAAAAAACAAATGACAGTCACAATACAAGTACATGTGACTTACTCAAACAGATGGTACAAAAACCTATCTTACAAAAAAACCATGGAAAACATATCTTTAAAAGATATAAGGCAATTGTACCCTGTACAACAAGACGAAGTCTAGACTTATAGTTTTAGTGGAAATGTATATGATTCGTGTTTGAACAAAGCAATATCTTGCACTTCTTTCTTGGACATATTTTACGCAAAGTCTTAAAATAACTACATGTATCATTTGTCCTTTAACAGTGGAGTCGGAAACATATATCATTGTACTTGTTTTCCAAATTCCATACAGGCGGGGGAAAAGGAAAGAGGGGCAAAATACATAAACTATCGTTATAATTAAATCGCATTGATAAATGTTTAAAACTCTAAATAAGTTGATATATTAAAGAATATTTTCCAATAAAAAGATAAAACAAAAAAAGTGACAAGCCTCTGTGTCTATGAATATATCAAGGCACATTTCTGATTTTACAATCTTTAACTTGTATCATGCATGCTTTGGTACCTGGCGGATAAAAGTATTCGTCCCATTGGCTATCATACAACATCTTTTTTTACATACAAATCCTCCGTTCACGATGTTGTAATACCTATGCGTTAAAACGTAAACCTTTGCGTTATAACGTAAACATTTGTTTTATCTTATTTCTTATTTAAGATTCAAAGGAAACAGTAGTTATTAATGGAGGAGGCCGTATATAATAAAATTTATCACCTTTGTAGAAATTGCATCGTAAACTGCTGGAATAATTAGATCATATCAATGACTAATAATGAGCAGAATAATATAAGAAGATGTGGTATGAGTGCCAATGAGAAAACTCTCCATCTAAGTCACTATTCGTAAAAGTAAACCATCATAGGCCGAATTACGGTCTTCAACACGGAGCATTGGCTCACACTAAACAACAAACTATAAAGGTCCCCAAAAACGATATCCAAGTTACTACTAGTATATATATTACAAAGAAAATTGAGTAAATTGAGGTTATACCTAAGAAAAAAATCAACCCTACTAATATAGCTATAACCGAATATAAATATACTTCCAAAGTAAGCTCCGTTTGAGAACTGTGTAAAGTAGGTTACATTCAAACAAGCTACCCTTTGGCAATAAACGTATAGAATGAAGATGTTTTATTAATAAAATTATGTTCTCTCTATTTAAATTGCTACCCAAGCATCTTAAAAATACTTCATTATATTGAAATGAAAATTCAATGACTTTCTATCAAAGAATCTTGATCATATTCTGAGATTTAAAAAAATGTTTCCTTATTAATAATTCATTTTAAAGCAGAAAGATCATTTTGTCTATTTGACTTGGAGGTTTCACAATTGTATGACATTATTTTTGATCTTTCAATTTTAATATGACTATATACTAAACTATATCTGTTTTCTTGTTAAATTATATACTTTTCTGATGCACAAATCAGTCTTAATTTATGTATAATTGCACTTCAATTATTCCATTATTCCTATGCATATTTATTATAATGATTTGGCCTTGTATGTATGTTTCTTTTTTATCTACTAGTAAATCACATCCGAAATGAATGACAGACGGACATATATACAAAACTTAATGAATAATTGAAATAAAGATATTTGCGTTATAACCCAAAAGGTTTGTGTTATAGCGCAAAGGTTTGCGTTATATCGCAAAGGTTTGCGTTATAACGCAAAGGTTTGCGTTATATCACAAACATAGGAAGAAAAAAAAATGTGTGGCGCTAATACCGCTCCGTAGCTTTTGGCAAGAGACACACACTCATTTCACGATTGTATCTATACTTATAACCAATGCACATAAGTTATGGACTAGTACTGCACCCGTGTTAACTAGCATTGGGGGTCGCATGTGATTGTCCAGATACATTTGTACTAGCAATAGTGTTTTTTTATTGTATTTTTTTGTGTGTGTGTTTTTGGTTTTTGGTTTTTTCTTTGAAAAAGGGGGGGGGCTGTAAAACTATTTAAGTTTGGTGAACCTATGGTCTAGTTTGTTAGGACAACAGTTGTGCGCTCGAAAAAAAAATGCAGTTGCTATTTTCATCAACTAAGATAAATATTGGGATGCCCCTGATCACTATTACAATTTTTCAGTAAAAAAAGAATGTTGACACACATCATATGCTATGAGAACTCAAAGACGATTCAAGTAGATCAAGGACGAAGTCCGAGGTCGATATACTTCTTTGGGTCAATATATACTGTATTGACCTCATACAAAGGCTATATTTGTTATATTATTAATTTCCAACCATGTTTATATCAAAATCGTCATTTAGGTTTGTTGGATCTTTATAGATATTACATTGTCTCCTTGACAATAACAACATATTAGTTGTTATTTCATTTACTTTTTTTTGACATCTTATGTATTTGAAGATTTTTTTTTCTTCAAATAATCGATCACAGATATCATTTGTTTCAAAAGGTTAAACAATATCCTGAAATTTATTACATGACGTCACAAAGTATATCGGTTTTTAGATATTCTAAAAATAACCGTGCAATATGCTTTTTGCCGGTCAATATGCTTTTTGCTATCCGCCGTTTTCTCTCTACCTTGGAAAATATAGTTTAACATGCGAATCAAATTTGATAAAATATACGAACTAATAATATTACGGAATAACGTAATTTGGTAAACATTGATATTGAGGTAAAATTTGAATTGATTGATAGATGGTTGCTCAAAGTCCGGTGGCAAATATTTCATGCATTTACAGGACGATACAGTGCAATTTGAATTGTTGTGTCTGACCATGGAAGTAGTATTACTTCCATGGTCTGACAAACACATTTTGTGCAGCATCCAAAATGGAGGTAGATTTCAATATTGGCGATTAACATTTACATCATTCAGCAACAACATTATATAAGTTTGAAATAATTAAATGTCAATCTTGATAAGAAAATGTTTTAAAAATTTGGAGCCTTCGATTGGAACAAATACATGTACTGCATGGGAATATTTCTTGAGATCATTATATCTTTAAATAGGATAAAGTCAAGATTGGAAAACAAAAAGGACAAAGATTTTCTATATATATTTTGAATTGAATAAATATTTTCATATATAACTGTATAATCAGATTAATATAATAGAAGGAAGTTTACGGAAATTGATGTATTTTTTTCCATTAATGTTGGTCATGTTTATTCTTGTTGAAACACGAAATACAGAGATTATATTTAATTTAAAGGTTAAATTATTTGCTTTGCATCGAATTTATTAAATCTGCTATATATGAGAAGCGGAGAAACGAGAATGCTTGTTTTTATATACAAAAGATAATTGTTTTAAAATACTTTTTTTGTATATAATTTCAACATATTTCTATATAATAAGCTTGTAAACGTGTACATTCTACTTTTAAATATGAAACGGTGTTTATCCTCAACAGAATTCAGATACAAATTATGCTACTGTTCTAATTTCTTCTTTAATTTTTTAGCACGTAAACTTTTAAATTATTTGCCTTTTTCAAAGTATTAACACATTTTCATGAATACAAACTGCATGTTTAATTATAAAAATAATCCCTATGTCTTTTAATATCTGCCATATTCTTGGCTTGCGTATAATTGGCATGATTTGTACATGTTTATATTATTAATCTCTTCAGAACGTCTGGATTTTATTATACCCAATTAGCGTTATTAGATCAATTTTGGTAATTAACACATACGGTTTTCCTTTTAAGGAACCCTGTAGTGCTAAAAGATGAACCATTTCACAGTCGGGAAAATCCATTCATTTACATACAAGTGACATATTTACCATCTATTGAGGAATACTTGATGAATGCTCTTTCTTTATTGTATTATTAGGCATTTTCAATTGTTATCATAATCATTCTGATAAAATCGTGTACATGTATGTGCATACTCGTGTATTTTCAAATTATACGATCATGCAAAACATTGAAAACACACGCCTTGGCTTAAGTTATATTGAAGAAAAAAAAATTCAATTATTCTCTTGATTAAAATGAGAAAAGATCACAAATAAGCAGAAACTAAACTAACTTTTTCCACACCAATATTGGTACTTTACCTTGGGTTGCGAAAAAGTACCGCTTTTATCGATTTGATCATTATTTATTCTGGTTTACGAGTTTATTCTAATATTAAATTATAATGTCATTGAATTACGTCGTCTTTTTTCATTTTTGAAGTACAAAAAGTAATAAAGTAATGCTGCTTACAATTTAGTGCAGTGTTATTATATTAGTGCAGTTCTCCCTACACCTAAGATTCGTGTAGCATTTGCAGCTGAACGTTTACACAAATCAATCCATCAACCCATTCATTATGTGTTTTTAAGCTATAAAAAAAGTATCAATTTACTATTACAATTTGTCGTATAAGTTAAAGTTTCCGTTCTGATACAAACAAGCATATCGAATTGTAAACCCTGCTGTAAGGAAAGATAAATACATTTTACAGCATTTGTGTTTTTTATACCAGCAAGATCTTAAAAAATCCTCACTCAAGTTTTAAATAGTTTCCTTGGTTCTGGATAAAAGCTTTGAAGATTTTTTTAACCATTCAAATAGAAAAAAATATCATCGGTCCGACATTTAAAAAGCAACCTGCCATTTTTAATATCATAACTTCAAAAAGTTCTCGTTTGGATTCGGGAAGAACAATATCTACTTAATCAATTCAAATATTTTCACGGTCTCTGAAACCATCAATACGTAAAATTTCTTATAATATATAAGACACTTTCTTATTTTTTGGGAGTTGATAAAATACATTTCTTTACATATATGAACGATATCAACAAACGTTTGCAAATATTACACAAACATTTGACAGCATTTACATTGGTTGTAAATGTTTTATAAACCGTGGTCTCTCAAAACTTTGCATACGTCTGTAAAGATATGTTGCAAATATCAATATTTATCAAAATAACTATAATACTGGAAAGTATTAGTAAATAAAATACATTTCTTTACATACATGAACGATATCGACAAACGTTTGCAAATATTACACAAACATTTGACAGCATTTACATTGGTTGTAAATGTTTTATAAACCGCGGTCTCTCAACACTTTGCGTACGTCTGTAAAGATATGTTGCAAATATTAATATTTATCAAAATAACTATAATACTGTAAAGTATTAGTAAATAAAATACATTTCTTTACATACATGAACGATATCGACAAACGTTTGCAAATATAACACAAACATTTGTCAGCATTTACATTGGTCGTAAATGTTTTATAAACCGCGGTCTCTCAAAACTGCCCACACCTCTGTAAATCAGTTATGCAAATTTTAAACTTTGCATATATCTCCTATCTTGGAAAGTGCATGCAAATCTATGGCATTTCTTTACATATCTTTGGAGAATGACTAAAGCTATGGAAATAAAATAATTATCTTTAGCATATCTTTGACGACCTCCTAAATAATGTCAAAGGAATAATTCATTTACATATACATTAAGTTAGTTACATTTGTCAAACATTTACATGACTGTCCAAATTGTTGTAAATCTGCCTTTTCGTGTAGTGTTATTAGTATTTTGCAGACGAAACTCGTGTCTAGCGAACAAAATTATATTCTTGGTATCTATGATGAGTTTATTTAGCAGAAGGCGTTATGCAGGATAATTATAATAAAAGTAAAGTGGGATTGGGGTGTATAAAGTTCCGACATATGAGTTTGGCGTTTTAACGAGGGGGCAAAGAAATGAAGACGTATGCATTCAAGAATCAAACGAAAATTTCTTTTGAATATATTTTACAATTTTGTTAATCATGTATTAAACGAATAAACAATATACACATCTTCCTCTCCTTTTATTTTTTAACTTATTTTCGTAATTATGTCCAGGCGGAGACATCACTGTGTAGACTATTAATACTACTAAAAAGTAGTTTGTCTGCTTTTAAAATCTTTTTCTCGATATTGTCACAAAAAGAAGTCTACAAACTAGTATATGTGACAAACATGATAATTTCAACTTTACAAAAAAATCAAATAACTAAAATAGCGAATTCCAAAGGAAAATTATGAACGGAAAGTTCCTAAGTAAATGGCAAAACTAAAGCTCAAACTCATCAAAAGAATGGATAACAAATGTCATATATTGACTTGCAACAGGCACTTTCAATAGTCAACTGCACATAACGCAGGAGTTCCATAGCATTAGGTAATACCTCATACGCGCTCATGTTTACACAAAACGAACCTCGTTTTAATGATGTGTGCTCCTTACATTTACGCTAAAAAAGTTTTATGGTCATCATTACTAATATGTTAGTGTCTGGTCGATTTCACCAGGATATGTTTATCGCTGTCGAGTAAAGTAAGCTTATATGTAACTTTATTGATTGTCGTCTAATCACGATTATGATATTTTTACAAAGTGTGGATTCGCAGGGCGGACGCTGCTGTATAACATGAGACGTCTCACATTTTGATTGTAACGTTGATTTGTCTTTCCTTAATCAAACGGACCTTCTGCAATGTAGACCTGTTTTGTTAACAAGTTGCAAATGTAAACCCAAAATTATTTATTCTTCAAAAAGATGAAACATATTAAAATCTTTAAATGATTAAATACTTATGTACATTTAATTTTTGTTAATTATTAAGTTCTCTTAACAATATACAAACCTTCAGGCTTATAGCATTCATTTGCAAAAAAAAATAATATTTCGGAGCAACGTTACTGCGTTGGAATACTTTATAATCTCCAAGTAATAATGTTTCGGAAGAATTTCATGGTCTGCAGGTACAAGATTTTACTTTGTTAAACCAATACTCAGTAATCTTCTTATGTCTAATTATTTGTGTTACAACCTTCTACTTGAATAAACCGTTTCATGATGAAGGCATCAGGCATTTGCATGTATTGCTTTAAAGACATTTTCCACAGATAATCTTTCAAAAATGTAGGACTATGGTGACTAAGAATGAAAACTGACGTCAACATCAAACGATAGTGTTATCTTTTATTATAATAGTTACGTGTCTGTTATTTCCGCTACGTGAGTTATATCTATATATATATATTTATATATTAGACATGATCACATATAACCTAGAGCATCTTTAAAATTTTGTTTTACCCTTTTATCTTAATATTTAGTTAAATGATAAGGCTTATAGCATTTTTTTAAAAACCTTTCAAACTCGATTTCAAATAGATAATGCTTGCATGCTATTATTAGTTACACATGACACTCGAAATTAAATTATAGGTACACGAATTTTTCTTTCTTTTTTAAAATCAATATTCAGCCAACTTCTTTTATTTTTACTTCTGAGTGTTGCAATTTTCTTATTGAATTTTATGATAAAGACATTATTCATTTGCATGCATTACTTAAATGTCATTTTCCACAGATAATCTTTCAAAAATGTGTGGACTTTCCGAATTGATTTTCCTCTAAGTTCAGTATTTTTGTGATTTTTCTTTTTTCTATGAATGGAATCATTATATATTGTAATCTTTTGTAATTAAAGTTACAATTCTGTTGTTTCCGCTACATAAGTTTAAATCTACACATTTTTAACAAAATCAGATAAAACCTGAAACATTTTTTTAATTTTGTTCCATTGTTTGAATTTTAATATCTAGTTAAATGATAACGCATATACATCTTTAAAACCTGTCAAATTTAATTGCAAGTGGAAATTGTTTGAATTTTGTTGTTAGTTACACATGGCCCTCGAAATTAAATTACATATAGCTCTCCACAGATATTAAAACTACAATAGGTTTTGATAAGCCCTCACTATCAATAAAAATAAATTCTAAATTGATGCTTATGAAATATAATTATCTTTAAAAGTGTTAAGAAATTGTTTTTTCGATAATCTTTAAAATTACGCAGAGTTTTCGTAGTTAAGCCTCAAATAATTAGATATGACGAATTAAATTCCAAATGGATATTTCTTTTTATTAATGGATTAAATACACATGACACTTGAAATTAAATGAACTTTTGTCAAAATATTTAACCTACCATACTTCGTGTTTAGCCTTTTATATAAATAAGACATAATTGGAATTGGAAGTTTTATGAATTATAATTATTTTTAAATATATTGGAAATTGTTTTATAATTTTTTTAATTCCTTTCAATGTGAAATTCATTTTCAGCATATTCTATTACCCTTATTAAGATATAATAAACAAGATGATATGAAATCAATATCTATTTATGTGTTGACGTGTTATCTGATGCTAAAAAACCTCCGCTTCCTGTGTAAATTGATATACATTTCCAGCCAAAACTAAGAGACTCGGTTTGTCTAAACGAATATAAATGGATATTAAAATAAAAATGTTTCATCAGCGTATTTTTCATTTAATTCTTTAAAATATGTTTTAATGCAGGAGTTTTGTCCATAGCACAACAGGCTTAACTAGAATGTCAACTCTGGTTGATAGTTGTCTCATTCAAAATCATACCACATTATTTTTATATTTCCAATAAGAATCTCTCGAAACATAATAAAAATCAAGGGATTCAGAATTAAACGTGGATTTCAAATAAAAAAAACCCAGCACAGATCATGTTTTTCTAATGTATGATTGTGGATTCTAAAGAATTTTGAAATAATATTAAAACTGTTTTAAGCAACATATAAGTTTGTTATCGTTGGTAAGAAGAGTATGATACCTGTATATCTAAAACAAGTACACATAAACCTGAAACTTCAATAAAATTTTAAATACTCTTTGAATTTTAGTATCATGTTGAATGATAATACATATATCATCTTTCTAAACCATCAAGTAAATGTGACGATATTGACTTGTGTAGTTCTACTTTCTTGCCATTATCATATCAATCAAAGGTACACATTATGCTCTATATTAATATCAATACAAACATTTAAAAGCATGAACCCTTTTAAACATTGTCCCTTTTAAATCGGGAATAGTATAAGAAGTATATACAAGGTGTTAATGAGTTTATTATGTGGCTTCAGTATCATATTTGATTGTATTGCATAAGCACAGTCATTGAACATCTCGTAATATCTTGATCGACGATTTATCACAGAAAATGAGAGACGAATTATACCAAAGGAACATTCAAAATCATAAGTCGGAAATAAACTGACAACCCCATGTCTAAAAACAGAAAAGAATAACCCCATGTCTAAAAACAGAAAAGGACAACCCCTATGTTTAAAAACAGAAAAGGACAACCCCATGTATAAAAACAGAAAAGGACAACACCATGTCTAAAAACATACAAGGACAACATACACAAAATAGTTCACAAAAAACAATATAGAAAATAGAGACTGCACGAGTAATAAAACACAAATACATGTGCTTTTTTTCATACTACAAACTGTCCAGAGTCTGGGAAGACCAAATTGTGTGCTTGACCAATAAGGTTGCACACACATTTTACTTGATAAGTTCAGTAAAGTACTGTATAGATTATGTCGAGTATTGTCAAATAAAAGCTATGCTGTTCGAGCACAAAATATGTTTTTTCCAGACACTGAATGGTTTTTAGTGTAGACCAGTACGCTTATCGATCTCCTGTCGGTACGATAAATTACAGAAGTTCTATTTCCCTTGATATTTATTGTTTTGCATTTAATTATGCGCAATTTTCTTAGTTTATCTCTCAGTTATTGGGAGAGGAGTTATTCAAGTTCAATAAGATATATCTTTTTAAAGTTCTTATTATTTACACATGAAACTTGAAATCTAAAAAACGTTCTTCTTAGATATCTAACCTAGTAAACGTTTAGGTCAGCCTTCTCTATTAATATTAATTTTGAAATGGATTGTTTATTTATCTTTCAAGGCTTTTAAACTTGGTATTCGATAGTTTGTTTTTTTAAATATTTTCCTGTCAATATGCAACTTATTTTTCAGCCTATATTATTATAAGATGTTATTAAATCAATAGTTTGAGATGTGTTGTATTGTAATTTAAAGCTTTATGATATTTACTTCCTGTCCAAATTGACATCCCTTACCTGCAGATACTTTAATACTTGAAAAAATATTAACAAACATAATTTTTTTTCTTTAAAAATAAAACTGGACCATAAACGTATTTATATTGCATATTCTGTTCATAAGCAGGACGTTTGTCAACACCATAAACATTTAAAATAAAAAAAAAATTAAATTACATAATACTTTAGATGTTAATAGTTCTATCGATAATTATAAATCACATATTAAAGTCTTCTTCTCTTTTTTTAGTCAAACTGTCTCCAAGATCCATTGAAATTTAAAGGTTATTATTTCCTTTTGACATATTTCAAAACTCATGAATAACATAAGATATTAGTTGTTCATAAATCTATCAATAATTATAAATTTCATACTAAAACTTCTTCATTAAGACGTTTAAATATTATCATTTTCATCACTAGAACAACTATTTGACTCTTTTTTACACACGGCTATTTTTCTTATGTTTTTCTAGCAAACTGGTTTTCAGTTCCCTTGAAATTAAAGTTTAAAAGTTAATAACGTACATTTACATAACATTTTTCGAGATATCGATTCTATTAATATTGAAATTGTTTCACTTCACCTATATAATTATAATAATTCTATAATTTATCACATTTTTAGAAGACAGAATTATCCGAAAAAAGAAATTAACCTATTTCCTCAGCGTTTTGATGTAGATTTTAGCCTAACATACTCCAAAATGACATAATAAAACGTCGTACTTGACGGAAAGATAAAAGTTAAAATCCAGCGTTCTGCTTTTCTGTTTTATTTATACAAAACCAGATATCAATTAGCTCAATTTGTCTTTTGTTCGTTTTTATTTTGTGATTACCACATCGAATATGTGTTGTGTACTTTTCTATCCTGTGTATCTTCCATTTATTTGTACTGTATTCCTGTCATGTAATGGTGTCATTTTAGCGTAATGTTGAACATTGCTATAAAGAGCGATAAAGTGCGAGGTTTGGATAGCCACACAACTATGTTCAACCCACCATTTTTTTCTTAAAATGTCCAGTACCACAACAGGGAATTTGCAGTTATTATTTTAAATAATTGTTTCTGCATTGTAGTTTCCCACATAATATTGCGTTGTCAGTCAAATGTTAGTTGTTAACGGGGGTCTTCTCAATGTTTTCAAATTTCGTACGTTGTTGGACCGTTTCAACATTTGTGATTCGAGAGTCATTTGTGAGTCGTTTGTGTATGAAACCATTTTCGTCTGCGTACAAAGTTATAATCCTGGTATATATGATGAGTTTTTGTTAAGGGCTCCTTCAAACATTGTTTGCATTGGTATTCAGTTAATGGATATGACAATCTTTTTTGTTGATATAATCTTTATCTTTTTAAGATCAAATATCTATTTGATATGGATAGTTAATATGAATCATTTTCTTTTAGTCGTATTCATTCCTTTGAGTTACTTTAATTATGTGGTATCTATTTATGGTAGATCTCTTCCGGTAGGCGTTGTCAAAACTTTTTGAATTAAACTATTTTAAGGCAATAGTACTTGAGATATTTGAAACAGATATTTCACCGATAAATCTTCAATTTAACCTGTTAACGAACACATTGGTAATATATGCCGTTGAAAAAATTATTAAAGCAATCACATTGTCAATAATTCTATGTCTAGTTTCTTCTTATCTCTTTTAGATAAAGTGCAACTTCAAAGGAACTACACAAAAAAACGGATAAACTTGAAGATGTATGCTTGAATGTACCAGTCTTGTATGTAAAAATTTGTTGAGGTAAATCGAAATTTCGTTTTTTGTGCATTTCTTTTGCTATCTTTCCATGTGAGAACTATTAAACGAGTGTCTAAGATTTGTAATGTAGTGGCAGATAATAGCTTAGAGCTCATGTAATGCTATTTTGAAAACTCCTTACTCTAATAATGGTATTTGACGAACAAAATATCAAAACCAAAAGACAATATTTGAAATATATAGAAAATGTAAAAAAAAAAAAAAAAAATAACATACGGAAAGGAAAATTCAAATCGGAACTTGGGCAAAATTAAAAGCTCATATTGTCATATTTCGTGACTTGGTACAGGCTTTTCCTTATTTGGAAGGTGTGGAGGATAACATTTGGTTTTATAGCTAGCTAAACCTTTCACCTGTATGATAGTTGCATATATTTCTATTATATTGACAACAATGTGTGAGTACGACAAACAGACATGATACGTAAAAAAAAGTCAAACATGGGGTACAGCAGTCGGCATTGTAGTCCAGTCAAAGTAAATTTTAACCTTAAACTAATAACAACAGAATATGTTAAGCTCTAATCAATAGCATTAAGCCCTACATATAAACAGAAAAAAGTCCCATAAAATCTAAGATGCGAAAAACTCAAAATCAGCATTTTGAATTTCCTGTGGAAATTAACATGGGAAGGGGAGATAACTCCCAGAAAATAAGTCTTTCATTTGTCAGTGGTTGATTTTTTAAAATTTATTTAAAGTATGATACGTTGATAGGGTTATAAGTTTGTATTTGACTAAATTATATAATCTTCTGCTCATGAAATGTTCAAAACCGAAGTGTTATGGGTATTTTAAAAAAAAAATTGTGCATTTTTCATTACATTAAGAAATTGCAAATTTGTGGCTTTGTGACCATTTCGAAATAATAATGTGAACATTTGGTATTGTTTATTTTTGTATATTATATTTGTTCAGCCTCTACTTTGTTTGAAGAAACTTTAAACCACAAGAAAAAAGAATATATGCTTAATTATTTTTATTAAATTTGAGATTCTTTACCTTGACATGTTGAAAAAATCAATAAATGGTCAACTAATGAGTTACCAAATCGAGATTGTAGCTTGATAAAAGATATGTAAACACCTTTAGAGTTGTTTGTTATACTCTAAAGATAACTACAATATCAAGAATCAATACATTCTGTTGAATAGATGCGGTAAAGTTATAATTTTGTATGAATTTTTATTGATATTTCTGCATTTTTGGCAGAGTTATCTCTCTTTTTCAATGCAAATCTCCATGGGGATTTAATTTTTTGTTTTTTAATCTTCCTCAAGTAAGAATTTATGGGACTTTTTTCTGTGTTTATTTGGGGTATAAGGCTAAAGATTAAAAATTAAGAATCTTCTGTTGCAATTAGTGAAAAGTTAGGGTTAAATTTATGCTAGATTGACTGGACTATTGTTTTATAATCTTAATGACGATAAAAGTATAAATAAAAACAAAGTGAACAAAGAAAAACAAAATTACATATGGGCATTCTGAACACGACCATTTTGTGTTTTTTCCAGGAGAATATTATTTTATAGTCTTCTCTTGATCACTTATTTTTGGAGCGGCCTTTGTCTGCAAAACATATTTCTTTTATACACAACAATCGAAATTGTGATACAAAATTTATCAATATAACAAAATACAAATGTGATAAAACGGTTTCATAAAAGGATATATATTTTTCTCTTGCAGCATATTCTTTAAGCAAAGTTATATTTTTAGCGGCTCTAAACCTGCAGAGTATATTTTTCTTTTATGCACTTTTCTTTCGGATTTTACTAGGGAAAATATTCATTTTATTTAACTTTTGAAAGTTTTTTTTGGTAGGTTTTAGCAAAAACGAATTATCAATTTCAAAATCAAACTGCACCATACACTCTCCTCGTAGCATATCAAATGATTATTCCCTATGTGACATGGAATACTATGTCCGTTATCGTTCGGCACTGATTCACAAAACAACATGTTTGATAGTACTTTTTATTAAAAAAACACACGCTTTAGCAGGATTAACAATTGAAGTCACATATTTGATTATTCTTTCACTAGTAAACATTTAAACAAACTGGAAACGGAATAGAATAAATATTGTCTATAGAAAGAAAAATTCGAGCGAGAAGAAAAAATCATCCGGATTGAATATATAAGCCGATTTAACATGTCATGCAAAATTAATGAACGTTGCATTGTCATAGAACTGAAACAAAGTAGTTGACATTTTATAGCATTTTTTATTGAGCAACTTGGATAACGATTAAAAAAAGAATAGATTATGATTGAAAAGAAACAAAGTCTTATACTCATAAGCTTGTTTGAAAAGTGATTAATATCTTTACCGTTCATAGATTCGATGACTTTTCATAATTGAATTAGTTTAGTTTTTACAAATTTGAGAGATTGAATTGTTTGTATATTTCAAAAACAAATACTATACAAGTGTCTTTCAATTTGTTTTCAATTCCTCTTTCATAAAAAAAATCGTGCAAAGCTTCCTACGCTATATATAGTCCGGCGGCTACAAGCATATTTCAGACGAATTGTGCACATCCTGCTACAAGCATGAAATTTGGCATAGACCTTCCTCAACTATTACTCTTTTATTTCAGATAGGGAGGCATTTGAAAAAAATGTCTCACTTCTGGTAAAATTCAAAATGGCGGACATCATACTTAAATTAGTCCTATATCGAAGGCTGGTATGTGAAAAGGTGTTATTATCATGGTACTAACATAATATTTGGTACCAACCTTTGTTATATACTACTTTTGGATATATGATATAGATAAAATCTAACATGGCGGATATAGTACTAGAATAAGCTTATTTTTAGGGAGGGTAATTGAAATGTGTTTTAATGTATTGGTACTATCATTACATTGGCCAGGAACTTTTATTTTGTGCTTTTTTTTCAAAATATAAAGAAAACGTTTTTTGTTTGTTCTTTTTCTTTTGCTTGTCATTAAAATATTGGCATCTAGTTATCCTCAAAACCACTAATTTTATTCTGTTGTTAATTTTGAAATCAAACGTCTGGTAAAAAAACCACCCCAATATGTTGTAAATTTCAAAAATGAGTCCGCAATCAATATCTTGGATTTAAAGTTTTGAATAGATTGATTAAAACAAAATACAATTACTGAAGTATTAAAACATTTTTCAAATTACTACTATTTGGCTTAAAATACATGTTTATTCACAGTCACCACCATATGCAAGCAAAACAGTGAACGGAGACCCGATTTTCCACATTAGCAACGATATATCAAATATCCAAAAGTAGTACAAAACAAAGGTTTGTATCAAATATTATGATAGTGGCATGATAATAACACCTTTTCACATACTAGCCTTCGATATTAGACTAATTTAAGTATGATGTCCGCCATTTTAATTTTACCGGAAGTGAGACATTATTTTCAAATGCCTCCCTATCTGAAATGAAAGAGAAATAGTTGAGGAAGGTCTATGCCAAATTTCATGCTTGTAGCAGGATGTGCACAATATTCCACAAAGCCGCCGTACTAATATTGTCTTTGCTGTGTTCAAAATCGGTCTTTGAAAACAATATTCATTCATGTTCTCAATAAAACGATCATAGTGATTTTATTCTTTTGTATACAATAAATCACAAATTGTCGTACTCGTTAAAGCATGTACCAGAGAGTAGCTAAATTATGAACAATCGAAAACAGATATGACAGATATCAACCTACGCAAATAATGGACCACAAGCTCCGAATGGTTGCTACTTTATCAATCGGACGTGGATTTGTTAATTGGTTTAGTTGTCAACACGGGGTATACTGTCAAAAGCTGGATTTTGAGTTTTGCTTTGAATGTTAACTATCTCGGGAGTAGAATTATTAAGTAAAAATTAATCGCTTAACTCTGGGAATAGTTCTATCATGTGTTCGTTTCAAAAAGGACAAACAATCTGACACCAAAAAGTAAAAAACAAACAGCCAAAGACAACCAATAGTGTTTTGACACAGCAAGGAAATCCCGCAACTTCCGTTAGCCCCGTACCAAAAATCTGTAATTGTGCATGTTTATTGAATTTATAGCTGTCAAGATACTATAGTCAGGATTCTACTTTGTCAAAATCATCTCCCCATTACGCCAGTTCATTTTCACAATCGTAGAAATGGAAGCCATTGTAGGCATGACACGCTGCCAATTTTTCTTTTGGAAACCGATAAATGTATCCACATTGCACCATTACGGTACTTATATGTCAGTTGTATTTTAAAAGACAAATGTATCAACTAGCTAATGAGCATCAGTTAATGATCGTGTCTTCATTGATTCGACTTAAAACTATTGTCTGATCGGTTGTCATGTGGAATTTTCGAAAAATCATAAATATTTAAAAAAAAAAATCTTATTAAATATTTCGTGGAAGGGCAGACTAGATTTTTTTTTGTGGTTGAAGATTTTAAACCCTAGTTATCACTCACACAAAATTATAATTTTTCGAAGATATACATTTTCATCATCCAACTTGAAAGACTGTCGTCAAGTACTTTTAGTAAAAAAAAAAGCTATTCGAACACACTTACTCTGTTTTTGTGATTCATTAGATAGGTATTTCACTTGACCCATATATTTCATCTTTGAGTACTGTGATTTTTTTATGTTATAAAGTCAACCTGTAGCTTTGATATATCAAAATGACAGAATCTGAAGCGAGACGATGTATGAAATATTCTTATTTGTACGATATCAAGACAAAATATACAACTCAAACCGACCCAAACATAAAAAGGTGCACTCGATTTTCTCTTTTCGATACAATTGTTACCCATTTTTTGGATTTTTTTCTTGCGTCACATTATGGAAAGGCAGACACGAAAATTACTGAACTAATAGATTGATATGTTTCAGTCCGTTGTAATTTTTCTTTTTAAATCGGAGGTTATGCATTTTCTACATCCAGCTTGAAAGATACCCATGTCGTCGACTTGATATCTATATGTTCTGCTTAACTATGTACTAGATCAATTGAAAACTTATGAAAATGGTGTTTTTAAAATAAAACACTTCATAATGAGAAGAAAATTGTCATTTTATTTGTTTCTATTAACTTTTAAAATTTTTGTCACTATAGCAAACATTACAGTGAGCATTTATCGCCTTCTCTAACAAAGAGCTTCGATTCTTTTGTTCTATTTCAACCTGGTTCCCGACTGTTTATCGATGTAAATTAAGATAACACCTTAATAATGTTAAACTCTTTGGAAGCAGGACTAGAGTCAGTTTTAAGAATCGATTTTCTTTCGTTAAAATTTAATTAGTTTTTGTTTCTGAAATCTCATTAATGCATTATTCCTATGATGTTTCGGTACGCCAGTGTTAAGCCTGTATAATTAGGCCAGCGTTATCTTTAACAATTTTTCCTTATTTCAAAGAAAACGTAATTTGTAATTGTTTTTTTACAAATTTAACAATATATATCAAATATATAATACTACTTTATATTACTAAATTGAATGATGAGTACCAAACGACACCACTAATAAAACTAACTAGTAAGGAATTTCTTTTTTTCAATTGATTTGTATTTTGTGTTCGTAATGAGTTTTTTTCTGTTGTTGTCACTTTCGCAGTCTTTATTTTTGTCACGAGTAAATATACATTGGCATATAGCTGCCAAGATACTGTAATACCGTAAATTAACAAAACACTAATATTATGATTATCTCTTTGTTACCTAGATGACGATCGATGTAAATAATCGAGTTCAATTTCTTTAAAATTCAATCTAGCTTTGTCTGTTTGTATATCATTAATGAATTATTTCTTTTTAGTTTTCATTACTCCAGTGTTAAGCCTATTTAATTTCCTCCTACATTATCAAAGGATTTTCTTGACGTTTCGTTTCAAAAAACGTGATTCTAGAAAATTTACAAATACCATATGACAGTAAATTTAAGATTTATAATTTGAACTACATAATCCATATTGAAACAAATAGGACCAAACGAAATCACAAACAAAAAAATCTTTGTTGTGAATAGAAAAATATATAAAAGTTTATCCCCATAATGTTTTTACCTTTGATAACTATTAACACCACTGGGTCGATGCCACTGCTGGTGGGCATTTCGTTCCCGAGGGAAATGACCAGTCCAGTAGTCAGTACTTCGGTGTTGACATGAATATTAATTATATTGTCATTTTTATAAATTTCCTGTTACAAATCTTTGAATTATTTTTAGCAAAACTAAGGATTATATTATCCCAGGGATAGATTACCTTAGCCGTATTTGGCACAACTTTTTGGAATTGTGGGTCCTCAATGCTCTTCAACTTTGTTCTTGTTTGGCTTTATAACTATTTTGATCTGAGCGTCACTGATGAGTCTTATGCAGACGAAACTCGCGTCTGGTGTACTGAATTATAATCCTAGTACCTTTCATCACTATTTACTTCTTTCAAAATAATAAAATCCGGAGTAAAAATTTTGTAATATGAAAAAGTATAGTTATAGTTATTAAGATACTGTGTCGAGGTAATCTAAGACAATATTAGTATGGTAAATTTCTTTGAGAGAAAGATGATGATCAATGTCAATAATCAAGCTATTTGTTCTTTAGAATGTATTCAGTCTTTGTCTGTTAAGATATCACTAATGCATTATTTTATTAAATTTTAGTACTCCACGGTTAAGGCTATTGATGTCCCTCCTGCGCTTATAGCACACTACAATATGTTTCTAATTTATAATGGCTAATTTATGATCCCTAATGGAGTTAACAGAATCAAACACTAAAACTTATTGTTAGGAAATTGAAGGTCATTTCTAAGTAAAAAAATATGCAAAATAATAAACACAAAAATAAGTAGATGGGTGCGTTTTTTTGCTTTTCTGTTTACCTGTGTGTTTCTTCTTGTCTTTTTGTAGTTGTCCTTGTCGTGAGAAAAAACAAGTATGTTGCATGTATATCTATTAGGATACTGTATCGATGTGAATTAACAAACCACTATTATCATGGTAATCTCTTTGAGGGAAAGATGATGTCACTGTCAATTATCGAATTCATTTTCTGAAGAATTAAATCATTAATTTCCTCTAACATTATCAAAAGACTTTTTTCTCTCCCTTTTTTTTTCGGAAAACGTGATTTCAAAGAAAAATTTACAAATATCACGAAAAAAATGTATTTTACATGTAAATTGTCTTCTTGTAATTCATAATAGAGCAAAGAGTACCAAACAACACCACAAGCAAAACTAATTGGTACGGAATTGAAAGTATTTTCTGAAGAAGAAAAAAAGACTTGTAAACATGGAATCTGATGTTCAGTAGTTGTCGTTTGTTGATGTGGTTCATAAGTGTTTCCTGTTTGATATGTTTTACACGAGTCATATTTTAGATATAAAAAAGAAGATGTGGTATGATTGCCAATGAGACAACTATCCACAAAAGACCAAAATGACACAGACATTAACAACTATAGGTCACCGTACGGCCTTCAACAATGAGCAAAGCCCATACCATAGCCAGCTATAATAGGCCCCGATAAGAAAATATAAAACAATTCAAACGAGAAAACTAACCGCCTAATTTATGTAAAAAAATGAACGAAAAACAAATATGTAACACATAAACAAACGATAACCACTGAATTACAGGCTCATGACTTGGGACAGGCACATACTTAAATAATGTGGCGGGGTTAAATATGTTAGCGGGACACCAACCCTCCCCTAACCTGGGACAGTGGTATAAGAGTACAACATAAGAACGAACTATAAAAATCAGTTGAAAAAGGCTTAACTCATCAAATGGACAAAAATACAACTGGACGTGGCCGGGTACTTATACATCCCGACACAAAAAGACGCAATGAACAGATCTGAGAGTACTCGCAGTTATCTGACAGCTAGTTCAAAGCCACTAACAACTAATTAAAAAATCATTCATTTAAGACTAAACTATCAATCCGTACACATCCAACATCCAATGGATTTAGTA
Organism: Mytilus edulis; assembly: GCF_963676685.1. Classification (NCBI taxonomy): domain Eukaryota; kingdom Metazoa; phylum Mollusca; class Bivalvia; order Mytilida; family Mytilidae; genus Mytilus; species Mytilus edulis. The sequence goes on along the minus strand of NC_092356.1, from coordinate 14,499,207 downwards.
TAAAGACGTCAAAAACAGCCAGAGAAAAATATGACCTTGTGCAATGCCAAGTTACAGGTATCGACAGATTGTAGATCCATGAATATGTATATGTATATAACATACTAGTAATATTTAGTTAGCTTTAAATTTACTGATAACAAAATCAATATTTATACCAATAAAAACAATATTCAATGAGCTTATTACAGTGTTGAATATGTTACCTTTTAGAATAAGTTTATTTGAAGGAGCGACAATTTTACATGGATTATTTCTAAATTTCCGGGCACGGTTAACAACATTTCCGTAAAAATGAGGATGTACTATCCCGTTTGAAGTAAGTTTTCTACAGGTAAAACCAAACTTCAAAACCAAATCTTTATACCTATGGAAAAACATAGCCTTTTATAGCTTGTTGTTCGGTGTGTGCCTAGGTTCCATGTTAAATACTTTACTTAGACATATACCTGATTTCTTATATAAATTTGTGACTTGGATGGAGAGTTGTCTCATTGGAACTCATACCTCATCTTCTTATATCTGAAATGAGTGGCAAGCAACATAAACAAAACTATTTTGCTATAACGTCATCTACAAAGCATAAAACTAAAAACGTGTGTTTAAGAATTTAAGTTATTTCCCCATATTTGCATGATGTCAATAAAAGCTTAGAACTTTTGAAATACTGTGGCTTTTCTACTTCAGGTAAATATTACCTTAGCTGTAATGTATTTGTCTACTTCGTACTTTATTTGGACATTTCAACCTTTTTTATTTGAGCGTCATTGATGAGTCTTAAGTAGGCAAAACGTGCGTTCCTGTTATCTATAATGAGTTTATTTTGGGTTTCACTTTTCCTTCAGTCATTCCAGTACAGTTCAATAAAATTAAGAAAGTTGTACCGTACAGGCTGACCAGATGTCAGGGAACAAATTGTCTTAAACGGACTGAAATGATCTCAGTTGATGAGTGACTTTTAACTGAGCGTCTGAACACAACTGAATACTTAATTGTTAAAAGTTGTTCAGATCAAGATAATCATTTCATATCACAATCTGCGTTTTTTCATACATTATATAGTAAAAAGTAATTCAATATCGAATTCATCCATCAATGGAGAGTGCTTGTTCTTTTTAAGATTTTCTGCTGGTTTGAGTTTCAAAATTTGTAATTAAAATTATTGACAAACGAGTAGTTATTTACATCAAAAATTGTTAACATTTTTAAAACACATATGAAAGAACATAAACCCTTGCCCGTAATATTTGTGTTAATGCTACAGACAATGATATATTTCTCGTTTTACTCTTAAGTTTTATCAATCTGTATGTACAAAATTAGGATTAGATTATTATTTTTTTTTGTATCTATGATCAAATAATCAGTTTAGAAGCAGGGTATGAAAATACAGACACTTTTCAAACAGGTGAAACATGTTATTTATAGAAGGCTAGAATGAATACGTTCAACTAGATTTCATTGTAACAACTTCAGTGTAGCGTAGCTACTTATTGTGCCAGGGGTGTAGGAATCGAATCCCTGTTGGTAACAATTTATGTTCTCGGGTTGAAAATCAGAAAAAACATGGCTAGATAAATGGTCCATAGGGAGAGGAAGTAAATATATCGTCATTATGGTAAAATTACTCTTGAATAAGTGACATGACCTGAAACAAAAACAAAAACAGAACACACACAACAGTATGTAAAAACATAGAAAACTAAAATCTCAGAAACACGAAATCCAATAAAATCCAGGAAATATCTTAGACGTTCCTGGAGGGTAAGATTAAAACAGGAAATAACCACTTCGACATAATTGCACCTTCAATTACGTTGTGAAGATACAGATACCTTACATGAATATCTATAATGTGGTCATTTTTATAAATTTCCTGTTTACAAAACTTTGTATTTTTCGAAACACCAAGGATTTTCTTATCCCAGGTATAGATTACCTTAGCCGTATTTGGCACAACTTTTTGGAATTTTGAATCCTCAATGCTCTTCAACTTTTTACTTGTTTGGCTTTATAAATATTTTGATATGAGCGTCACTGATGAGCCTTATATAGACGAAACGCGCGTCTGGCGTACTAAATTATAATCCTGGTACCTTTGATAACTTTTACACCACTGGGTCGATGCCTCTGCTGGTGGACGTTTCGTCCCCGAGGGTATCACCAGCCCAGTAGTCAACACTCCGGTATTGACATGAATATCAATAATGTCGTCATTTTTCTAAATTTCCTGTTTACAAAACTTTGAATTTTTCGAAACACCAAGAATTTTCTTATCCCAGGTATTGATTACCTTAGCCGTATTAGGCACAACTTTTTGGAATTTTGGATCCTCAATGCTCTTCAACTTTTTACTTGTTTGGCTTTATAAATATTTTGATATGAGCGTCACTGATGAGTCTTATGTAGACGAAACGCGCGTCTAGCGTACTAAATTATAATCCTGGTACCTTTGATAACTTTTACACCACTGGGTCGATGCCTCTGCTGGTGGACGTTTCGTCCCCGAGGGTATCACCAGCCAAGTAGTCAACACTCCGGTGTTGACATGAATATCAATAATGTGGTCATTTTTCTAAATTTCCTGTTTACAAAACTTTGTATTTTTCGAAACACCAAGGATTTTCTTATCACAGGTATAGATTACCTTAGCCGTATTTGGCACAACTTTTTGAAATTTTGAATCCTCAATGCTCTTCAACTTTTTACTTGTTTGGCTTTATAAATATTTTGATATGAGCGTCACTGATGAGTCTTATGTAGACGAAACGCGCGTCTAGCGTACTAAATTATAATCCTGGTACCTTTGATAACTTTTACACCACTGGGTCGATGCCTCTGCTGGGGGACGTTTCGTCCCCGAGGGTATCACCAGCCCAGTAGTCAACACTCCGGTGTTGACATGAATATCAATAATGTGGTCATTTTTCTAAATTTCCTGTTTACAAAACTTTGAATTTTTCGAAACAGCAAGGATTTTCTTATCCCAGGTATAGATTACCTTAGCCGTATTAGGCACAACTTTTTGGAATTTTGGATCCTCTTATGTAGACGAAACGCGCGTCTGGCGTACTAAATTATAGTTTTTACAAATACATACGGACAGTTCTCGTATAAAGGCTAGGTTGATAATTCAAAAATACTGCAAGACCCTTTAAGGAAGAGATGGAAACCTTAATTTCAAAACCTTAAGTTATTGGTTGAAATTCTATAAATTTTTTCGAAAAGTAAATAATTATGTTTTTTACAATCTACGTAACCAAATGGAATACAAATAAACATGTCAAAATATACATGGGGATCAATATTAAATTAAAATCATAGATAATACTGTAATCTCCAATTATTATTATCTAATACCTGTACCGCCATTGTTGTCTAATAACTGTACCGTCATTGTTATCTAATACCTGTACCGTCATTATTATCTAATACCTGTACCGTCATTATTATCTAATACATGTACCGTCATTGTTATCTAATACCTGTACCGTCATTATTATCTAATACCTGTACCGTCATTATTTTCTAATACCTGTACCGCCATTTTTATCTAATACCTGTACCGTCATTGTTATCTAATACCTGTACCGTCATATCTAATATATGTACTGTCATTGTTATCTAATACCTGTACCGTCATTATTATCTAATATCTGTACCGTCATTATTATCTTATACCTATACCGTCATTGTTATCTAATACCTGTACCGTCATTGTTATCTAATACCTGTACCGTCATTGTTATATAATACCTGTACCGTCATTATTATATAATACCTCCAATGTCATTGTTATCTAATAACTGTACCGTCATTGTTATCTAATATCTGTACCGTCATTATAATCTAATACCTGTACCGTCATTATTATCCAATACCTGCACCGTCATTGTTATCTAATACCTGTACCGCCATTGTTATCTAATACCTGTACCGTCATTGTTATCTAATACCTGTACTGTCATTGTTATCTAATACCTGTACTGTCATTGTTATCTAATACCTGTACCGTCATTATTATCTAATACCTCCAATGTCATTGTTATCTAATAACTGTACCGTCATTGTTATCTAATAACTGTACCGTCATTGTTATCTAATATCTGTACCGTCATTGTTATCTTATACCTGCACCGTCATTGTTATCTAATACCTGTACCGTCATTGTTATCTTATACCTGTACCGTCATTGTGATCTAATATCTGTACCGTCATTATTATCTAATACCTGCACCGTCATTGTTTTATTCTCTAATACAAATACAAATACAAATCTTACCTATAATTACTAATCATCATGCTAGGATACACTAATTAGGAAAAATCGTAGTAGATCTGGCAGTAACAAATAAATTATTTCTTAAAGGGATGAAAGAAACGAAAATTCTATTTAATAAGTTTGACATTTTGATGAAAAGGTTTACTCAAATGAAAGCCATGAAAAGCATTAAATGTTTTAATATAGTCGTATATAATATTTTTTCAACGATTGTGCTTGTACCAAACAAGTATAATTAGCATCAGGAAAATTAGAATTGTATTGTCTTTAAAAAAATACATGATTGTGGATAAAGAAATTTGATATGATTCTAATTCAGACAAATATCAATCAAAAACAAGCAGGCAATGTGTTAACCAAGGTTCTTAGAACTCCAATCAACAACGAATAATTCCATCACTGTTTTTTTACAACTGTTACGTTATCAAAACATGTGACATAATTGTATGCTTCTTACCTATTATGTCTGTTTGTTTTGTTCACACATTGTTGTCAATATAATGGAATTATATGCGACTGGAATACAATTGATACGTTTAGATAACAAAACACTTAAATATTTAATTCACCATTACAAAAAATAGTTGTACCAAGTAAGGAATATGGCTTTTTTTTAGTTTGGTGTATTTAAGCATTTGATTAGAAACGTTAAGCCCGGATTTTGGCCCCCCTATTTTCTCATTTGTTTTAAATTGTTTTTGAAAGCTACTTTTTATGTTAAAATATTCCCCAATGCTTTAAGTTTGCAAGTATGAACTTTAAAACCACTAATTTTAGAAACTGGGTGAGGTGAGGGGGAAAACTTTTCTGTTATCATCTAAATATTATAATTATTATTCAATTTTCAGTTGTTTTTTAGAGCAACTTTTTAGTTTTTAAGTGCCTGCGCCAACGTGACCCAGGATTTTTTTAATTCGAATGTTATTACCATTTTTTTTGCTGTCTAAATCGATGTAATTTTCTCCGGGTCACGCAGGCAAGAAACAATGACCAAAAATCGTCATTTTCCCTTGTTTTTGAGTTTTTTTTGTGCCCTTTAACACCCCTAACCTCACAGATTTTCTGAAATCAATGGGTTTTGAAGTTCAGCCAAACAAACTTCAAGCCTAAGGGAATATTTTAACGTGATAAGTAGCTTTCCAAATTAGAATTTGAAAAATGAGAAAATAGGGGGGCCAAAAACGGGCCTTATCGTACCTTGTCCTTTTGTTTGAGTCGGTACTTCACCATTTTATGCTACACCAAAACGTGTTAAATAACCTACCACTGGTTTTAAATGTTGAGACCAACGTCTCGCTTGTATCGTTTAAAGTTTGCGTCTAGTGAGTTGCGGTCGTGCACTTGGTCGCTTGCATGGTCAAACAAAAAAACTCATAAATTAGTTTTTTTCATCGTCTCCTGTAACGTGTTTGGCTGATAAACTATCTGTCCGTACCCGTTTTCACAGGATCTGAGATACTCCAATATCAATCTTTTAAGTAACCCAAAACAAAACTACAACTTAGAGGCTTTACTAAAAACTACGAGACCAATATTTAAACTTTGAAACTTAACAAAAAAACAATACTATAACACAATTAACTTTGTATCAGATCAAAAAGTAGTCTAAAAACTATAACCACAATTTATCCTTAATCGTTTCACTGAATCCGAGGTCTCAATTGATTAGCAAAAGCTTATAACCTTTAAAAAACTTTAAAAGAGATCAAACTTCAAATCAAAGGTTTCTGAGACACCTAGTTTCTGAGACACCTAGTTCATGAGAATTTTGAAATCCTAGTCTCTGTATCACCGAGTCACCAGAGTATTACTAGGTAACTGTTCGAGTGACTGCGACCTTTCCCGAGGGAAAATACAATTTCAGAACAACCCGGTAGCTTTCAACAATTGTAAGGACTCGAACTTGGTTTACAAACTTCTCAGTTAGACTTTCTTTATTTCCCGGTATCTCTTTCCGATGCTTAACAATCAACAGCCAAAAAGCATATGAAATGGCTCGCACAATGTATTGGTGTCTTTATATATCAATAGCACGGAATTCAATTAGAGTACCCTAGCAACAACGAGTCTCATGGCAACCAAGGATTAAACGATGATTTTCCATGTAGTTTTTCGTTAACGTATTGTTGAAACGGGTAATTTATATTGATTAAAATTCAACAATGAACTACAAGTATTATCTTATGCTTTAAATGCATTTTTGTCACAATATCATTTGTATAACATGTATAAGGAGAAAGAGGAAAGACTTATTGTCATTCAAAATGTAGAACATGTCATTCGGTGATCATGTTGATCGAGAACAAAGTAGCATTCACACTTATATGGGCGTTTTTCAATAAAAGCGTTCCTTTCAGACCTAAAAAAAATGGAAAATCAACTAGTCTAAAATTTATTTTCAAGAGTTATTTTGAATACCTCTAGTATAGACCAGTTTGTAAACAAAAAGTGCAATCTTAAATACTCTTTAAAATGATATTATTTTCATAATTTGTGTACTGGTTCGTAGGGGACTTTTGTCCCCTACGAAACTGCTTCTAAACACACATATTTTTGCAATTTTATATGTTTCTTATAGACATTGCAGTTTGTTTACGTTATATACTAGAAAAATCTCAGTCTTTGTGTATAAATTTGAGTAAGTGTTTGATTGATAGCTGTAAATATAGATGATGCATATGTATAAATATGTACATGCCATTTGTTTCATAAACTGCAAGCAATCATTTTATGTCGGTAAATTGACAAATATTTGTTGATAATATTCGCTTTTGTCAGACTTTGTCATTTAAGTAATCTATTCTGGTAAAATACTAATAACAAAAATACCGAACACTTAAATTGTCAAGTAAAATCAACTTCAGAAACTTTGCACTGATATATATGATGATGAACATTATCTAAATCATGCTAAATAAATGTTTTATCCTCGATTACACAGTTAACTGAAAGTGATAATGTAACACGGTGAAATGTTTTAGTTTTACCTTGGAGGTTTGGTCACATCAACTTGCAGTTAAGTACTCATGTTTATTTTCAAACTAAATAATATATTTCACAGCTCGTTGAGAACTTGGATAAATAATAGCTCGAGAGGGACACGTTGCCTTTCGGAACCATATTTTTTGCTAACTTCTTGATGATGATTTTCATTTTCGGCATTTTTAGTTAATTCTACAAAGGAAGACAATCTTTATAATAATGGAACGTATATACTTCATGGGAGAATAATCCTGATCAATTGGGCAAATAAAGAACTTTCAAGCAGCATTAGAAACATACCTAACTTTTATTTCTCAGGAACAGGTTCGAAAACTAACAAAATGGCAACTGCCGACCAATATCATGTTTCAGAAGAAGAGAACTATGTGAGATTAGACTTGTTACTCACTGGCATTTCTCCAAAAGCTGTTCGAGTATTATTTGATAAAGAATTTCATCCTAATTGTTTAGAAGCCTCTATTAAAAAGGAATGTAATACACTGTTTGACTTGAAAAAGAAGAAGTCCATTAACACAGAGCAATGGAAATAACTGTTTCCAAGAGGTGGTAAGTCTAATATATTGAAAATCATTTAAGCCGCTCTGTCTGCATTGTTTTATTACACAACCAATCATGACAGTGGTTGTAAAGCAAATTGTTGAAATCAATTTGATTTTGAACCAGCAGTCCACAGCTTCCACGGTTAAGTGCATTACCTTTTAATGTTGATCTAACTGTGTCCTAAAATTATTACAATTTCATTATTTAAATTACTTTTTTCGACTACGAACTCACGCCAATCTTTATCATAAGGACAGTTGATTGGGTAAAGGTGATGGATTGCCACGCCACTTTAAAATTCAGGCCCAATGAACTTAGACGGGCGTCCTGACACAATCGAATATTTCGTCTGCTGTCGAGAAGTGGGCCAGGATACCAGGTTACTATGAACTGACTTCAGATAGCTGTCAATATGAGGAGAAATATTCCAGATATATTTAGACATTTAGTTGAGAACCAGTATTCGATATTAAGATAAAAAGATACATATTGATATATCTAAATGTTTCGAACATGAATTGTAGATTAAGTTTGGGAAGTTGTATACACCCCCTTTTTGAAATCATTCAACACAATGAAATACAAAACATATGCAGGTTTTGTGATTCTATAAGAACTGCAATTATTTAACAAATTATAACTCTCATAGAGGATGCTGTTTCTCTCCCTCGATATTGTGTGCTGAAGAAAGTGAGAGAGGGTAGGAGGGGTGTCGTCCCGAATTTCCAAGAAAAATAACTAAATTAAAGCTGAATACCGAATGTCAAGGAAAACAAATTTCATACCAAATCCCGAAAATTCATTGATTCCCGAATCCCATTAAGTGTAAATCCCGAATACACTCAAAAATATAGGCTCAACCTGACGTCCCGAAAAGATTTGTTAAAAAGTTCAGTTTATCTAAATTAACAGAGATTAAATTCAAGCAAAAATATTTTCTCAAATTCGTCTTCAGATAATTGATATAGATATAGTCTGGACTTTGCTGTAGAAATTACAAATGAAATGAATAAAATATCTTATCTCATAGGTCACGCATGGACTATCTACTTAATCGGTATGCTAATGCGGCTCATTAAAAATAAGATATATTTAAATCAGACATTTACCCAACTTAAATTAACATGAATACATTGATCTCTTATCCTGTCGACTTCTAAACCCATCAGACAGTTCCACAGAAGAGATCTTGATGAAATCACGGGAACGAGGATTTTGCAGTACTTTTTTTTGTGCGTTGTAAATTACACCACATACCTTGTTTATGAAAGGAATAAGTTCGACAATACATAAATATTATCAATTAACCATGATAAAGGAGGTTCATAATGTAGTGATATCTTTCGAATTCAAACGTATTAGATTTGGTAAGTGATGCAAAGTTTTAGATATTAAGCTTGCAAGTTATTAAAAATACACATTACATTTTTGTTCATAAAAGACATCGTGAGTTGTGAGAATAGTTTAACATTTAAGATTAGTGTGTGCAATGCATTGCATCTTCTACAAAAGTATGTTCACGCACGTAGCTAAAATGTATATATTTCAATTGAAAAAAAAGAGGCACGTTTCTATTGACATTTATTGCAAAATGACTTCTTCATACGCAATATTTTCAAGCAAGTACAATGTAATCTTACATTTATACCACTTCTGATCACTACACTGTTTATATATTTAAATGAAGTCAATAGATCGTAAAATGTACGACTCCAGAATATCTTTCACAGTTGATTACATTTTTGAAATACCTCAGAAATAGATATTACGTTAGCTGTTTTTTGCAAAACGGTTAGGACTTTTCGGTCCTCGATACTCTTTAACGTCGTACTTTATTTTTTTTTAATTTATTCAAGCGTCACTGATGAGTCTTATAGACGAAACACGCGTCTGAATGCATTTAAAAAAATAAATGATTGACCTAAATGTCTTGAAAAATGCATTACTTGTTTAGAAATGAAATGGAAAAAAGTTGTTTATTTGGATTTTATACTGAAAGTTAACTTTTCTTTAATAGATTTTTTGTATCCATCTAAAGTGTCCCGATATGATGTTCATAATACGGTTGTCAATCAATTAAATAAGGCGGGAAAAACGGTCATTTTTATGTATCCAATGTACAAAGTGTTGTAGAGTGGTTATGCTCAAATATATCGAATGACATTGTTTTAAACAAATGACACGGCTGTATATACAACAAAGGGTGCTACTACATAATGAGATTGTTTAATCCTATTCAAATGATATATAAGGCATGAAGATGTTATTGTTACAGATCAGCTAAATTATCTATAGTAAAGGATCCTACAAAGTAATGTAATATACAGTCACAGAAAATAATTATATATATAAGTACGTCTGAGTCAGTGACAACTCTACAACAGATGTATCCATTGGATCGCCATCAATGATGGTGATACATGGCTGTGTACATAATGTATATACAACTCGTCTAAACATCAACCCAACAATGTCAGATCTGTAAATTTGCTTTCGCAAATTTTTGGTTCTTCCTTCGCCGGGATTCGAACCCATGCTACTGTGATATCGTGACACCAAATCGCCTGCACTGCAATCGTCCCGCTGGACCACACGGCCACCTGGGCTCTCAAAAAAAAGAGCTTTCGCTGGCCGTGTGTTACCTTTCCTCGTCAGTGTTAATCTAGCGGCGTACTACAGTACATGATATATAAGGCATGAAGATGTTATTGTTACAGATCAGCTAAATTATCTATAGTAAAGGATCCTACAAATTAATGTAATACATGTATACAGTCACAGAAAATAATTATATTTATAAGTACGTCTGAGTCAGTGACAACTCTACAACAGATGTATCCATCGGATCGCCATCAATGATGGTGATACATGACTGTGTACATGATGTATATACAACTCGTCTTAACATCAACCCAACAATGTTATATCTATATATATATAACTCGTCTAAACATCAACCCAACAATGTTAGATCTGTAAATTTGCTTTCGCAAATTTTTGGTTCTTCCCTCGCCGGGATTCGAACCCATGCTACTGTGATATCGTGACACCAAATCGCCTGCACTGCAGCCGTCCCGCTAGACCACACGACCACCTGGGCTCTAAAAAAAAGGGCTTTCGCTGGCCGTGTGTTACCTTTCCACGTCAGTTTTAACATTGTTGGGTTGATGTTTAGACGAGTTGTATATACATTATGTACACAGCCATGTATCACCATCATTGATGGGGATCCGATGGACACATCTGTTGTAGGGTTGTCACTGACTCAGACGTACTTATAAATATAATTATTTTCTGTGACTGTATCTTACATTAATTTGTAGGATCCTTTACTATAGATAATTTAGCTGATCTGTAACAATAACATCTTCATGCCTTATATATCATGTACTGCAGTACGCCGCTAGATTAAAACTGACGTGGAAAGGTAACACACGGCCAGCGAAAGCTCTTTTTTTGAGAGCCCAGGTGGTCGTGTGGTCTAGCGGGACGGCTGCAGTGCAGGCGATTTGGTGTCACGATATCACAGTAGCATGGGTTCGAATCCCGGCGAGGGAAGAACCAAAAATTTGCGAAAGCAAATTTACAGATCTAACATTGTTGGGTTGATGTTTAGACGAGTTGTATATACATTATGTACACAGCCATGTATCACCATCATTGATGGGGATCCGATGGACACATCTGTTGTAGGGTTGTCACTGACTCAGACGTATCTATATATATATATATATACAACTCGTCTAAACATCAACCCAACAATGTTAGATCTGTAAATTTGCTTTCGCAAATTTTTGGTTCTTCCCTCGCCGGGATTCTTTATAATTTTGCCTTTAAATCAGGAGACAATTTGCCACTTCTGGTTCATTGAAACGGCATTTCTAGTCTTGAGTGATAAGTTAATGTATCTAATTTACAAAATATATGAATTCCGAGTACTTTTTCATATAAAAGTGCAAAATGGCTACTTCCGGTTTATTCAAGGTCACTTCTGGTTGTCATTTATCAAGGTCATATGTCATTCAACTTTTTGTAAAAGTCATATAGCTTTATAATGAAGTTGAAGTAATAATTAATTAACCTTATAATTAAACATTTCAGGAACAGTAACTCCTAAAAGATTCCATTGGATTGTTTCAGACCAAATGTAACATATTTTTTTATTACAATAAAGCAAACATTTTGCACTTGTTTTTTTATATATACCTTTCAAAGTGTTTGAGAATGAAAAAAATAAGCAAAAGTCAAAATTTATAACTTGACCTTGACCTTTGACCTTAACCTCATTCTCTAAGTTAGGATCTAAGGATACAATAGATCTTTCCACAGAAAAGTGAAAAGACCAAATAATAATCAGAAGAAATACAATAGGTCTTTCCACAGAAAAGTGGAAAGACCTAATAACATTTATCAATCATGATGACACGGTGTCCCAAAATACAGTGCAAAGGTATATAAAATAAAAACTTGATAACAATCTTGTTTTCATGATCCTAGCTAAAAATGTAATGATAAGTATTGAATGCTTCTTTTTGTAAATTCATGGGGTTGTAAAAGCTTTTACTGTGCGCGCTTCATACAAAATGTACTTCGGTCAACGCTTTTATACCCCAATGAAGATACAAAAAGAAGCATTCAATTCTTAATCGAAAATTAAAATGACCTGAATCTTGTAGTAGTTTGACGTGAAACGGAACTTACTGGAGCTAGAAAATCCCACTCATCGGGAGCGCCATATTGCAATACCCAAGACATATGTTTATGGCACAGAAATGGTTTTACTGCAATAAAATGTAGGATTAATTACCTACAACTGTCAAATTCAAGGGAATATTTTATTCGACCTACTTTCGTAGGATGTGACGTACCATGATTTGGTGGTATTACACATATACCCTTTCAAAACCTATGTGTAGTCCCTTTTATAAAAATGGCAGATTATCTTTCTATTTAGAGTATCTATGACAACTAACTGCTGCTTCTAGTGAAGTTAGTCTTTGGTTTTTGATTGGATCAATTGTCACAATTCTTTTCTTAGTTACCGGTCTGATAAATAGGAAGTAGCCAGATTAGCTACTAAATATATTCGTACCGAAACATAGTCCCTTAAAATTCCCATGGCTGTGTAACTATGAAAATTTTGTTTATATCTTTAGAGAAGTAAAATCAAGTATGTATGTCTTTAGTTTTGTCAAATTGCTGGCTTGTTTTGTCCTTTTATTAGGTAACAGTACTGATACAATACTGTAAACATAAGGAGATGTAATATGATTGCCAATGAGACACCTATCCACTCAAGTTCAAATAAAGTGGATGTAAGCAGTTATATGCAACCATACAGCTTTCAACAATGAGAAAAAACATACCAAATAGACCCTTGTAAATAGGTGTTGATCAAATGATATTGTAAATAAGAGGGTTGTATATTTCATGATGGTATATTACTAAACCCCTAACAGGAGGGATTGTGACTGATATTCATATGATGAAGACATAATCTTTCAATCAATTTAATTGAAGTCTGGAGCTGGCATGTCAATAGCTGCTAGTAGTCTGTTGTTATTTATGTATTATTGTCATTTTGCTTATTTTCTTTTGTTTCATATGCTGACATCGGACTTGGACTTATCTTAAACTTAGTTTTACTGTGCGTATTGTTGCGCTTTTCTTTTTTTCTTCATTGGCTAGAGGTAATGGGGCAGGTTGAGATCTCAAAAAACATATTTAACCCCGCCGCAATTTTGCGCCTGTCCCAAGTCAGGAGCCTCTGGCCTTTGTTAGTCTTGTGTGATTTTTAATTTTAGTTTCTTGTGTATAATTCGGAGTTTAGTATGACGTCCATTATCACTGAACTAGTATACATGTTTGTTTAGGGGCCAGCTGAAGGACACCTCCGGGTGCTAGAATTTCTCGCTACATTGAAGACCTATTGGTGGCCTTCGGCTGTTGTCTGCTCTATGGTCGGGTTGTCTCCTTGACACATTCCCCATTTCCATTCTCAATTTTATAGTATGATTTACATGTGCAATAATCACGAAACAATCAGAGACAAGTTTGGGTCTAAATCTGTCCCACATAATTAAATTGACCGAAGAGAGAGGCGAAAGATACTAAAGGTTCATTCAAACACATAAGTCAACAATAAACGGACAAAACGACGGCAAAAAAGAGACAGATTAAAAGACAAACAACAGTATGCAAAACACAACAAAGAACATATTAGACTGAACAAAACGAACCTCGCCAAAAACCGGTGTGAACAAATGACTAATTTATCTCAACCTAACATTGTTTAGCAGACCCTTTATTATACCAAACTAAACAAAGTTCTTTATGGTAAATGTTTTTGATCCATCGGCCTGTCAGTACTGTTCTCGTTATTGCAACTCCTCTGAAACCACGTAACAGAGACAAAATGTCTGCCAATGTAAAATATCTCCCGAAAAAGAAGGCAAGCCTAACTTTGGTAGTCTGTGATAGAAATTCGGAGAAGGAATATAAGTAGCATTTGCTCCGTGATTTACAAAAGTGCTTTGAATAGCATCCTGTGTCTGATTTGTGTTGTGATTAATATTACTATATGTGTTGCAAGTGTTGAAATATGTGCTGCTGGACCTTGATTTAAAAATTCACTAACCGTTACTCCCGAGTTTGATGTTATATCCTTGAATTTATGAATAGACACTTCTAAATGTAAATTGAATTCATCACTGTCCAAAATTTCCGATTCCATGTCTCCGACTGTTCCATCCAAAATCTGTGTATCCAAGTTTTCAAGTAAGGTCATCTTCTTCAGCAGTGTTTCTATGGCTGCCGATAGTTCTTGATTTTCGATGTTATTTTCTGCAATTTTTTCTTTTGTCCTGTTGATTAGTCTTGAGACGGCGCTTCTGCGTCCACAACGAAGCTCTCAACTTCTCAATAGGTCACGGCACCAATGTTTGGGATTAATGTCCGGTCCAACCTCCGGCGGAAAAACTTATTTTATGAAAGATTTGCTTCAACACATAGAAAGGCTTGTAGTCCTAGTCAAGACAGGATCGTTTGGTTGTATAAAAGATGGCAACCTCTTTACGAGGAAATACAACGAACAGTGCCTCCACGCGTTGAATTCATTCGTGGAATTCTTTTTGATTTCGAAAGGGACGATTTCTTCGATTCCAACATTCGAAACATGAGCCTATTAAATTATCTCATGTCGACATCGGCCAAAGACTCTAGAATAAATGATTTGTTTACGGAAGGGAGTCACCATAGGAATTCATCGGTCGTCGTTTTAAATCAGAATCTATACTTTGGCAAAGACTCCCCATAGACGAAAGTGTCATTATCTCGTTCTCTTTAATAACCCCATTGATCGACAGCCCATCATGACTCTTGGCCGATAATGTATCCTTCTCGAGGGGACCTCTTTCTCCGGAAATTTGAAGAGGAAACGAGACACCTTTCGGGTACCTTCTTGTTGACCTAAAAGCTAGAGCCCCAGAAGCCTCCAGATTGCACACAGACGTCTTGCAGATCGGTCAAGGAGAGAAATCAGACGCACAGAGGGAGGGCGACCGTCTCTCTGATACTTTTGAAGACGATAGTTCGGTCTCATCAGACGAATAAATTGCCGACAAAACATAACATAGTTCGTCAGAGGATGCTGAAACACGAGAACTTCTCATCACCTGTCGGGATTGCGGAGCAGTGTTTGCTCACCATCATGGATTAGAAGCCCGTAGTCAGCAAGGATGTGGGAAGAAAAACTGCATTGCTCTCGCAATGACCGGGAAAGATGTAGAGTATGCTTTGAGCGGATTGCCCATGACCGTTTGCTGTACAGAAGACTTGCATAGCTATGTAAGCGACAGGCCTAGAACGTTTGTGGTCAATACAGACAACTGTGGGAGTCATTGGGTTGCATTGCATTTCCCCTCATCGGCTCCACCCGAATTTCCCGACTCCTTAGGAAGATTACCGGAAAAGTACCAACGCTATTTACTCATCGTCAATGGACCGAAATACTGTGTGGTTTGCAATCAAATCTAACCCGATGATTCAGATACTTGTGGCCTGTATTGCATTTATTACGTCAAATTGAGATGTCGGGGACCCGAGATGAAGAACATTATCAACAACGTTTCATCCACTGACTTGATTCAGAATGACAGTAAACTCGTAGCCCTATTTGGTTAAACAAAAAATATTGATACCAAAAAAAAAAAATGAAAAAAGAACGAAAAAAAAAGAAGAAAAGGAAAAAAAATCTTAAAACACCTACACGGGTCTGTAGCAGGTCTCAAGTCTTGAAAACCTCTTTCTAGGGTCACTTATAGTATCCACATTAGACGGTAGTCTGGTACAACATTAAGATATAGCGTCCAGGATTTAAGCCCAAATATGGCGTCGGCGTCTCGATGTCCGAGTCACATGGCACAACCCCAAGTTCGCGTCCCGATTTCAGGGTCGACTATGGCGTCCGCGTTAAGACCCAATATGGCCAGCGTCCGACGTCCACCTATATTCTTTTTCTATGCACTGTCGATCAACAGCATTTGTCTTTACCTACCGTCGGTGGTTAACATACGAGACAGTACTCCTAAGCACAGTCCATTAATAACATTTATTCATACCTACCGTCGGTGGTTAACATGCAATATAGTGCTCCTATATACCGTCTATTAACAGCATTTGTCTATACCTACCGTCGGTGGTTAACATACAATACAGTTCTCCATTACACAGTCTATCGACAGTACCTGTCTATACCTACCGTCAGTGGTTAATAAGCAATATAGTCCTCCTATATACCGTCTATCAACAGTATTTGTCTATACCTACCGTCGGTGGTTAACATACAATACAGTGCTCCATTACACAGTCTATCGACAGTACCTGTCTATACCTAGCGTCGGTGGTTAATAAGCAATACAGTACTCCTATATACCGTATATCAACAGTATTGTTCTATACCTACCGCCAGTGGTTAACATGTAATATAGTGCTCCTATATACCGTCTATCAACAGTATTTTTTGTATGCCTACCATCGGTGGTTAACATACAATTCAATTCTCCTATATACCATCTATCAACAGTATTTTTCTACACCTACCGTCGGTGGTTTACATACAATACAGTACTCCTATATGCCGTTTATTGACAGTATTTTTCTATACATACCGTCGGTGTTCAACATGCAATATAGTGCTCCTATAAACCGTCTATCAACAGTATTTTTCTATACCTACCGTCGGTGGTTAACATGCAATATAGACTGAGTGCTCCTATATACCGTCTATCAACACTATTTTTCTATACCTATCGTCGGTGGTTAACGTGCCATATAGTACTCCTATATACCGTCTATCAACACTATTTTTTATATACCTACCGTTGGTGCATGCAATATAGAGCTCCTATATACAGTCTTACGACAGTACCTGTCTATACCTACCGTCGATGGTATACATGCAATACAATACTCCTATACATCGTATATCAACAGTATTTGTCTATACCTACCGTCGGTGGTTTACAAGCAATACAGTGCACCTATATATCGTCTACCAACAGTATTTTTCTATACCTACCGTCGGCGGTTAACATGCAATATAGTGCACTTATATACCGTCTATCAACAGTATTTTTAAAAACCTACTGTCGGTGGTTTACTTGCAATACAGTGGACCTATATACCGTCTATCAACAGTATTTTTCTATACCTACCGTCGGTGGTTAACATGCATTAGTACTCCTATCTACCGTCTATAAACACTATATTTCTATACTTACCGTCGGTGGTTAACATACAATACAGTTATCATATAGACCGTATATCAACAGTATTTGTCTATACCTACAGTCGGTGGTTAACATGCAATATAGTGCTCCTTTATACCGCCTATCAACACTATTTGGCTTTTCCTACCGTTTGTAGTTAAAATACATTATGGTGGTCCTGAATACCGTCTATCAACAGTATTTCTTTATATCTACCATCGATGGTTAACGTATAATATAGTGCACCTATATACCGTCTATCAAAAGTATTTGTCTATACCTATTGTCGGTGGTTAAAATACAATATAGTGCTCCTATATACCGCCTATCAATAGTACTTCTTTATACCTACCGTCGGTGGTTAACGTATAATATAGTGCTCCTACAAAATGGTATATACTGTCTATTAAAATTATGTGTCTATACATACTGTCGGTGGTTAACATACAATATAGTGCTCCTATATACCGTCTATCGACGGAATATTTCTTTATTAATACCGTCGGTGGTTTACGTATAATATAGTGCTCATATATACCGTCTATCAACAGTTTTCATTTATACCTACCGTCGATGGTTAACGTATAATATAGTGCTCATATATACAGTCTGTCAAAAGTATCTGAATTTACCTACCGTCGGTGGTTTACATACAATATAGTGCTCCTATATAGCGTCTATTAACAGCACTTCTTTATACCTACCGTCGGTGGTTAACATAGAATTTAGTGCTCCTATATACCGTCTTTCAACAGTTTTTTTGTCTATACCTACCGTCGGTGGTTAACCAACACTGTAGTTCTATAAACCGTCTATCAACAGTATTCATTTATACCTACCGTCGATAGTTAACGTATAATATAGTGCTCCTATATAATGTCTGTCAAAAGTATCTGAATTAACCTACCGTTGGTGGTTAACATACAATATAGTGCTCCTATATACCGTCTTTCAATAGTATTTCTCTATACCTACCGTAGGTGGTTAACATAGAATTTAGTGCTCGTACAGAATGTATATACCGCCCACCAATAGAATTTCTTTATACCTATCGTCGGTGGTTAAAGTATAATAAAGTGCTCCTACAAAATGTATATTCTGTCTCTTAAAATTATGTGTCTATACATACCATCAGTGGTTAACATACAATATATTGCTCCTTTATATACCGTCTTTCAATACTATTTCTTTATACCTACCATCAGTGGTTAACGTAGAATTTAGTGCTCGTATATACCGCCCATCAATAGTATTTCTTTATGCCTATCGTCGGTGGTTAAAGTATAATAAAGTGCTCCTACAAAATTATGTGTCTATACATACTGTCGGTGGTAAACATACAATATATTGCTCCTTTATATACCGTCTTTCAATAGTATTTCTTTATACCTACCGTCATTGGTTAACATAGAATTTAGTGATCGTACAGAATGTATATACCGCCCATCAATAGTATTTCTTTATACCTATCGTCGGTGGTTAACGTATAATATAGTGATCCTACAAAATGTTTATACTGTCTATTCTATACATACTGTCGATGGTTAACATACAATATAATGCTCCTTTATATACCGTCTTTCAATAGTATTTCTTTATACCTACCGTCGGTGGTTAGCGTAAAATATAGTGCTCCTCTATATACCGTCTTTCAATAGTATGTCTTTATACCTACCGTTGGTGATTAACATATAATTTAGTCCTCCTATATACAGTCTATCAACAGTTTTTTGTCTATACCTACCGTCGGTGGTTAACCTACACTATTGTTCTCCTATATACCGTCTATCAACAGTTTTCATTTATACCTACCGTTGATGGTTAACGTATAATATAGTGCTCATACATGTATATACAGTCTGTCAAAAGTATCTGAATTGACCTACCGTCGGTGGTTTACATACACTATAGTGTTCCTATATACCGTCTATTAACAGCATTTCTTTATACCTACCGTCGGTGGTTAACGTAAAATATAGTGCTCCTTTATATATATATAATGCATGGAGTCTTTCAATAGTATATCTTTATACATACCGTCGGTGGTTAACATATAATTTAGTGCTCCTATATACCGTCTATCAACAGTTTGTTGTCTATACCTACCGTCGGTGGTTAACCTACACTATAGTGCTCTTATATACCGTCTATCAACAGTATTTGTCTATACCTTCAATCGGTGGTTTACATACAATATAGTGCTCCTATGTACCGTCTGTCAAGAGTATCTGAATTTACCTACCGTTGGTGGTTAACATAGAATTTAGTGCTCCTATATACCGTCTATTAACAGCATTTCTTTATACCTACCGTCGGTGGTTAACGGAAAATATAGTGCTCCCTTTTATACCGTCTTTCAATAGTATTTCTTTATACCTACCGTCGATGGTCAACATAGAATTTAGTGCTCCTATATACCGTCTATCAACAGTTTTTTTGTCTATACCTACCGTCGGTGGTTAACCTACACTATAGTGCTCCTATATATATACCGTATACCAACAGTATTTGTCCATACCTACCGGCGGTTGTTATCAAAACAAATTATGTTCAATCGGCAGTCCAAAGTTTCGTATCTATACTTCACTCTGAACGACCGATGACATTAATGACAATAAGTCCGTATTGTATTCATTATTTAGTTTTCTCCCCGAACTTTTCTGAAATATTTGCGGCTGTAC
The DNA here is from genome assembly GCF_963676685.1 of Mytilus edulis. Lineage (NCBI taxonomy): Eukaryota > Metazoa > Mollusca > Bivalvia > Mytilida > Mytilidae > Mytilus > Mytilus edulis. The sequence goes on along the minus strand of NC_092356.1, from coordinate 14,478,934 downwards.
TGATGACAAACAACAATCAATCAATTTCTTAAAGTGCTTCTAAATCTAAATATCATATTATTTTTTAATCTTACCAGTAATATGTGATCGGTGAATGTACATATGACAATTACGACAATTTTGAAAAAGCATATTTTTTTTCATTTGCGCACATTGACATTTTTTTATTTGCGCCAAGTTAATTCGAAAGGTTAGGTCTGATCAATTTAGATGATAAAATTTAACTTTTTTTAACCAAACACAGCTGTTCAATGAACACAAGCTACAACATAGATACATGTGTATATAGACACATGTTGAATACATGGGTATCATCATGTAAACATACTTCTGGTACCCGAACATTTACTTTCATATATGGAACCGATGCCATAAAGAAAATACAGGCATTAACTTGTAAAAATGATAATCAGATCTCTCAACGTGGCAGCAAGTATACCATAACATGAAAAGGTTTTTTTTAATAACACTAGAGGCTCTCAAAAACCTGTATCGCTCACCTGATTCTACTTGGGTTTTTGAAATCATATAAAAAAATATAAAATGTGGCTACAAGTAACAACACTTGGTCACACCTCACAAGGAACATTCATGCCATGTTTGGTTTCATTCCATTCAATGGTTCTCTAAAAGAAGTCATTTGTATGCATTTCCCATAGGGTCCTATGTTAAACTAAGTCCCCCGCTGGCGGCCATCTTGGATGATGAATCGGCTATAAAGTAACAAAACTTGGTCAGCACCTCATAAGGAACGTTCATGCTATGTTTGGTTTCATTCCATTCAGTGGCTCTCTAAAAGAAGTCATTTGTATGCATTTCCCATAGGGTCCTATGTTTAACTAAGTCCCCCGCTGGCGGCCATCTTGGATGATGGATCGACTACAAAGTAACAACACTTGGTCAGCACCTCATAAGGAACATTCATGCCTATGTTTGGTTTCATTCCATTCAGTGGTTCTCTAAAAGAAGACATTTGGATATTCCCTATAGGGTCCTATGTTAAACTAAGTCCCCCGCTAGCGGCCATCTTGGATGATGGATCGGCTACAAAGTAACAACACTTGGTCAGCACCTCATAAGGAACATTCAATGCCATGTTTGGTTTCATTCCATTCAGTTGTTCTCTAAAAGAAGTCATTTGTATGCATTTCCCATAGGGTCATATGTTAAACTAAGTCCCTCGCTGGCGGCCATATTGGATGATGGATAGGCTACAAAGTAACAACACTTTGTCAGCACCTCATAAGGAACATTCATGCCATGTTTAGTTTCATTCCATTCAGTGGTTCTCTAAAAGAAGTCATTTGTATGCATTTCCCATAGGGTCCTATATTAAACTAAGTCCCCCGCTGGCGGCCATCTTGGATGATGGATCGGCTACAAAGTAACAACACTTGGTCAGCACCTCATAACAAACATTCATGCCATGTTTGGTTTCATTCCATTCAGTGGTTCTCTAGAAGAAATTCAAAATGTAAAAAGTTAACGACGACGACGGACGACGACGGACGACGGACGACGACGGACGACGGACGCCAAGTGATGAGAAAAAAGGGGATGCTTTATTGTATGGAAGATATCACAAGGTTGCAGTTCAACAGAAGTGTTGCATAACAATACTCAGTTAAGAAAGATTTGTGCATATGCAAATGTGCTTTTTATGTCAAATTCTTACAATCTTATTTTATAAAGTACTACTTCAAGTGTGATGTACACAGTTTTAAAACTTTTGCAATAAACTTATCCTTCTTTCAATTCTCCCTCCTCCTCCCCGTCACGTGTTAGCAAGTGGCAGGTGACAAAAGGCCAGAAGGAATATTTTTGTTATTATATAAATAAATGCTATACATATTATATGCCTCATGACTTGTGTTTACCTGTAAATTTGTGCAAATGAAGAAAAATAAATTTGGCGCAGAGAAATAAAAAAAATAGGCGCTAATTAAGTGCAGATTGGCGCAAATGGAAAAAGCCGCAGCAAATAAAATCTTTTCTCGTATCAGATCCAATTAAATTGGTGTTTTCTTTCTTTTATTCATTCAGTTTCATCTAGTCCATTTGTTCATTTGACTCTGTCTCATTCACGACAAAAATAAGGATGAATTTTAATTCATGATCAATAGTCGTTTAGGTTTTCGTTTTATTATATAAAAATAAGAAGATATGGAATGATTGCCAATGAGACAACTCTCCAAAATAGACCAAGTGACACAGTAATTAACTATAAAAAAAAACCTTTGACAGATCACGGTACAGATGTCTGTAGAAATTAATGCGAGGTTTTTTTATAGCATTTTGCAATATTGCGTTTGAGTGAATCGTTAAAATTAAAATCTCATTTCAGTTTACAATGACACTTGTGGCATTAACAATTTAAAACTCGCACGCAACAATATGTCCATTCATAAACTATGAGTTTGATGTATGTTTTTTTTTATCTTTACTTTGATGTATGTTTTTTTTTTTTTATCTTTATCTTTGATGTATGTTTGACTTGGTCAGTTCGTTAATGTTGCTTAAAATTGTATAATTACATGTAATTTATTATTCTCCCAAGTTCATTTTAGAAGGTACAATTCCTCTATACAAATGGTAAAATCTTCCATAAAAATTCAGTAAGTTGGATTAAACGTTTACCAAATCATCCCAATACAGTTTGATTTATATATTCACTTTGCTATTCCGTTCTTGCACAGTGATATAGTTCATTTTGCGTCACCCGATATTCTAGCAAAGGGAGATTATCTCAGCATCACCGTGACATTAGTAATAGCTTTCGTACATAACATAGTTAGCTCGAACTGTATGAGCCTGTATGAATCTGATCTTTATATCAAAAGTGCAAAAATGGTTCACATATAGGTCTTATTTAAACATTAAACAGTATCAAAACAATAAGTGCATTATAGTATAACAAAATATACATGCAAAAAGAATCAATAGGCAAAATATGCTTGTCTACTGTCTCATTCTAATTGCTAATATTTACTGTATTGTACATAGCTCAATTCTATTCAATTCAATTCAATTTTATTTATTTTTTAATTTTCAGCAGAAAACAGTATTTCTAACAATTAAATTGAATTAATTTGATCTGACGTTGACACACAGTAATCACTTTAATGTTTTTATTTACATCGATGTCAATCATCCGGTAAAGATGAATATTCATTACTACCCTCGGTGGTCAACGTCCCTCGATGGTTAACTTTAAGTGCCGACCGAAAAAGACTCGCATATATCTGGCTTCCATTCAAACCAAACACATATCTTTTGGTATTTATGTTGCTAGATTGCTGTTTCCTTGACGTTTACCCCATATTGCATATTGATGCACATGACACACGTATATATAATATATATATATATATTAAAACATGAAATTAACGTGTCATGTCATGCGTAAATAAGCCAGAGAAAAAAGCAAACGAGAAACTCAAAGAACTCAATAGAAAAAGACGAAATGATCTGATGTTTAAGATTGACCCGTTTGGTCGCTCGTAATCGGTTGTCTATGAATATAGTTCCTGTAATTTTTTATGAAGGTAAGCTATTTATGCTGTGTTTTTCTTTTACATATAAAAATCTATAATGGCTAAAAGTTTTATTCATGTTATTTCTTTATTAGTGAACTTTGTGATATTTTTATTATGCTGTAGATCATTGAGCCATTGTTGGACTACGTGTTTAAGTTGTACGAAGGGCAACTCTGCCTTTTCAAGCAGCGACTTTTCGCATGTGTCTTGTGACTTCATTTCATATCTAACCAGTTCTGATTAAATAAATTTTTGAGTTTACGCCAAGACTAGCATCATCTTTAACTTTTGTTTCATTCTACAGACTGTGTACCTCGAAAGTTTTAACTAAAAAAAATATGTCTTCACTGGGAACCACAGAGCTGAAACATGCACACTTCAGTTTAGCAGGGACAATACTCTGTAACCCATTTTTGACATTTTTTCACATTGGATCAGTCAGTTGTTCACAGTATTGCTTGTCAAAGACATGTCTATTAAGATAGTGAATGCTGCATTCGAAGGGGGACTGCTCGATTCTTTCTCGGAAATTTTGCAATCGTCAAAAATCTAAAACACCCTTTTCTATTGAAAAAAGATATTCTACATTATAAGGTGTCGACTTTAAGTTAGCAATAGAACTTAAATAATAACTAATGTTTAACTTAGTACAAGACTTTTACAAAAGGTTGTCACATATGTAATATGATGGACACATCAACCTTCAAAAATAGGTCCCTTCTATGTTGCTTGGTCCTTGCAATTCTAAGGTATTTCTAAATACCTAGGTTTTCTCTAGAATGGTAGATAAAAGTTGAAAGCTAAGTTGCTTTAATTTTCTCCCATTCTTCTACGTATTACAAGGTCACAAAGATTAAGATTCATGTCCAGTGGCACATATTACAGTCATATCTGGATTCATCATTACACGATGCTGGAAAATTCCTATTGTCAAATTCAATTTCAAATGCATAGATTCTTGCTCAATAAAGGATGAGATCTGTGTGTGAAACGTCTGATATATACAATGATTGATTTATTCATTATTGGTCTTTAACGCCACTTTTATTATTATTTGCTATTTCATGGCGTTCAGCTATATAATGGTGAAGAAAGATGGTGCACCAGGAGAAAACTATTGACATTCGGCTGGAAAATGTCAAACAGAGTTTTGAAGTCGGACCAAGCTTCGAACTCTGAAATAAGCAATGAAGCAATAATTTGTACTACTGAAAGAAGCTTTTTTCTCACTTGATCCAGTTTTCGTTTGATAGATAGTTGTGTTTTTTTATCTTTCAAATTGAAAATAGCAAGAGGTTTTAAAAAGAGTGTAAAAAAAAAGAACAGTAGCCGAATGCATAGTTCGTTTTAATACATTTTTGTCGTTGGGATGCTATCTTGTTGAGTGAAAAAAAAACTCGCATATATCTGGCTTCCATTCAAACCAAACACATATCTTTTGGTATTTATGTTGCTAGATTGCTGTTTCCTTGACGTTTACCCCATATTGCATATTGATGCACAAGACACACGTATATATAATATATATATTAAAACATGAAATTAATGTGTTATGTCATGCGTAAATAAGCCAGAGAAAAAAGCAAACGAGAAACTCAAAGAACTCAATAGAAAAAGACGAAATGATCTGATGTTTAAGATTGACCTGTTTGGTCGCTCGTAATCGGTTGTCTATGAATATAGTTCCTGTAATTTTTTATGAAGGTAAGCTATTTATGCTGTGTTTTTTTTTACATATAAAAATCTATAATGGCTAAAAGTTTTATTCATGTTATTTCTTTAATAGTGAACTTTGTGATATTTTTATTATGCTGTAGATCATTGAGCCATTGTTAGCTACTTCAAAATAAAAAATCAAAATCACTGAAACTGAACTTCCTACACAAAATTGACACCAGGGGTCCTTCACTTTTAATGCTAGAATAGTGCTTTCTGATTGGAGAGTATTTTTAGCTTCATATTAATGGTTTGAAATATGGTAACATTAGGTATTTCCCAAAAAAAATAACTTACCAAAGAGAGGTAACTCTTGCTTATTTTTTACTAAATACTGTCAATCATTAATCAAAATACACTATAGTCTGTTTTAAAAATTAATTTCTGAAAATAAAAAAAAAGAAAACAGTTTGTAACTTCATAACAACAGAAAAGAGGATAAACAAATGACCAAAACAAATTATTGATTTTTTGTTAAGATTGATTGTTGAAATTATTTAACTTGATTCTTAAAATAATTCAATATGATTCTTAAAATAATTCAATTTGATTCTTAAAATTATTTAATTTTGTTATACTTACATTATCTTAAGGGTGCCTTCATTGATATCCTGTTTTAGTTCTTTGTATGTCAAATCGTATCTTTCTAATTTTGTAGTCTCTTTCTGACCCTCAGATTCATTCCAATATATAACCTGTAAATAATGTATATACATTTTATTTAAGCTGTCTTTAAAAGTTTGATTTATTTTCAGTCTAAAGATACTGTTATTAGTATGCAAACATTTTTTTATTCATGCTGTAAAAACAATATATAAAGCAAAAAAATTATATTGTCGCACAAGAAGAAAAGTAACACTAATAAGCAAAGCAACATATGGTATCATAGAGCAACACAAAGCAACATAAAGTAACACTAATAAGCAAAGCAGCATATAGTATCTAAAAGCAACATAAAGCAACATAAAGTAACACTAATAAGCAAAGCAACATATAGTATCATAAAGCAACAAAAAGCAACATAAAGTTAATTAGTCAAAGTATAAGCTATGAAAGCATTATTAAACAAGGGAAATAGAAGTTTGTTTTATTTAACTGAAGTAGCCAATGCCTGCACCACACACTAAAATAGTCTGTATTTGTGGCAGCTATGTATTCATCTGACATTAATTGTTGAGGGATGCAGGTTATGATGTTGTGTGATCTATAACACCTTGCATGTGAAACAAAGGTTATTGTATGTTATCAAAAAGCATGCATAAAGTAAAATTTGAGTTACTAGTATTTAATTCAATTTAAAAACATCAGGGGGAAACCATTTTGTTGATGTAAAAAGGATAACAGGAATGAGATATTAACCACTCACCAAAACTTAATAATATCAATTTCCCAGTTTTTATTTTAAAGAGATGTGACAGTGAACCTTCATGCACACCCAAAATATCATGAAATCTTGTTTACCCTAAAAGTTTTTCGCCTTGCCAGATAATGAACTATTTTCCCATTGTAAGTTGTTAATTTGTTTGACCCCTCATCCCATGTATGAAGAAGGTATTTGTTCTTAAACCAGCATGGTGGGTTTTCCAATAATTCATGTGGAGACACTGTCTTTGCTGGTGATGGTGATAAAGATGGTGAGGAATGACATTTAGCTTTGACATTTGATGGTGAATGAGTCATGAGTGAGCTTGCTGTTGCGGAAGGTAAGACTGACGGTGACTGATGAATAGTTGAAGTTAAGACTGACGTTGACTGATGAATAGTTGAAACTGAAGGTAAGACTGTCTGTGACTTAGGAAAGGTTGAACGTGTACATGTACTTGATGATGTTTCAGTTGATAGTGACTCATGAATGTGTGGATCTATGGTTGATGAAAACGCTATTGATGGTGAATGAAGAGGTGCTGATGTTGAAGCTGGTAAAAATAGTGGAATGTCCTGCTCATGTGAATGGTTATTGTCATTTTCATTGATTTCCATTGGAACTGGTACATTTTGGGTGTTTTCAAGTTGAATTAAATTTATCAAATTTTGCTTTAAAGAATTAATGTCCAAATTACGCCTAAATAGAGATTTGTCAGTTACTGATTGCATACATACATCTTTCCTATACATGATTTGATTTTTAATTGCACTGATTTTATCTTTCTTAAATTTCAAATTATCAATATATGATGTCATTTCTGGTTCACTTTTCCATTTACCTCCCGTTTTATCTATTTCATTTAATAATTCTTTGCGCTCTTGATTAATTTTTGTACATTTAGCTTCTTTCTCATCAATTCTTTGCTGAAGTGTTGCTCTTCTCTCGTTATTTAGTTTAATTTCATCTGATATTTCTTTTTCTTTTAGTATTTGGGACTCTTGTCTTGCTTTTGCCATAACTTGAATTTTGTCTTCTTCATTTTTCCCACCCAGCCATTCCATTGTAGTGTTATTTTTCATCATAAGTTTTGTATTTATTGTTGATGTGTTGATATTTGGTGATATTGTCTTTTGCCTGTCTAGTTGGCCCATCATTCGCTCTAGGGCAATGTTGTTTGATGGACAAGTCAAGGTCTCTTTTTTTGTATTTTCGGATGGACAATGGTATTTACCTTCAGGTAGGTAATCCTTAAATTTTTTTTGGCATTTCCCTAAGATACAAGATGCCATTTTCGAAATGCATTGCAAGACTATGCTATTTTCATCCAACGGTTTTAATACGCCTTGGCAGAAATCAGATATTTTAAGGTTATCAACTGTAAATATTTGATAATCATTGTCCAAAAGTATAGCTGGTTTGTTTACAATTTTTTCCAATTCCTCGACTAACGTGTTATAAACAGGCTTCATTTGTAGAGCTGGTTTATTTTGAGACGCCAAAGAAAAATAAGGAGCTGTAATTTTGATGTAAATAATTCCAATAGACTGACAGATTGATGTGACGATATCATTTTCAAATAGTTGAAGTATAGAAGTTTGAAGAAAATTTGGTTTATTTTTCGATGACTTTATATAGACGGAGAGAAGATCTTTTAGACAGAATGTACCACAAGCATTATAAAAAAAGAGTGTTAAATCTATTTCCAACAAAGTCTTGGATTGGTATATTGTCAATATTATTCGATTTTAAAAATGTTCGACAGTATGCAGGATCTCCAACTTTTTCATTATAAAATAATTTTGAGATACATCGGATTAAATTATGAGTATACGATTCTCCTTTGTTTCGGAATAATGTATTAAAACGTACAGAATTTGTTTTTTCTATATCTTTCGCTACTTTTTCAACTTCATCAGCAAATTGCAGAAGTGGGTGTACAGAACACTGAAATTCATTAATGGTCATCTCATTGTTTTCCTCTTTACTGTTTTTTAATTGATTGAGAATCTTATTTGACTTGAGCTCGGTCGCACTTCTGTCAGTCATACAGTTGGTAAGTTTTGTCAAAAAAGCATTTTCCTCTGTAATTTCATGAACTATATCTAATGTTGCTTTAACATATTGCTCTGCAGATCCACTTGATATCTCTTTTATTCCTGCAATGCATAGGTTGCTTGATTCTCATATAATAAATAACCTTTTCCTGTCTAGAATATGCATAAACAAGGGTCAACACACCATTTTTAACAAAAAGGTTCTGTTCCAAGTCAGGAATTTGGTTTATTTTAGAAATTGTCCAAGATATTGCTGATATTAACCAATAGTATAAGAAATATAAGGATGGCCAGACGGACAGTCAAAGGTAACAGTTAATGCCCTCTTCCCCTTGAGGCGGGGACTTAGAAATGTAAACTACTTAAGTATTAAAAGTCTGCATCCATTTTAGAGATATTGCTGATATTAACCAATAGTATAAGTTAAATAAAAAATTTTCAAAAAATCTATAATTTGATCTGTAACTTATCATGGTTATACTTTATTTTCCCCTCATCCCATGTATTTCAAACCAATATCTTCAAGCATGACAACAAAAAGTGTGTAAAGCTGATTTGGCAGATAGACAGACAGACTTACGGACGGACAGACGGACAAACAAGAGTGCAAACCTAAAGTCCCCTTAAAATTCGTTGGTAGGGGCCTATTACCTATTTTTAAACTTATAAATTACAAATGGACAGACATTCAAAGGTAACAGTTAATGCCCTCTTCACCTGGAGGCGGGGCATAGAACTGTAAACTAAGTATTATCATATACCTAAAGTAAATTCTCCTTCACTTCCACTTATTTTTGTTCCATAAAAATGCCGTCTTTGTTTAGATGTGGCATCTTTCATCAAAGTAATGTTTTCTGAGTTTCCAATGGCCTCTTCTACTTGTCTGTTGCAAATAGCTTTTGCCTCTCTTGACATGTTGTGGATAGATGCTACAGAGGGCTAATTGTCTATTTCATGTCCATTTACAATTTTCACAATGCTCCCAATAACATCGGAAATGTTCTGCATTGGAACATTTTTTGATATACAATATAACACGCATTCCCGGATGTTATTGGTGTACGGATTTCCTCTAGTCCTTTCCCTGAATTTTGGTATGGTTTGGTCTGATCTTTCTTGATTTGTAATACTGATTATCTCATTTTGTAAATAACTTATCTCCTGATGTAATACTTGACCATCCAATCTTGTGAGATTGCACTGGTTACCTTTGCTGCTAATCATAGGTTTTGCATTTTCTGTTTGCATAATTGTTGTCTTCATTTTTGGTGTCTTTACTGATTCTTTATGAAATTCCATTTCTTTCTTTAAATTGATAATCTTAATATTTTTTCTTCGAACCTTTTTCTTTTCATTTCCCAATTTTACATATAAATCTGATACTTTTTTTTTAAGAGCATTAATTTTAGGTTGTACATTGTCTATTTTTGGTATTACGTTGAATCTTTCAGGAATTCGGAATATCTGCTTTTCAAATGGGTCTATCTGTTCATAGTTTCTAGAGGTCTTTAATTTTCTAAGTTTTGCAACTACTGACTTTATTCTTTTGAGGAGACTAGCTGAATGTATATCTTCTGGATGTTTTTTCAAAATGCTACATACCCATCTGTGTATTATTCGCTGACTTCCAGCTCTAAAATGGCTCTTACTTTCATTATACAATTTTATTACATTTTCATTTGTTAAACAGTCCAAGTAAAATGGAAGAGGTGGAAATTTGGGATCCATTACATGCAATTTACCTGAGTAGTAATGTTTGCTGTAAACATGACACATTTTGTTTAATCCAAAATTTTTACTAAAATATTATAAGTATATGTATATCTTACCCACACCTTATTTATTTTACAGTCCGTGGAATGTCTTGCGCACATTTTATTTTATAGATTAAGAGATACTGTGGGTGAAATGGAAGATACTGTGCAAAAACAAGTTTTAAAATGCATGCTAATTTAGTAAAATTAAGCGTTTCAAATCATTTCTCACCTTTCAAATTATAATTAAACTGAATATGCTCATTTTGCCATAATGTGTAATATTCATCATCATTGGTATTAAAAACTAAGTGTGTATCATATCCAGGGACTAAGTTATATGATGGTAGTTAGCAAATAAAACATGAAAATGCACAACTCTAGTTTATAAATTTATTTAAACATATGTCGGCAAAAAGCTCTACAGAGCTTATGTTTGTATTTAATGTAACCCGACTTGAAATAAAATTTCTTATCTTATCTTATCTTATCTTATGGTTTTGTCCAAGATCTCAAATATTTAACCATTACAGTTATTGTTGTACCTATTTACGATGAGTAGTGAATATAAGTTAATTTTATCATCATGTTTCCAAAAAATACATTTGACGTCATTTGGCAAGATTTTTACAAAGTAAAATCAGAAAAATATAAACATAGATATACCTAACACATACAACCACTAAAAATTACTTCCTTTTCAAGCATTTGATAAGGCTTACAGAATGAGAAAAACTCTCTTCGTTCTGTTCACCAACCAAACCCTGAAAAGGAAGTAGTGCACCTTCATAATCAGTTGGCCATTGAGTCTCAGCATCGCTTAAACTTAGTTCTTCTGATGCTAGAGGCAATTCATGAACTAAAAAAGCTGGGTCCTGAGTTTCAGCATTACTAAAAGTTGTTTCAAATGCTTTTAAGGATGGTAAATCATCAGTAGCAGCTGGTAACTGAGTTTCAGCATCACTTAAACTTAGAACAACTGCTGATGAAGGTAATTCATCCTTTAAAAGTGTTAGAGGCTCAGTTTCAGTATCACTAAATTCAAGTTCAACTAATTTTGGCCATGGTACAACTGTATAATCAGTTGATAACTGAGTTTCACAGCTACTAAAACTATAACCGACTGATTCTGAAAGGGGCTGATTGAAAATGTGTTCACCATCAGAAAAGCATTGACTATCAAAATCATCATAAATCTTTGACATATTTGATGACTCTAATAAGCAATGCTTCTCCAATACTTGTTCCTCATCAACTAATAATGACTTGCTGTCAACAGAGGCAAATGATTCATTTAGTTGATGAGGAACATCAGTCTCCATAGGATCAGAGGTTATCCAACTGTCACTATTGATTAAAACTATTGGTGAAGAAGGAAGTACCTCTGCTTCCCTACAAAGTTCAATGTCATCAATTGAGTCTGAGAACCTGTTGCTTAAAGCAAATAGGGAATCAGAAGAATCAATTGTACTAGGTACAGCTATAGTACTCTGCCTTCGTCTACAACTACAACAGTGACAATCTCCTGAATATGTGCACACATCAGATAAATCCTCTGAAATATTATCATCTGGAAGAACATCACAGTATTCTCCAAAAAGAAACCTAAACATTATGGCGTCACGAGCATTAGTAAAATATGGTATTACTTCTGTCCAAATTTGACATCTAGCCATTTTCTGTAAAATCAGAATAAAGTAACTTCTTACACAAAATATACCATTATTTAAACCAGAATTATGGCTTTAGACTGTTAAGTTATGTAGTTTGACTGTTTAATATAGTCAATTATCTCCCTTGAAATATTTTTTAGCAGTATCTATTAATGTCAATCTTCATGTTTGGTATTGCCACTGTGTAAAATTAAATCATTATCAATCAAGCCATTTATGAGGATTTGTGTTTACAAGACCTGTTGCCACATATTTCAATTTTAAAACAAGTAAGTTCAATTATCTCCCTTGAAATATTTTATACCATGATAATGTTTATGTGTGTACTTTCTCTGGTTGTGTACTGCAACTGTGTTAAGCTGATTCAGTGTCAGTGCATATTTGAGGAATTCTGGTTAAAAGACAATCATTGACACACAGAGGGATTTTTATATATACCCCCCCCCCCCCCAAAAAAAAAAAAAAAAAAGACTATATATATTATATGACATGTGAATACATTAAGACTGACTTACCTTAATATTCTTTGACCTTGTTTTTTCAATGTAACATATACTTCTATGTTTACAGGTTATATATAAAAAATCTTCTCTCTATATAAATCAAAGGATATAAAATAAATGGATATTTAGTAAATGCACATGTGACAAAATCGGACCAAAATAAATGCATACAAAAAACAAGTTAAAAAAAAAAATCAATGAACTGGGCTTTTATTCATGTTGTTCATGTTGGCAGTCCATGAAGAGTCTTCAACAATGAACAAATAATTCATATTCCAATGTTTATGTAAGTAAGTTCAGTTATCTCCCTTGAAATATTTTATACCATGATAATGTTAGTCCATTTAGTCTACAACAATGAACAAATCATTGGGTATAAAAACTGACTTTATATATGACTATATATTATATCATATATGTGAATACATTAAGACTGACTTACCTTAATATTCTGTGAGCTTGGTGTTTCAATTTAACATACTTCTATGTTTACAGGTTATATATATGAATTATTATTCTTCTCTCTATATGAATTAAAGGATATAAAAAAAAAATGGATATTTAGTAAATGTACATGTGACAAAATTGCACCAAAATACATACATACGAAAAACAATTTATCAATTAAAATAGGGCTTTTATTCGTGTTGTTCATGTTTACAGTCCAGGTAGAGTGTTCACCAATGAACAAATCATTTATATTTCAATGTTTAAGTAAGTTAGTTAAATTATCTGCCTTGAAATATTTTAGACCATGATAATGTTGGTGCATGTAGTCTTCAACAATGAACAGATCATTCATATTTTAATGTTTAACTAATAAAGTTAATTCAATTATCTCCCTTGAAATATGTTAGACCATGATAATTTTCATTCATGTACTTATTCAACATATTCAATGATTGGGTTGATTTGGATCTGCTTACCCTTCCAGAGCACCTGAGATCACCCCCAGTTTTTGGTGGGGTATGTGTGTCTCAGTCTTTATTTTTCTATGTTGTATTTAGTGTGTGTTGTTTGTCTGTTTATCTGTTTCTTTTTAGCCTTGGCTTTTTCTTTGTTTTTTTACTTATGAGATTGAAGGTGCCTTTGGTATCTTTGGCCACTCTTTTACACATTTTTTAATGAACACAACACCATTTACATGTATTCTACAGTTGTGATGTGAAAAGAAAACAGCAGTTATACATTAAAGCATGCATGCTTGCTTTAAATTATAAAAAAAAACAATAACTGTTCTTAATCCTACAGAGAACAGCCTATAAAGTCATTGTCTATATAATATGTTAAATCCACCAAAATAGATGAATGTTTTCCACATATTAGTTATTAAAAGTTTATGTCTCTTCCTATATTAAAAAATATCAACATGCATTTTTTTCAAGGGAAATAATTCGATGAATTTATATGATGTATGAAAGCAGTCTCTTTAGAAGTATAAACATGACATATTTCATCTTCTTCTGTATTGTTATTTGTGATTGTTTTTGTTATGTTGATGGTTAACTAAAAAGTGACAAGCACAACATCTCAATATTCATTATATAAATTCAATACATGTTCAAGAGCTTACAACCTGTACATGATGTACAAGCTACAGTGTGTAATATTGTTACTTACCTTTACAATGAGGTCAAATATATAAACAATACTGAATCAGTATTATTATTAAAAGTATGGTATTAATAACTAGTATATGATGCAGTATGTCTATGTGGCCAAACTGTGACAAATGGTGTCCTAAAAAAAAGTACTTTAAAATGTGTTTGTATGTTACATGTATTTGTACATTTAAAAAATGACTGTAATATTTTTTCTGTCTATTCGAAATAAAATAAAAAATGTGGTGCACACTGTCAAATAACCAGCTATGCGCGTTATTCAGTGTGCACCAAATTTTCTATGTTATTTCGAATAGACAGAAAAAATATTAAAGTCATATTACACTTGCAATAACATGTGTTATCTCTATGTGATTTATTGGACTAAAAATTCAAAAGAAAAGTGCATAATCATGATAATGGCAATACATCAATAATAATTAGAGAAATGCATTCATTTAGTTAAAGCAAATGTGAGTGTGTTGTTAAATGTGATGTGTAGAGAAAGAATTCCATTTTGTATCATTTGCTGCAGTATACAGATGTACATTACATGAAGTTGTAAGTGGCAGATCAACTAATTTTATGTGTTGCGCCCACTGACTGCCTCAGAGGGGTCCTGCTCTGGTCATGCGTCAGTGATTCTGTATATAATTAATAAATATTTTACTCTGGTTGTCATCTGTTGCATTATATATTTACAGTACATAAGGTTGTAATTTGTTGCAGTACATGTATATCAACAATTTACAGTATGTCATGACTTATGAGGTTGTCAATTGTTGCAATATACATGTACATCCCTACATGTATCTAGTTAGTAATATTATGCCTAAGCCTATGGAAGATTGAACATTTAGTTTTACATAAATCATTAAACAATTAGGACAATTGATCATGGCTTTGAATTGTACTCATGATACTCATTGATATTGATCCTTGATTGCTGCATAGATATATCTAGACTATGTGACCCTTAGGCAAAGCTTACAATTAGGTTAATCATATTTGATAATCTGTAAGGTAAAAGAAAGGATTGTAATCAGAGACCTCATTATGAGTTAAGGGTGACAGCTAGGTTTTGAATGACGTTTTCTGAAGTAGCTACCATTGTTGGACTACGTGTTTAAGTTGTACGAAGGGCAACTCTGCCTTTTCAAGCAGCGACTTTTCGCATGTGTCTTGTGACTTCATTTCATATCTAACCAGTTCTTATTAAATAAATTTTTGAGTTTACGCCAAGACTAGCATCATCTTTAACTTTTGTTTCATTCTACAGACTGTGTACCTCGAATGTTTTAACTAAAAAAAATATGTCTTCACTGGGAACCACAGAGCTGAAACATGCACACTTCAGTTTAGCAGGGACAATACTCTGTAACCCATTTTTGACATTTTTTCACATTGGATCAGTCAGTTGTTCACAGTATTGCTTGTCAAAGACATGTCTATAAAGATAGTGAATGCTGCATTCGAAGAGGGACTGCTCGATTCTTTCTCGGAAATTTTGCAATCGTCAAAAATCTAAAACACCCTTTTCTATTGAAAAAAGATATTCTACATTATAAGGTGTCGACTTTAAGTTAGCAATAGAACTTAAATAATAACTAATGTTTATCTTAGTACAAGACTTTTACAAAAGGTTGTCACATATGTAATATGATGGACACATCAACCTTCAAAAATAGGTCCCTTCTATGTTGCTTGGTCCTTGCAATTCTAAGGTATTACTAAATACCTAGGTTTTCTCTAGAATGGTAGATAAAAGTTGAAAGCTAAGTTGCTTTAATTTTCTCCCATTCTTCTACGTATTACAAGATCACAAAGATTAAGATTCATGTCCAGTGGCACATATTACAGTCATATCTGGATTCATCATTACACGATGCTGGAAAATTCCTATTGTCAAATTCAATTTCAAATGCATAGATTCTTGCTCAATAAAGGATGAGATCTGTGTGTGAAACGTCTGATATATACAATGATTGATTTATTCATTATTGGTCTTTAACGCCACTTTTATTATTATTTGCTATTTCATGGCGTTCAGCTATATAATGGTGAAGAAAGATGGTGCACCAGGAGAAAACTACTGACATTCGGCTGGAAAATGTCAAACATAGTTTTGAAGTCGGACCAAGCTTCGAACTCTGAAATAAGCAATGAAGCAATAATTTGTACTACTGAAAGAAGCTTTTTTCTCACTTGATCCAGTTTTCGTTTGATAGATAGTGTTGTGTTTTATCTTTCAAATTGAATATAGCAAGAGGTTTTAAAAAGAGTGTAAAAAAAAGAACAATAGCCGAGTGCATAGTTCGTTTTAATACATTTTTGTCGTTGGGATGCTATCTCGTTGAGTGAAAAAAACTCGCATATATCTGGCTTCCATTCAAACCAAACACATATCTTTTTGGTATTTATGTTGCTAGATTGCTGTTTCCTTGACGTTTACCCCATATTGCATATTGATGCAGAAGACACACGTATATATAATATATATATTAAAACATGAAATTAAGGTGTTATGTCATGCGTAAATAAGCCAGAGAAAAAGCAAACGAGAAACTCAAAGAACTCAATAGAAAAAGACGAAATGATCTGATGTTTGAGATTGACCTGTTTGGTCGCTCGTAATTGGTTGTCTATGAAAATAGTTCCTGTAATTTTTTATGAAGGTAAGCTATTTATGCTGTGTTTTTTTTTTTACATATAAAAATCTATAATGGCTAAAAGTTTTATTCATGTTATTTCTTTAATAGTGAACTTTGTGATATTTTTATTATGCTGTAGATCATTGAGCCATTGTTGGACTACTTGTTTAAGTTGTACGAAGGGCAACTCTGCCTTTTCAAGCAGCGACTTTTCGCATGTGTCTTGTGACTTCATTTCATATCTAACCAGTTCTGATTAAATAAATTTTTGAGTTTACGCCAAGACTAGCATCATCTTTAACTTTTGTTTCATTCTACAGACGATGTACCTCAAATGTTTTAACAAAAAAAAAATATGTCTTCATTGGGAATCACAGAGCTGAAACATGCACACTTCAGTTTAGCAGGGACATTACTCTGTAACCCATTTTTGACATTTTTTCACATTTGATCTTTAAAGACACTGTCAGTGGTTCACAGTATTGCTTGTCAAAGACATGTCTATTAAGATAGTGAATGCTGCATTCGAAGAGGGACTCCTCGATTCTTTCTCGGAAATTTTGCAATCGTCAAAAATCTAAAACACCCTTTTCTATTCAAAAAAGATATTCTACATTATAAGGTGTCGACTTTAAGTTAGCAATGGAACTTAAATAATAACTAATGTTTAACTTAGTACAAGACTTTTACAAAAGGTTGCCACATATGTAATATGATGGACACATCAACATTCAAAAATAGGTCCCTTCTATGTTGCTTAATCCTTGCAATTCTAAGGTATTACTAAATACCTAGGTTTTCTCTAGAATGGTAGATAAAAGTTGAAAGCTAAGTTGCTTTAATTTTCTCCTATTCTTCTACGTATTACAAGATCAAAAAGATTAAGATTCATGTCCAGTGGCACATATTACAGTCATACCGGGATTCATCATTACACGATTCTGGAAAATTCCTATTGTCAAATTCAATTTCAAATGCATAGATTCTTGCTCAATGAAGGATAAGATCTGTGTGTGAAACGTCTGATATATACAATGATTGATTTATTCATTAGTGGTCTTTAACGCCACTTTTATTATTATTTGCTATTTCATGGCGACCAGCTATATAATGGTGAAGAAAGCTGGTGCACCAGGAGAAAACTACTGACATTCGGCTGGAAAATGTCAAACATAGTTTTGGAGTCTGGCCAAGCTTCGAACTCTGAAATAAGCAATGAAGCAATAATTTGTACTAATGAAAGAAGCTTTTTTCTCGTTTGATAGATAGTGTTGTTTTTTATCTTTCAAATTGAATATAGCAAGAGGTTTTAAAAAGAGTGTAAAAAAAAGAACAATAGCGGAGTGCATAGTTCGTTTTAATACATTTTTGTCGTTGGGATGCTATCTCGTTGAGTGAAAAAAACTCGCATATATCTGGCTTCCATTCAAACCAAACACATATCTTTTGGTATTTATGTTGCTAGATTGCTGTTTCCTTGACGTTTACCCCATATTGCATATTGATGCACAAGACACACGTATATATAATATATATATTAAAACATGCAATTAAGGTGTTATGTCATGCGTAAATAAGCCAGAGAAAAAGCAAACGAGAAACTCAAAGAACTCAATAGAAAAAGACGAAATGATCTGATGTTTGAGATTGACCATTTTGGTCGCTCGTAATTGGTTGTCTATGAAAATAGTTCCTGTAATTTTTTATGAAGGTAAGCTATTTATGCTGTGTTTTTTTTTTTACATATAAAAATCTTTAATGGCTAAAAGTTTTATTCATGTTATTTCTTTAATAGTGAACTTTGTGATATTTTTATTATGCTGTAGATCATTGAGCCATTGTTGGACTACTTGTTTAAGTTGTACGAAGGGCAACTCTGCCTTTTCAAGCAGCGACTTTTCGCATGTGTCTTGTGACTTCATTTCATATCTAACCAGTTCTGATTAAATAAATTTTTGAGTTTACGCCAAGACTAGCATCATCTTTAACTTTTGTTTCATTCTACAGACTGTGTACCTCAAATGTTTTAACTAAAAAAAAATATGTCTTCATTGGGAATCACAGAGCTGAAACATGCACACTTCAGTTTAGCAGGGACATTACTCTGTAACCCATTTTTGACATTTTTTCACATTTGATCTTTAAAGACACTGTCAGTGGTTCACAGTATTGCTTGTCAAAGACATGTCTATTAAGATAGTGAATGCTGCATTCGAAGAGGGACTCCTCGATTCTTTCTCGGAAATTTTGCAATCGTCAAAAATCTAAAACACCCTTTTCTATTCAAAAAAGATATTCTACATTATAAGGTGTCGACTTTAAGTTAGCAATGGAACTTAAATAATAACTAATGTTTAACTTAGTACAAGACTTTTACAAAAGGTTGCCACATATGTAATGTGATGGACACATCAACATTCAAAAATAGGTCCCTTCTATGTTGCTTAATCCTTGCAATTCTAAGGTATTACTAAATACCTAGGTTTTCTCTAGAATGGTAGATAAAAGTTGAAAGCTAAGTTGCTTTAATTTTCTCCTATTCTTCTACGTATTACAAGATCAAAAAGATTAAGATTCATGTCCAGTGGCACATATTACAGTCATATCGGGATTCATCATTACACGATTCTGGAAAATTCCTATTGTCAAATTCAATTTCAAATGCATAGATTCTTGCTCAATGAAGGATAAGATCTGTGTGTAAAACGTCTGATATATACAATGATTGATTTATTCATTAGTGGTCTTTAACGCCACTTTTATTATTATTTGCTATTTCATGGCGACCAGCTATATAATGGTGAAGAAAGCTGGTGCACCAGGAGAAAACTACTGACATTCGGCTGGAAAATGTCAAACATAGTTTTGGAGTCTGGCCAAGCTTCGAACTCTGAAATAAGCAATGAAGCAATAATTTGTACTAATGAAAGAAGCTTTTTTCTCGTTTGATAGATAGTGTTGTTTTTTATCTTTCAAATTGAATATAGCAAGAGGTTTTAAAAAGAGTGTAAAAAAAAGAACAATAGCCGAGTGCATAGTTTTAATACATTTTTGTCGTTGGGATGCTATCTCGTTGAGTGAAAAAAAACTCGCATATATCTGGCTTCCATTCAAACCAAACACATATCTTTTGGTATTTATGTTGCTAGATTGCTGTTTCCTTGACGTTTACCCCATATTGCATATTGATGCACAAGACACACGTATATATAATATATATATTAAAACATGAAATTAAGGTGTTATGTTATGCGTTAATAAGCCAGAGAAAAAGCAAACGAGAAACTCAAAGAACTCAATAGAAAAAGACGAAATGATCTGATGTTTGAGATTGACCTGTTTGGTCGCTCGTAATTGGTTGTCTATGAAAATAGTTCCTGTAATTTTTTATGAAGGTAAGCTATTTATGCTGTGTTTTTTTTTTACATATAAAAATCTATAATGGCTAAAAGTTTTATTCATGTTATTTCTTTAATAGTGAACTTTGTGATATTTTTATTATGCTGTAGATCATTGAGCCATTGTTGGACTACTTGTTTAAGTTGTACGAAGGGCAACTCTGCCTTTTCAAGCAGCGACTTTTCGCATGTGTCTTGTGACTTCATTTCATATCTAACCAGTTCTGATTAAATAAATTTTTGAGTTTACGCCAAGACTAGCATCATCTTTAACTTTTGTTTCATTCTACAGACTGTGTACCTCAAATGTTTTAACTAAAAAAAAATATGTCTTCACTGGGAATCACAGAGCTGAAACATGCACACTTCAGTTTAGCAGGGACATTACTCTGTAACCCATTTTTGACATTTTTTCACATTTGATCTTTAAAGACACTGTCAGTGGTTCACAGTATTGCTTATCAAAGACATGTCTATTAAGATAGTGAATGCTGCATTCGAAGAGGGACTCCTCGATTCTTTCTCGGAAATTTTGCAATCGTCAAAAATCTAAAACACCCTTTTCTATTCAAAAAAGATATTCTACATTATAAGGTGTCGACTTTAAGTTAGCAATGGAACTTAAATAATAACTAATGTTTAACTTAGTACAAGACTTTTACAAAAGGTTGCCACATATGTAATATGATGGACACATCAACCTTCAAAAATAGGTCCCTTCTATGTTGCTTGGTCCTTGCAATTCTAAGGTATTACTAAATACCTATGTTTTCTCTAGAATGGTAGATAAAAGTTGAAAGCTAAGTTGCTTTAATTTTCTCCTATTCTTCTACGTATTACAAGATCAAAAAGATTAAGATTCATGTCCAGTGGCACATATTACAGTCATATCGGGATTCATCATTACACGATGCTGGAAAATTCCTATTGTCAAATTCAATTTCAAATGCATAGATTCTTGCTCAATGAAGGATAAGATCTGTGTGTGAAACGTCTGATATATACAATGATTGATTTATTCATTAGTGGTCTTTAACGCCACTTTTATTATTATTTGCTATTTCATGGCGACCAGCTATATAATGGTGAAGAAAGCTGGTGCACCAGGAGAAAACTACTGACATTCGGCTGGAAAATGTCAAACATAGTTTTGGAGTCTGGCCAAGCTTCGAACTCTGAAATAAGCAATGAAGCAATAATTTGTACTAATGAAAGAAGCTTTTTTCTCGTTTGAAAGATAGTGTTGTTTTTTATCTTTCAAATTGAATATAGCAAGAGGTTTTAAAAAGAGTGTAAAAAAAAGAACAATAGCCGAGTGCATAGTTCGTTTTAATACATTTTTGTCGTTGGGATGCTATCTCGTTGAGTGAAAAAAACTCGCATATATCTGGCTTCCATTCAAACAAAACACATATCTTTTGGTATTTATGTTGCTAGATTGCTGTTTCCTTGACGTTTACCCCATATTGCATATTGATGCACAAGACACACGTATATATAATATATATATTAAAACATGAAATTAAGGTGTTATGTCATGCGTAAATAAGCCAGAGAAAAAAGCAAACGAGAAACTAAAAGAACTCAATAGAAAAAGACGAAATGATCTGATGTTTAAGATTGACCTGTTTGGTCGCTCGTAATCGGTTGTCTATGAATATAGTTCCTGTAATTTTTTATGAAGGGAAGCTATTGATGTTGTGGTTTTTTTTTTTCATATAAAAATCTATAATGGCTAAAAGTTTTAATCATGTTATTTCTTTAATAGTGAACTTTGTGATATTTTTATTATGCTGTAGATCATTGAGCCATTGTTGGACTACGTGTTTAAGTTGTACGAAGGGCAACTCTGCCTTTTCAAGCAGCGACTTTTCACATGGGACAACATCCCTAATGCGCCTTGAAATGAGGAACTCAAAAGTCACGTGTAAAGAAAAAATCTCTGTGTAGTGATATTGGACATATTTCTATTTTTAGCAAATGACTGAACTTAATTATTTGTGGTGATTAGGAAAGTAGAGGAACATAGAATAAATGTGTAAAAACTATGGAGCTATTGAATGTGTTCAACGTATTAAATTTTCAAAGAACTTATTGTGTTAAAAAGGGGATATTTTACCACAAGGAGCCGCATCACAACAGGATGTTCGGGGTTTG
The DNA here is from genome assembly GCF_963676685.1 of Mytilus edulis. Taxonomy (NCBI): domain Eukaryota; kingdom Metazoa; phylum Mollusca; class Bivalvia; order Mytilida; family Mytilidae; genus Mytilus; species Mytilus edulis. The sequence continues at coordinate 14,456,525 of NC_092356.1, read as the reverse complement.
CTAATTTACGGAAAAAGTAATCTCACTTCGTACCCCGAAAATTTAACCACATATGTGAAAATGTCACAGCTTCGAAACAAGCTATCATACATATCCAAGTTAACGATATGAACTGAGCTACAGGAAAAAACGTTACCATTACCGCCTATGTAAAAACAATTAAAGATTTTGACCCACATGTGTCTTGTGACTTCATTTCATATCTAACCAGTTCCGATTAAATAAATTTTTGAGTTAACGCCAAGACTAGCATCATCTTTAACTTTTGTTTCATTCTACAGACTGTGTACCTCGAATGTTTTAACTAAAAAAAATATGTCTTCACTGGGAATCACAGAGCTGAAACATGCACAATTCAGTTTAGCAGGGACATTACTCTGTAACCCATTTTTGACATTTTTTCACATTGGATCTTTAAAGACACTGTCAGTGGTTCACAGTATTGCTTGTCAAAGACATGTCTATTAAGTTAGTGAATGCTGCATTCGAAGAGGGACTCCTCGATTCTTTCTCGGAAATTTTGCAATCGTCAAAAATCTAAAACACCCTTTTCTATTCAAAAAAGATATTCTACATTATAAGGTGTCGACTTTAAGTTAGCAATGGAACTTAAATAATAACTAATGTTTAACTTAGTACAAGACTTTTACAAAAGGTTGCCACATATGTAATATGATGGACACATCAACCTTCAAAAATAGGTCCCTTCTATGTTGCTTGGTCCTTGCAATTCTAAGGTATTACTAAATACCTAGGTTTTCTCTAGAATGGTAGATAAAAGTTGAAAGCTAAGTTGCTTTAATTTTCTCCTATTCATCTACGTATTACAAGATCAAAAAGATTAAGATTCATGTCCAGTGGCACATATTACAGTCATATCGGGATTCATCATTACACGATGCTGGAAAATTCCTATTGTCAAATTCAATTTCAAATGCATAGATTCTTGCTCAATGAAGGATAAGATCTGTGTGTGAAACGTCTGATATATACAATGATTGATTTATTCATTAGTGGTCTTTAACGCCACTTTTATTATTATTTGCTATTTCATGGCGACCAGCTATATAATGGTGAAGAAAGCTGGTGCACCAGGAGAAAACTACTGACATTCGGCTGGAAAATGTCAAACATAGTTTTGGAGTCTGGCCAAGCTTCGAACTCTGAAATAAGCAATGAAGCAATAATTTGTACTAATGAAAGAAGCTTTTTTCTCGTTTGATAGATAGTGTTGTTTTTTATCTTTCAAATTGAATATAGCCGAGTGCATAGTTCGTTTTAATACATTTTTGTCGTTGGGATGCTATCTCGTTGAGTGAAAAAAAACTCGCATATATCTGGCTTCCATTCAAACCAAACACATATCTTTTGGTATTTATGTTGCTAGATTGCTGTTTCCTTGACGTTTTCCCCATATTGCATATTGATGCACAAGACACACGTATATATAATATATATATTAAAACATGAAATTAAGGTGTTATGTCATGCGTAAATAAGCCAGAGAAAAAAGCAAACGAGAAACTCAAAGAACTCAATAGAAAAAGACGAAATGATCTGATGTTTAAGATTGACCTGTTTGGTCGCTCGTAATCGGTTGTCTATGAATATAGTTCCTGTAATTTTTTATGAAGGGAAGCTATTTATGTTGTGGTTTTTTTTTTTCATATAAAAATCTATAATGGCTAAAAGTTTTATTCATGTTATTTCTTTAATAGTGAACTTTGTGATATTTTTATTATGCTGTAGATCATTGAGCCATTGTTGGACTACGTGTTTAAGTTGTACGAAGGGCAACTCTGCCTTTTCAAGCAGCGACTTTTCACATGGGACAACATCCCTAATGTGCCTTGAAATGAGGAACTCAAAAGTCACGTGTAAAGAAAAAATCTCTGTGTAGTGATATTGGACATATTTCTATTTTTAGCAAATGACTGAACTTAATTATTTGTGGTGATTAGGAAAGTAGAGGAACATATAATAAATGTGTAAAAACTATGGAGCTATTGAATGTGTTCAAAGTATTAAATTTTCAAAGAACTTATTGTGTTAAAAAGGGGATATTTTACCACAAGGAGCCGCATCACAACAGGATGTTCGGGGTTTGCTAATTTACGGAAAAAGTAATCTCACTTCGTACCCCCAAAATTTAACCACATATGTGAAAATGTCACAGCTTCGAAACAAGCTATCATACATATCCAAGTTAACGATATGGACTGAGCTACAGGAAAAAACGTTACCATTACCGCCTATGTAAAAACAATTAAAGATTTTGACCCACATGTGTCTTGTGACTTCATTTCATATCTAACCAGTTCCGATTAAATACATTTTTGAGTTAACGCCAAGACTAGCATCATCTTTAACTTTTGTTTCATTCTACAGACTGTGTACCTCGAACGTTTTAACTAAAAAAAATATGTCTTCACTGGGAATCACAGAGCTGAAACATGCACACTTCAGTTTAGCAGGGACATTACTCTGTAACCCATTTTTGACATTTTTTCACATTGGATCTTTAAAGACACTGTCAGTGGTTCACAGTATTGCTTGTCAAAGACATGTCTATTAAGATAGTGAATGCTGCATTCGAAGAGGGACTCCTCGATTCTTTCTCGGAAATTTTGCAATCGTCAAAAATCTATAACACCCTTTTCTATTCAAAAAATATATTCTACATTATAAGGTGTCGACTTTAAGTTAGCAATGGAACTTAAATAATAACTTAGTACAAGACTTTTACAAAAGGTTGCCACATATGTAATATGATGGACACATCAACCTTCAAAAATAGGTCCCTTCTATGTTGCTTGGTCCTTGCAATTCTAAGGTATTACTAAATACCTAGGTTTTCTCTAGAATGGTAGATAAAAGTTGAAAGCTTAGTTGCTTTAATTTTCTCCTATTCTTCTACGTATTAAAAGATCAAAAAGATTAAGATCCATGTCCAGTGGCACATATTACAGTCATATCGGGATTCATCATTACACGATGCTGGAAAATTCCTATTGTCAAATTCAATTTCAAATGCATAGATTCTTGCTCAATGAAGGATAAGATCTGTGTGTGAAACGTCTGATATATACAATGATTGATTTATTCATTATTGGTCTTTAACGCCACTTTTATTATTATTTGCTATTTCATGGCGACCAGCTTTATAATGGTGAAGAAAGCTGGTGCACCAGGAGAAAACTACTGACATTCGGCTGGAAAATGTCAAACATAGTTTTGGAGTCTGGCCAAGCTTCGAACTCTGAAATAAGCAATGAAGCAATAATTTGTACTAATGAAAGAAGCTTTTTTCTCGTTTGATAGATAGTGTTGTTTTTTATCTTTCAAATTGAATATAGCCGAGTGCATAGTTCGTTTTAATACATTTTTGTCGTTGGGATGCTATCTCGTTGAGTGAAAAAAAACTCGCATATATCTGGCTTCCATTCAAACCAAACACATATCTTTTGGTATTTATGTTGCTAGATTGCTGTTTCCTTGACGTTTTCCCCATATTGCATATTGATGCACAAGACACACGTATATATAATATATATATTAAAACATGAAATTAAGGTGTTATGTCATGCGTAAATAAGCCAGAGAAAAAAGCAAACGAGAAACTCAAAGAACTCAATAGAAAAAGACGAAATGATCTGATGTTTAAGATTGACCTGTTTGGTCGCTCGTAATCGGTTGTCTATGAATATAGTTCCTGTAATTTTTTATGAAGGGAAGCTATTTATGTTGTGGTTTTTTTTTCATATAAAAATCTATAATGGCTAAAAGTTTTATTCATGTTATTTCTTTAATAGTGAACTTTGTGATATTTTTATTATGCTGTAGATCATTGAGCCATTGTTGGACTACGTGTTTAAGTTGTACGAAGGGCAACTCTGCCTTTTCAAGCAGCGACTTTTCACATGGGACAACATCCCTAATGCGCCTTGAAATGAGGAACTCAAAAGTCACGTGTAAAGAAAAAATCTCTGTGTAGTGATATTGGACATATTTCTATTTTTAGCAAATGACTGAACTTAATTATTTGTGGTGATTAGGAAAGTAGAGGAACATATAATAAATGTGTAAAAACTATGGAGCTATTGAATGTGTTCAAAGTATTAAATTTTCAAAGAACTTATTGTGTTAAAAAGGGGATATTTTACCACAAGGAGCCGCATCACAACAGGATGTTCGGGGTTTGCTAATTTACGGAAAAAGTAATCTCACTTCGTACCCCGAAAATTTAACCACATATGTGAAAATGTCACAGCTTCGAAACAAGCTATCATACATATCCAAGTTAACGATATGGACTGAGCTACAGGAAAAAACGTTACCATTACCGCCTATGTAAAAACAATTAAAGATTTTGACCCACATGTGTCTTGTGACTTCATTTCATATCTAACCAGTTCCGATTAAATAAATTTTTGAGTTAACGCCAAGACTAGCATCATCTTTAACTTTTGTTTCATTCTACAGACTGTGTACCTCGAATGTTTTAACTAAAAAAAATATGTCTTCACTGGGAATCACAGAGCTGAAACATGCACACTTCAGTTTAGCAGGGACATTACTCTGTAACCCATTTTTGACATTTGTTCACATTGGATCTTTAAAGACACTGTCAGTGGTTCACAGTATTGCTTGTCAAAGACATGTCTATTAAGATAGTGAATGCTGCATTCGAAGAGGGACTGCTCGATTCTTTCTCGGAAATTTTGCAATCGTCAAAAATCTAAAACACCCTTTTCTATTCAAAAAAGATATTCTACATTATAAGGTGTCGACTTTAAGTTAGCAATGGAACTTAAATAATAACTAATGTTTAACTTAGTACAAGACTTTTACAAAAGGTTGCCACATATGTAATATGATGGACACATCAACCTTCAAAAATAGGTCCCTTCTATGTTGCTTGGTCCTTGCAATTCTAAGGTATTACTAAATACCTAGGTTTTCTCTAGAATGGTAGATAAAAGTTGAAAGCTAAGTTGCTTTAATTTTCTCCTATTCTTCTACGTATTACAAGATCAAAAAGATTAAGATTCATGTCCAGTGGCACATATTACAGTCATATCGGGATTCATCATTACACGATGCTGGAAAATTCCTATTGTCAAATTCAATTTTAAATGCATAGATTCTTGCTCAATGAAGGATAAGATCTGTGTGTGAAACGTCTGATATATTATACAATGCTTGATTTATTCATCATTGGTCTTTAACGCCACTTTTATTATTATTTGCTATTTCATGGCAACCAGCTATATAATGGTGAAGAAAGCTGGTGCACCAGGAGAAAACTACTGACATTCGGCTGGAAAATGTCAAACATAGTTTTGGAGTCTGGCCAAGCTTCGAACTCTGAAATAAGCAATGAAGCAATAATTTGTACTAATGAAAGAAGCTTTTTTCTCGTTTGATAGATAGTGTTGTTTTTTATCTTTCAAATTGAATACAGCAAGAGGTTTTAAAAAGAGTGTAAAAAAAAGAACAATAGCCGAGTGCATAGTTCGTTTTAATACATTTTTGTCGTTGGGATGCTATCTCGTTGAGTGAAAAAAACTCGCATATATCTGGCTTCCATTCAAGCCAAACACATATCTTTTGGTATTTATGTTGCTAGATTGCTGTTTCCTTGACGTTTTCCCCATATTGCATATTGATGCACAAGACACACGTATATATGATATATATATTAAAACATGAAATTAAGGTGTTATGTCATGCGTAAATAAGCCAGAGAAAAAAGCAAACGAGAAACTCAAAGAACTCAATAGAAAACGACGAAATGATCTGATGTTTAATATTGACCTGTTTGGTCGCTCGTAATCGGTTGTCTATGAATATAGTTCCTGTAATTTTTTATGAAGGTAAGCTATTTATGTTGTGGGGTTTTTTTTCATATAAAAATCTATAATGGCTAAAAGTTTTATTCATGTTATTTCTTTAATAGTGAACTTTGTGATATTTTAATTATGCTGTAGATCATTGAGCCATTGTTGGACTACGTGTTTAAGTTGTACGAAGGGCAACTCTGCCTTTTCAAGCAGCGACTTTTCACATGGGACAACATCCCTAATGCGCCTTGAAATGAGGAACTCAAAAGTCACGTGTAAAGAAAAAATCTCTGTGTAGTGATATTGGACATATTTCTATTTTTAGCAAATGACTGAACTTAATTATTTGTGGTGATTAGGAAAGTAGAGGAACATAGAATAAATGTGTAAAAACTATGGAGCTATTGAATGTGTTCAAAGTATTAAATTTTCAAAGAACTTATTGTGTTAAAAAGGGGATATTTTACCACAAGGAGCCGCATCACAACAGGATGTTCGGGGTTTGCTAATTTACGGAAAAAGTAATCTCACTTCGTACCCCGAAAATTTAACCACATATGTGAAAATGTCACAGCTTCGAAACAAGCTATCATACATATCCAAGTTAACGATATGGACTGAGCTACAGGAAAAAACGTTACCATTACCGCCTATGTAAAAACAATTAAAGATTTTGACCCACATGTGTCTTGTGACTTCATTTCATATCTAACCAGTTCCGATTAAATAAATTTTTGAGTTAACGCCAAGACTAGCATCATCTTTAACTTTTGTTTCATTCTACAGACTGTGTACCTCGAATGTTTTAACTAAAAAAAATATGTCTTCACTGGGAATCACAGAGCTGAAACATGCACACTTCAGTTTAGCAGGGACATTACTCTGTAACCCATTTTTGACATTTGTTCACATTGGATCTTTAAAGACACTGTCAGTGGTTCACAGTATTGCTTGTCAAAGACATGTCTATTAAGATAGTGAATGCTGCATTCGAAGAGGGACTGCTCGATTCTTTCTCGGAAATTTTGCAATCGTCAAAAATCTAAAACACCCTTTTCTATTCAAAAAAGATATTCTACATTATAAGGTGTCGACTTTAAGTTAGCAATGGAACTTAAATAATAACTAATGTTTAACTTAGTACAAGACTTTTACAAAAGGTTGCCACATATGTAATATGATGGACACATCAACCTTCAAAAATAGGTCCCTTCTATGTTGCTTGGTCCTTGCAATTCTAAGGTATTACTAAATACCTAGGTTTTCTCTAGAATGGTAGATAAAAGTTGAAAGCTAAGTTGCTTTAATTTTCTCCTATTCTTCTACGTATTACAAGATCAAAAAGATTAAGATTCATGTCCAGTGGCACATATTACAGTCATATCGGGATTCATCATTACACGATGCTGGAAAATTCCTATTGTCAAATTCAATTTCAAATGCATAGATTCTTGCTCAATGAAGGATAAGATCTGTGTGTGAAACGTCTGATATATACAATGATTGATTTATTCATTATTGGTCTTTAACGCCACTTTTATTATTATTTGCTATTTCATGGCGACCAGCTATATAATGGTGAAGAAAGCTGGTGCACCAGGAGAAAACTACTGACATTCGGCTGGAAAATGTCAAACATAGTTTTGGAGTCTGGCCAAGCTTCGAACTCTGAAATAAGCAATGAAGCAATAATTTGTACTAATGAAAGAAGCTTTTTTCTCACTTGATCCAGTTTTCGTTTGATAGATAGTTGTGTTCTTTTATCTTTCAAATTGAATATAGCAAGAGGTTTTATAAAGAGTGTAAAAAAATAGAACAGTAGCCGAGTGCATAGTTCGTTTTAATACATTTTTGTCGTTGGGATGCTATCTTGTTGAGTGAAAGAAAAAACTCGCATATATCTGGCTTTCATTCAAACCAAACACATATCTTTTGGTATTTATGTTGCTAGATTGCTGTTTCCTTGACGTTTACCCCATATTGCATATTGATGCACAAGACACACGTATATATAATATATATATTAAAACATGAAATTAAGGTGTTATGTCATGCGTAAATAAGCCAGAGAAAAAAGCAAACGAGAAACTCAAAGAACTCAATAGAAAACGACGAAATGATCTGATGTTTAATATTGACCTGTTTGGTCGCTCGTAATCGGTTGTCTATGAATATAGTTCCTGTAATTTTTTATGAAGGTAAGCTATTTATGTTGTGGGTTTTTTTTACATATAAAAATCTATAAAAGCTAAAAGTTTTATTCATGTTATTTCTTTAATAGTGAACTTTGTGATATTTTTATTATGCTGTAGATCATTGAGCCATTGTTGGACTACGTGTTTAAGTTGTACGAAGGGCAACTCTGCCTTTTCAAGCAGCGACTTTTCACATGGGACAACATCCCTAATGCGCCTTGAAATGAGGAACTCAAAAGTCACGTGTAAAGAAAAAATCTCTGTGTAGTGATATTGGACATATTTCTATTTTTAGCAAATGACTGAACTTAATTATTTGTGGTGATTAGGAAAGTAGAGGAACATAGAATAAATGTGTAAAAACTATGGAGCTATTGAATGTGTTCAAAGTATTAAATTTTCAAAGAACTTATTGTGTTAAAAAGGGGATATTTTACCACAAGGAGCCGCATCACAACAGGATGTTCGGGGTTTGCTAATTTACGGAAAAAGTAATCTCACTTCGTACCCCGAAAATTTAACCACATATGTGAAAATGTCACAGCTTCGAAACAAGCTATCATACATATCCAAGTTAACGATATGGACTGAGCTACAGGAAAAAACGTTACCATTTGCGCCTATGTAAAAACAATTAAAGATTTTGACCCACATGTGTCTTGTGACTTCATTTCATATCTAACCAGTTCCGATTAAATAAATTTTTGAGTTAACGCCAAGACTAGCATCATCTTTAACTTTTGTTTCATTCTACAGACTGTGTACCTCGAATGTTTTAACTAAAAAAAATATGTCTTCACTGGGAATCACAGAGCTGAAACATGCACACTTCAGTTTAGCAGGGACATTACTCTGTAACCCATTTTTGACATTTGTTCACATTGGATCTTTAAAGACACTGTCAGTGGTTCACAGTATTGCTTGTCAAAGACATGTCTATTAAGATAGTGAATGCTGCATTCGAAGAGGGACTGCTCGATTCTTTCTCGGAAATTTTGCAATCGTCAAAAATCTAAAACACCCTTTTCTATTCAAAAAAGATATTCTACATTATAAGGTGTCGACTTTAAGTTAGCAATGGAACTTAAATAATAACTAATGTTTAACTTAGTACAAGACTTTTACAAAAGGTTGCCACATATGTAATATGATGGACACATCAACCTTCAAAAATAGGTCCCTTCTATGTTGCTTGGTCCTTGCAATTCTAAGGTATTACTAAATACCTAGGTTTTCTCTAGAATGGTAGATAAAAGTTGAAAGCTAAGTTGCTTTAATTTTCTCCTATTCTTCTACGTATTACAAGATCAAAAAGATTAAGATTCATGTCCAGTGGCACATATTACAGTCATATCGGGATTCATCATTACACGATGCTGGAAAATTCCTATTGTCAAATTCAATTTCAAATGCATAGATTCTTGCTCAATGAAGGATAAGATCTGTGTGTGAAACGTCTGATATATACAATGATTGATTTATTCATTATTGGTCTTTAACGCCACTTTTATTATTATTTGCTATTTCATGGCGACCAGCTATATAATGGTGAAGAAAGCTGGTGCACCAGGAGAAAACTACTGACATTCGGCTGGAAAATGTCAAACATAGTTTTGGAGTCTGGCCAAGCTTCGAACTCTGAAATAAGCAATGAAGCAATAATTTGTACTAATGAAAGAAGCTTTTTTCTCACTTGATCCAGTTTTCGTTTGATAGATAGTTGTGTTCTTTTATCTTTCAAATTGAATATAGCAAGAGGTTTTATAAAGAGTGTAAAAAAATAGAACAGTAGCCGAGTGCATAGTTCGTTTTAATACATTTTTGTCGTTGGGATGCTATCTTGTTGAGTGAAAGAAAAAACTCGCATATATCTGGCTTTCATTCAAACCAAACACATATCTTTTGGTATTTATGTTGCTAGATTGCTGTTTCCTTGACGTTTACCCCATATTGCATATTGATGCACAAGACACACGTATATATAATATATATATTAAAACATGAAATTAAGGTGTTATGTCATGCGTAAATAAGCCAGAGAAAAAAGCAAACGAGAAACTCAAAGAACTCAATAGAAAACGACGAAATGATCTGATGTTTAATATTGACCTGTTTGGTCGCTCGTAATCGGTTGTCTATGAATATAGTTCCTGTAATTTTTTATGAAGGTAAGCTATTTATGTTGTGGGTTTTTTTTTACATATAAAAATCTATAATGGCTAAAAGTTTTATTCATGTTATTTCTTTAATAGTGAACTTTGTGATATTTTTATTATGCTGTAGATCATTGAGCCATTGTTGGACTACGTGTTTAAGTTGTACGAAGGGCAACTCTGCCTTTTCAAGCAGCGACTTTTCACATGGGACAACATCCCTAATGCGCCTTGAAATGAGGAACTCAAAAGTCACGTGTAAAGAAAAAATCTCTGTGTAGTGATATTGGACATATTTCTATTTTTAGCAAATGACTGAACTTAATTATTTGTGGTGATTAGGAAAGTAGAGGAACATAGAATAAATGTGTAAAAACTATGGAGCTATTGAATGTGTTCAAAGTATTAAATTTTCAAAGAACTTATTGTGTTAAAAAGGGGATATTTTACCACAAGGAGCCGCATCACAACAGGATGTTCGGGGTTTGCTAATTTACGGAAAAAGTAATCTCACTTCGTACCCCGAAAATTTAACCACATATGTGAAAATGTCACAGCTTCGAAACAAGCTATCATACATATCCAAGTTAACGATATGGACTGAGCTACAGGAAAAAACGTTACCATTACCGCCTATGTAAAAACAATTAAAGATTTTGACCCACATGTGTCTTGTGACTTAATTTCATATCTAACCAGTTCCGATTAAATAAATTTTTGAGTTAACGCCAAGACTAGCATCATCTTTAACTTTTGTTTCATTCTACAGACTGTGTACCTCGAATGTTTTAACTAAAAAAAATATGTCTTCACTGGGAATCACAGAGCTGAAACATGCACACTTCAGTTTAGCAGGGACATTACTCTGTAACCCATTTTTGACATTTGTTCACATTGGATCTTTAAAGACACTGTCAGTGGTTCACAGTATTGCTTGTCAAAGACATGTCTATTAAGATAGTGAATGCTGCATTCGAAGAGGGACTGCTCGATTCTTTCTCGGAAATTTTGCAATCGTCAAAAATCTAAAACACCCTTTTCTATTCAAAAAAGATATTCTACATTATAAGGTGTCGACTTTAAGTTAGCAATGGAACTTAAATAATAACTAATGTTTAACTTAGTACAAGACTTTTACAAAAGGTTGCCACATATGTAATATGATGGACACATCAACCTTCAAAAATAGGTCCCTTCTATGTTGCTTGGTCCTTGCAATTCTAAGGTATTACTAAATACCTAGGTTTTCTCTAGAATGGTAGATAAAAGTTGAAAGCTAAGTTGCTTTAATTTTCTCCTATTCTTCTACGTATTACAAGATCAAAAAGATTAAGATTCATGACCAGTGGCACATATTACAGTCATATCGGGATTCATCATTACACGATGCTGGAAAATTCCTATTGTCAAATTCAATTTCAAATGCATAGATTCTTGCTCAATGAAGGATAAGATCTGTGTGTGAAACGTCTGATATATACAATGATTGATTTATTCATTATTGGTCTTTAACGCCACTTTTATTATTATTTGCTATTTCATGGCGACCAGCTATATAATGGTGAAGAAAGCTGGTGCACCAGGAGAAAACTACTGACATTCGGCTGGAAAATGTCAAACATAGTTTTGGAGTCTGGCCAAGCTTCGAACTCTGAAATAAGCAATGAAGCAATAATTTGTACTAATGAAAGAAGCTTTTTTCTCACTTGATCCAGTTTTCGTTTGATAGATAGTTGTGTTCTTTTATCTTTCAAATTGAATATAGCAAGAGGTTTTATAAAGAGTGTAAAAAAATAGAACAGTAGCCGAGTGCATAGTTCGTTTTAATACATTTTTGTCGTTGGGATGCTATCTTGTTGAGTGAAAGAAAAAACTCGCATATATCTGGCTTTCATTCAAACCAAACACATATCTTTTGGTATTTATGTTGCTAGATTGCTGTTTCCTTGACGTTTACCCCATATTGCATATTGATGCACAAGACACACGTATATATAATATATATATTAAAACATGAAATTAAGGTGTTATGTCATGCGTAAATAAGCCAGAGAAAAAAGCAAACGAGAAACTCAAAGAACTCAATAGAAAACGACGAAATGATCTGATGTTTAATATTGACCTGTTTGGTCGCTCGTAATCGGTTGTCTATGAATATAGTTCCTGTAATTTTTTATGAAGGTAAGCTATTTATGTTGTGGGTTTTTTTTTCCATATAAAAATCTATAATGGCTAAAAGTTTTATTCATGTTATTTCTTTAATAGTGAACTTTGTGATATTTTTATTATGCTGTAGATCATTGAGCCATTGTTGGACTACGTGTTTAAGTTGTACGAAGGGCAACTCTGCCTTTTCAAGCAGCGACTTTTCACATGGGACAACATCCCTAATGCGCCTTGAAATGAGGAACTCAAAAGTCACGTGTAAAGAAAAAATCTCTGTGTAGTGATATTGGACATATTTCTATTTTTAGCAAATGACTGAACTTAATTATTTGTGGTGATTAGGAAAGTAGAGGAACATAGAATAAATGTGTAAAAACTATGGAGCTATTGAATGTGTTCAAAGTATTAAATTTTCAAAGAACTTATTGTGTTAAAAAGGGGATATTTTACCACAAGGAGCCGCATCACAACAGGATGTTCGGGGTTTGCTAATTTACGGAAAAAGTAATCTCACTTCGTACCCCGAAAATTTAACCACATATGTGAAAATGTCACAGCTTCGAAACAAGCTATCATACATATCCAAGTTAACGATATGGACTGAGCTACAGGAAAAAACGTTACCATTACCGCCTATGTAAAAACAATTAAAGATTTTGACCCACATGTGTCTTGTGACTTCATTTCATATCTAACCAGTTCCGATTAAATAAATTTTTGAGTTAACGCCAAGACTAGCATCATCTTTAACTTTTGTTTCATTCTACAGACTGTGTACCTCGAATGTTTTAACTAAAAAAAATATGTCTTCACTGGGAATCACAGAGCTGAAACATGCACACTTCAGTTTAGCAGGGACATTACTCTGTAACTCATTTTTGACATTTTTTCACATTGGATCTTTAAAGACACTGTCAGTGGTTCACAGTATTGCTTGTCAAAGACATGTCTATTAAGATAGTGAATGCTGCATTCGAAGAGGGACTGCTCGATTCTTTCTCGGAAATTTTGCAATCGTCAAAAATCTAAAACACCCTTTTCTATTCAAAAAAGATATTCTACATTATAAGGTGTCGACTTTAAGTTAGCAATGGAACTTAAATAATAACTAATGTTTAACTTAGTACAAGACTTTTACAAAAGGTTGCCACATATGTAATATGATGGACACATCAACCTTCAAAAATAGGTCCCTTCTATGTTGCTTGGTCCTTGCAATTCTAAGGTATTACTAAATACCTAGGTTTTCTCTAGAATGGTAGATAAAAGTTGAAAGCTAAGTTGCTTTAATTTTCTCCTATTCTTCTACGTATTACAAGATCAAAAAGATTAAGATTCATGTCCAGTGGCACATATTACAGTCATATCGGGATTCATCATTACACGATGCTGGAAAATTCCTATTGTCAAATTCAATTTCAAATGCATAGATTCTTGCTCAATGAAGGATAAGATCTGTGTGTGAAACGTCTGATATATACAATGATTGATTTATTCATTATTGGTCTTTAACGCCACTTTTATTATTATTTGCTATTTCATGGCGACCAGCTATATAATGGTGAAGAAAGCTGGTGCACCAGGAGAAAACTACTGACATTCGGCTGGAAAATGTCAAACATAGTTTTGGAGTCTGGCCAAGCTTCGAACTCTGAAATAAGCAATGAAGCAATAATTTGTACTAATGAAAGAAGCTTTTTTCTCACTTGATCCAGTTTTCGTTTGATAGATAGTTGTGTTCTTTTATCTTTCAAATTGAATATAGCAAGAGGTTTTATAAAGAGTGTAAAAAAATAGAACAGTAGCCGAGTGCATAGTTCGTTTTAATACATTTTTGTCGTTGGGATGCTATCTTGTTGAGTGAAAGAAAAAACTCGCATATATCTGGCTTTCATTCAAACCAAACACATATCTTTTGGTATTTATGTTGCTAGATTGCTGTTTCCTTGACGTTTACCCCATATTGCATATTGATGCACAAGACACACGTATATATAATATATATATTGTTTGGACCACACAGTAAATCAAAACAAAGTCAAGTATGCGTATCAAATCAGTTCTTTAATTTCGTTGTATACGATACGATTCTCTGCAAAAACATAAATTATAAATCATAAATAACAGTGAAACTAAATTCCGTTATCCATAAAAATAATATACAGCGCATTAATTACTTCTCAATCATAAAAATATAAAGAAACATGTTTCCTGATAAAAGTACAAAGTTTGCACAAATGATTAAATCAATATATTTCATTTACGGAACATTGTTACAATTCTTGCTAAAGAAATGAATGATAAAGTCGGATTAAATATATTCTTACCGATTATGCTCTCTTATAAAAAACATCTTGTGTGTCCAAATAAAATCCAAATAATAAACTGCCGTAAACAAATTGAAATAACATTCATAGGAAAACATAACGTCATAAAGACGGACGGCAAATACAGCAAATATATTTAGCGCCGTAAACGTCAATTATTACAAAGAAAAAATAGCTTTTACAAAAAGCTTACCTATAGATTAAAAAGTGACAGCCAAGTGACGATCTATACACTATTAGTGCTTATATATAAATGTATCTTCTATCAAATATTAAAAATAAGAATATAAACAAATATAATTCTTACACTCCTCACCATGAAATTCTATAATTTCATAAAAAAAAATATTAACACACACAAACAAAAATATATATACAATCTATAAATCTGAACCTTCTAGTAAACATAGTTTTGTTATTGGTCTTACTAATTCTGATTTGTGAGTTTTGACAACACAGCTACGTACATGCCCATCCCGACCCACTTTAACCTCGGTAACTCTGCCCAACGGCCATTGTCCTCTTTGCACATTAACCTCAGCTACAAGTACGATATCGCCTTTTCGTATATCAGTGTACGGTCTTTGCCATTTTGGGCGCATCTGCAATGTTGGAAGATACTCGCGAATCCATCTTCTCCAGAACACGTTTGCGAGATATTGGACCTGTTTCCACCATCGTCTAGCATAAATATCTGTCTTTTTGAAGATACCACTAGGAATACAGGAATTTGACTTCATTAATAGTAACATATTTGGTGTAAGTACAGATGGGTCGTTGGG
The DNA here is from genome assembly GCF_963676685.1 of Mytilus edulis. Classification (NCBI taxonomy): domain Eukaryota; kingdom Metazoa; phylum Mollusca; class Bivalvia; order Mytilida; family Mytilidae; genus Mytilus; species Mytilus edulis. The sequence goes on along the minus strand of NC_092356.1, from coordinate 14,441,059 downwards.
ATCATCGCTCACTGGCGTAATAGGTCTGTCATTCAAAATTTTTTCAACCTCAGCCATCAACGTTAAAAGCTGTTCATCATTTAAAAGCTGTTCCTTTACTAACGCTTTCAAAATTGTACGAGTGGACCGAATTAAACGCTCCCATGAACCACCCATGTGACTTGCTAAAGGTGGATTAAAATGCCATTCAATCTCCTGTTGTAACATGTGTCTTCCAATTTTTGATTGGTTCCATTCTTTAATTGATTTACGTAGTTCACTGTCTCCGCTTACAAGGTTAGTTCCATTGTCGCTGTACATCTTTGTTGGTACACCTCGTCGGCTTATGAAGCGTTGAAATTCTTTTGGTCGAAAACAGCGATTCACAGACAAACTTTCAATACAGGGTAGACTCGTTAACCAATTTTTCCATTCGTCACAGTAATGTTGTGGAATCTGTTCATCCCATCCAAGTTTCAATCGGCATAAATTCTGTACAAATGCTTTTGCTCGCAGTGTAACTGGTGACACAAGTCCGAGAGGATCAAATATTGAACTTACAATGGACATTATACCACGTCTAGTTAACGGTTTATCTGTTAACTTTACTTTAAATCTGATTTTATCTTCATTAACATCCCAGATTACACCCAGGGCCTTATCGTTCGGCAGCACATCTCCAGGGCTAAGATTTACTACAGCAGGAGCAAGTTCAGACTCCGGTATAGCTTTTAATACATCTCTACTATTACTGAGCCATTTTGTTAGTCGGAAGCCACCCATTTTCATAAGTGACTGTAAGTCAATAGCCAGTTTAATAGCTTCCTGCTCGGATGACACAGACTTCAGACAATCGTCAACATAAAAATTTTTCTCTACTGTAGTAGATACTTCCAGATCAAAAAGTTGGCAATTATCTCTTGCTGTCCGTTTTAATGCATATCCTGCACAACTGGGTGACGATGTAGCACCAAACAAATGTACTTGCATGCAATAACTTCTGGGTTTCTGGTTTAAGTCACCGTTAGGCCACCATAGAAAACGCAAGACATCACAGTCCTCCTCTTGCAAACGAACTTGATGGAACATAGCTTCGATGTCGGCTGCTAAGGCTATCTGCCCCTGTCTGAACCTAATTAAAACACCAACCAAACTGTTCATGAGATCAGGTCCTTGTAAAAGTTTACTGTTGAGTGATATTCCTTGATATTTAGCTGCGCAGTCAAAAACTACCCGTACTTTTCCTGGTTTGTTTACATTCGTGACAGGATGATGAGGTAAGTACCACATTCGTTTTGATTCGGAGTCGATGTTTGACACTTCTTTCGCATAACCCTTTTCTATATATTCATTTACAGTGGTCGTGTACATCTTATGTAATGTGTCGTCACGTTCCAACTTACGTTTCAGCTGCTGTAAACGGGCTTGTGCCATAGCTATATTATTTGTTAACGAAGTGTTTTTATCCCGCCAAGGCAGTCCTAGTTTGTAATGTCCATCCTCGTAAGTAATGGACGATTCCATAATGTCCAAAGCTTGTTTGTCTTCTACAGACATCAAATTCTTGTCATCGCTCTTGTTATCGTTAAAATCAGTTGTCCACATACGTTCCAGTTGTCTCTGTAACAGAACATCTCTTGACTCTTCAAAATGTACGCTTATAACATTTGATGAAGAGGTATTTCTAATAGGTCCGCGAATTGCCCACCCGAGGCGTGATCGAATTGCATAGGGTTGTTTACCTGTACCGGATCTTACTTCCAACGGTATATGAGCTTCAGGTGAGTCAGTGTTAATCAGCAACATTACATCATTGGTGTCAATTTTCGGAATATCAATATCAGCTAAATATGCTAGTTTTCTAATGTCGGCGTTTTCAGCTGCTGAGCGGGTGGATATCGGAAGCTTTTTCACTGACCAAACTTTTTGTAACGATACGTCTTCATCGCCATCGATGGGTCTTACCTGTAAATCGACTTCTTAGCCGTGAATCGTACTACCGGACGAGCTTACTGTAGACATATGAAATGTGACTGGTCTGGTGGCGAGATTTAGTTTTTTCAATAGCCGCTCATCACACAAAGTTTTATCCGCACCATCGTCTAATAAGGCATACGTTTGACAAGAGTTACCGTCCCCACCCCTTACAAGGACAGGAATAATCCCCAGACAATTTCTGATAAGAGAACTATCAGTGGCAGCACAGTTAACAGAAGGGGAAGCTGTATTATCAGACTCTGGTTTTACCCAACTGTGTAATAATAAATTGTGTTTTACATTACAATCACTAACAGTACATGATTTTGGTTTCCTACAACTATTTGCAAAATGCTTACCCTTTAAACAATTATAACACAATCTATTTCTACTGACAAATTTCAGTCTATCTGCTAAGTTCATTGACTTGAACTTACTACAAAATTCTATGTACCTACATGTACCATTACAACAAACACACTTTTGCTCATGTTTGACATTTTCACTTGTATGTAAATTATTTGTGGCATATGTCGAGACTTTTTCTCTGACATAATCATGCGGCTTATTTCTCATGCCACTTGAACCTTTAATATCAGCCTTTTCTTTAGTAAGATCAAGTCCATACATAGACGCAGCTATGCGAGATTTCTGATCAATAAATTTTGTAAGATCAGTAAAACGTGGTTCTCTACCTGACTCTGTTATAGAGTGTGCAATATCTACCCATTTTACTCGTAAGTGCATTGGTAACCTCTTTACAATTTTTCTCAAGTTGTCTGAATTATCGATGTCAGAAATAAAACCTAACTGTGATAATGTAATTTCACACTTTTGCATATCAAGGGATAGTTGTGACAAAGAATCTAGATCTTGTGCATTTATCTGTGTTCCATATACCAATTTTTCAATGTATGACCTAGCAATTATATGTGATCTACCATAACGGGAATATAATATTGACCTAGCTCGCTTATAACCATCAGTTGGTTCTAACAATACGCAGTCTTCAATAGAAGACTTTGCTTCACCTTTGCAATATTGAATTAAATAGCTTAACCTCATTTGATCGTCACCTACTCTATTTTCTACATTAGTTTCAAAATTCTTAACGAATTTTGTATAATTAATTGGTTTACCATCAAATGTCAACAGTTCAGGTTTTGGTAAATTAAATCCTTCTTGAAGAGTAGACGCCAGTCGCTGGAACGCTGAGTCGATACTGCTGATATTGGACTTTGAACTTCCGGCTGTGAACCCGCACTTTTCGTCTGAATCGGTCTTCGTTGCTTTCGTCTCTGAAACCTCTTGAATATCAATGTCATCATTTATCAAAATGTTATTTCTACGTGAAGAAACGGCTCTTTCTGCAATGATGCCTTTATTTTGATTTGTGTTTATAATGTCATTGTCTTCGTCGTACGCTTCTTGCCACATTTGTTCCTCCAATTTTGCTTCTTCAAGTTCACTACGTTTTTCTAATAATTGTTCTTTTATTTCTAAATCCCTTTTTTCACGCTCTAACTTAAGTTTTTCTTCAGTTTTCTTTAGTTTCTGTTCAGCTTTCAATCGATTAGCCCTTGCCGTCCTCAATTTGGCCTTTGATGAAGAGGAACTCGACGAACTTATTCGGCTGCCAACCTCGTCATCGGCAATATTTTCCATTGATCCGTTGATCCATTCTGAAAATCTTTCCCGGAACTCCTTCAGGTTTTTCTGACAGCTATCAAAGTTCATCTCCAAAGTCTCCACTACATGAACATCGGGGCATAAATCTAAACAGTTCATATGAGCTGTTTTAAATTCTTCAAAACGGTCACAAAGTTTGACATACAAATTTTTTTCAGTTTCCTTGTTATCTCGGGAAATCATTTTCTTCTCAAGTTCATTATACAGTTTCGTCAACTGTGACAAATGAGTTGTACGTTGTCTTCTAACTGTATTATATTCATAAATATGACCATCGCCGTCCGAATGCGCCTCTCTATCCATCTTTTCTTTATAGTGAATCGAGAATTGTTTGGACCACACAGTAAATCAAAACAAAGTCAAGTATGCGTATCAAATCAGTTCTTTAATTTCGTTGTATACGATACGATTCTCTGCAAATACATAAATTATAAATCATAAATAACAGTGAAACTAAATTCCGTTATCCATAAAAATAATATACAGCGCATTAATTACTTCTCAATCATAAAAATATAAAGAAACATGTTTCCTGATAAAAGTACAAAGTTTGCACAAATGATTAAATCAATATATTTCATTTACGGAACATTGTTACAATTCTTGCTAAAGAAATGAATGATAAAGTCGGATTAAATATATTCTTACCGATTATGCTCTCTTATAAAAAACATCTTGTGTGTCCAAATAAAATCCAAATAATAAACTGCCGTAAACAAATTGAAATAACATTCATAGGAAAACATAACGTCATAAAGACGGACGGCAAATACAGCAAATATATTTAGCGCCGTAAACGTCAATTATTACAAAGAAAAAATAGCTTTTACAAAAAGCTTAGCTATAGATTAAAAAGTGACAGCCAAGTGACGATCTATACACTATTAGTGCTTATATATAAATGTATCTTCTATCAAATATTAAAAATAAGAATATAAACAAATATAATTCTTACATATATTAAAACATGAAATTAAGGTGTTATGTCATGCGTAAATAAGCCAGAGAAAAAAGCAAACGAGAAACACAAAGAACTCAATAGAAAACGACGAAATGATCTGATGTTTAATATTGACCTGTTTGGTCGCTCGTAATCGGTTGTCTATGAATATAGTTCCTGTAATTTTTTATGAAGGTAAGCTATTTATGTTGTGGGTTTTTTTTTCATATAAAAATCTATAATGGCTAAAAGTTTTATTCATGTTATTTCTTTAATAGTGAACTTTGTGATATTTTAATTATGCTGTAGATCATTGAGCCATTGTTGGACTACGTGTTTAAGTTGTACGAAGGGCAACTCTGCCTTTTCAAGCAGCGACTTTTCACATGGGACAACATCCCTAATGCGCCTTGAAATGAGGAACTCAAAAGTCACGTGTAAAGAAAAAATCTCTGTGTAGTGATATTGGACATATTTCTATTTTTAGCAAATGACTGAACTTAATTATTTGTGGTGATTAGGAAAGTAGAGGAACATAGAATAAATGTGTAAAAACTATGGAGCTATTGAATGTGTTCAAAGTATTAAATTTTCAAAGAACTTATTGTGTTAAAAAGGGGATATTTTACCACAAGGAGCCGCATCACAACAGGATGTTCGGGGTTTGCTAATTTACGGAAAAAGTAATCTCACTTCGTACCCCGAAAATTTAACCACATATGTGAAAATGTCACAGCTTCGAAACAAGCTATCATACATATCCAAGTTAACGATATGGACTGAGCTACAGGAAAAAACGTTACCATTACCGCCTATGTAAAAACAATTAAAGATTTTGACCCACATGTGTCTTGTGACTTCATTTCATATCTAACCAGTTCCGATTAAATAAATTTTTGAGTTAACGCCAAGACTAGCATCATCTTTAACTTTTGTTTCATTCTACAGACTGTGTACCTCGAATGTTTTAACTGAAAAAAATATGTCTTCACTGGGAATCACAGAGCTGAAACATGCACACTTCAGTTTAGCAGGGACATTACTCTGTAACCCATTTTTGACATTTTTTCACATTGGATCTTTAAAGACACTGTCAGTGGTTCACAGTATTGCTTGTCAAAGACATGTCTATTAAGATAGTGAATGCTGCATTCGAAGAGGGACTGCTCGATTCTTTCTCGGAAATTTTGCAATCGTCAAAAATCTAAAACACCCTTTTCTATTCAAAAAAGATATTCTACATTATAAGGTGTCGACTTTAAGTTAGCAATGGAACTTAAATAATAACTAATGTTTAACTTAGTACAAGACTTTTACAAAAGGTTGCCACATATGTAATATGATGGACACATCAACCTTCAAAAATAGGTCCCTTCTATGTTGCTTGGTCCTTGCAATTCTAAGGTATTACTAAATACCTAGGTTTTCTCTAGAATGGTAGATAAAAGTTGAAAGCTAAGTTGCTTTAATTTTCTCCTATTCTTCTACGTATTACAAGATCAAAAAGATTAAGATTCATGTCCAGTGGCACATATTACAGTCATATCGGGATTCATCATTACACGATGCTGGAAAATTCCTATTGTCAAATTCAATTTCAAATGCATAGATTCTTGCTCAATGAAGGATAAGATCTGTGTGTGAAACGTCTGATATATACAATGATTGATTTATTCATTATTGGTCTTTAACGCCACTTTTATTATTATTTGCTATTTCATGGCGACCAGCTATATAATGGTGAAGAAAGCTGGTGCACCAGGAGAAAACTACTGACATTCGGCTGGAAAATGTCAAACATAGTTTTGGAGTCTGGCCAAGCTTCGAACTCTGAAATAAGCAATGAAGCAATAATTTGTACTAATGAAAGAAGCTTTTTTCTCACTTGATCCAGTTTTCGTTTGATAGATAGTTGTGTTCTTTTATCTTTCAAATTGAATATAGCAAGAGGTTTTATAAAGAGTGTAAAAAAATAGAACAGTAGCCGAGTGCATAGTTCGTTTTAATACATTTTTGTCGTTGGGATGCTATCTTGTTGAGTGAAAGAAAAAACTCGCATATATCTGGCTTTCATTCAAACCAAACACATATCTTTTGGTATTTATGTTGCTAGATTGCTGTTTCCTTGACGTTTACCCCATATTGCATATTGATGCACAAGACACACGTATATATAATATATATATTAAAACATGAAATTAAGGTGTTATGTCATGCGTAAATAAGCCAGAGAAAAAAGCAAACGAGAAACTCAAAGAACTCAATAGAAAACGACGAAATGATCTGATGTTTAATATTGACCTGTTTGGTCGCTCGTAATCGGTTGTCTATGAATATAGTTCCTGTAATTTTTTATGAAGGTAAGCTATTTATGTTGTGGGGTTTTTTTTACATATAAAAATCTATAATGGCTAAAAGTTTTATTCATGTTATTTCTTTAATAGTGAACTTTGTGATATTTTTATTATGCTGTAGATCATTGAGCCATTGTTGGACTACGTGTTTAAGTTGTACGAAGGGCAACTCTGCCTTTTCAAGCAGCGACTTTTCACATGGGACAACATCCCTAATGCGCCTTGAAATGAGGAACTCAAAAGTCACGTGTAAAGAAAAAATCTCTGTGTAGTGATATTGGACATATTTCTATTTTTAGCAAATGACTGAACTTAATTATTTGTGGTGATTAGGAAAGTAGAGGAACATAGAATAAATGTGTAAAAACTATGGAGCTATTGAATGTGTTCAAAGTATTAAATTTTCAAAGAACTTATTGTGTTAAAAAGGGGATATTTTACCACAAGGAGCCGCATCACAACAGGATGTTCGGGGTTTGCTAATTTACGGAAAAAGTAATCTCACTTCGTACCCCGAAAATTTAACCACATATGTGAAAATGTCACAGCTTCGAAACAAGCTATCATACATATCCAAGTTAACGATATGGACTGAGCTACAGGAAAAAACGTTACCATTACCGCCTATGTAAAAACAATTAAAGATTTTGACCCACATGTGTCTTGTGACTTCATTTCATATCTAACCAGTTCCGATTAAATAAATTTTTGAGTTAACGCCAAGACTAGCATCATCTTTAACTTTTGTTTCATTCTACAGACTGTGTACCTCGAATGTTTTAACTAAAAAAAATATGTCTTCACTGGGAATCACAGAGCTGAAACATGCACACTTCAGTTTAGCAGGGACATTACTCTGTAACCCATTTTTGACATTTTTTCACATTGGATCTTTAAAGACACTGTCAGTGGTTCACAGTATTGCTTGTCAAAGACATGTCTATTAAGATAGTGAATGCTGCATTCGAAGAGGGACTGCTCGATTCTTTCTCGGAAATTTTGCAATCGTCAAAAATCTAAAACACCCTTTTCTATTCAAAAAAGATATTCTACATTATAAGGTGTCGACTTTAAGTTAGCAATGGAACTTAAATAATAACTAATGTTTAACTTAGTACAAGACTTTTACAAAAGGTTGCCACATATGTAATATGATGGACACATCAACCTTCAAAAATAGGTCCCTTCTATGTTGCTTGGTCCTTGCAATTCTAAGGTATTACTAAATACCTAGGTTTTCTCTAGAATGGTAGATAAAAGTTGAAAGCTAAGTTGCTTTAATTTTCTCCTATTCTTCTACGTATTACAAGATCAAAAAGATTAAGATTCATGTCCAGTGGCACATATTACAGTCATATCGGGATTCATCATTACACGATGCTGGAAAATTCCTATTGTCAAATTCAATTTCAAATGCATAGATTCTTGCTCAATGAAGGATAAGATCTGTGTGTGAAACGTCTGATATATACAATGATTGATTTATTCATTATTGGTCTTTAACGCCACTTTTATTATTATTTGCTATTTCATGGCGACCAGCTATATAATGGTGAAGAAAGCTGGTGCACCAGGAGAAAACTACTGACATTCGGCTGGAAAATGTCAAACATAGTTTTGGAGTCTGGCCAAGCTTCGAACTCTGAAATAAGCAATGAAGCAATAATTTGTACTAATGAAAGAAGCTTATTTCTCACTTGATCCAGTTTTCGTTTGATAGATAGTTGTGTTCTTTTATCTTTCAAATTGAATATAGCAAGAGGTTTTATAAAGAGTGTAAAAAAATAGAACAGTAGCCGAGTGCATAGTTCGTTTTAATACATTTTTGTCGTTGGGATGCTATCTTGTTGAGTGAAAGAAAAAACTCGCATATATCTGGCTTTCATTCAAACCAAACACATATCTTTTGGTATTTATGTTGCTAGATTGCTGTTTCCTTGACGTTTACCCCATATTGCATATTGATGCACAAGACACACGTATATATAATATATATATTAAAACATGAAATTAAGGTGTTATGTCATGCGTAAATAAGCCAGAGAAAAAAGCAAACGAGAAACTCAAAGAACTCAATAGAAAACGACGAAATGATCTGATGTTTAATATTGACCTGTTTGGTCGCTCGTAATCGGTTGTCTATGAATATAGTTCCTGTAATTTTTTATGAAGGTAAGCTATTTATGTTGTGGGGTTTTTTTTACATATAAAAATCTATAATGGCTAAAAGTTTTATTCATGTTATTTCTTTAATAGTGAACTTTGTGATATTTTTATTATGCTGTAGATCATTGAGCCATTGTTGGACTACGTGTTTAAGTTGTACGAAGGGCAACTCTGCCTTTTCAAGCAGCGACTTTTCACATGGGACAACATCCCTAATGCGCCTTGAAATGAGGAACTCAAAAGTCACGTGTAAAGAAAAAATCTCTGTGTAGTGATATTGGACATATTTCTATTTTTAGCAAATGACTGAACTTAATTATTTGTGGTGATTAGGAAAGTAGAGGAACATAGAATAAATGTGTAAAAACTATGGAGCTATTGAATGTGTTCAAAGTATTAAATTTTCAAAGAACTTATTGTGTTAAAAAGGGGATATTTTACCACAAGGAGCCGCATCACAACAGGATGTTCGGGGTTTGCTAATTTACGGAAAAAGTAATCTCACTTCGTACCCCGAAAATTTAACCACATATGTGAAAATGTCACAGCTTCGAAACAAGCTATCATACATATCCAAGTTAACGATATGGACTGAGCTACAGGAAAAAACGTTACCATTACCGCCTATGTAAAAACAATTAAAGATTTTGACCCACATGTGTCTTGTGACTTCATTTCATATCTAACCAGTTCCGATTAAATAAATTTTTGAGTTAACGCCAAGACTAGCATCATCTTTAACTTTTGTTTCATTCTACAGACTGTGTACCTCGAATGTTTTAACTAAAAAAAATATGTCTTCACTGGGAATCACAGAGCTGAAACATGCACACTTCAGTTTAGCAGGGACATTACTCTGTAACCCATTTTTGACATTTTTTCACATTGGATCTTTTAAGACACTGTCAGTGGTTCACAGTATTGCTTGTCAAAGACATGTCTATTAAGATAGTGAATGCTGCATTCGAAGAGGGACTGCTCGATTCTTTCTCGGAAATTTTGCAATCGTCAAAAATCTAAAACACCCTTTTCTATTCAAAAAAGATATTCTACATTATAAGGTGTCGACTTTAAGTTAGCAATGGAACTTAAATAATAACTAATGTTTAACTTAGTACAAGACTTTTACAAAAGGTTGCCACATATGTAATATGATGGACACATCAACCTTCAAAAATAGGTCCCTTCTATGTTGCTTGGTCCTTGCAATTCTAAGGTATTACTAAATACCTAGGTTTTCTCTAGAATGGTAGATAAAAGTTGAAAGCTAAGTTGCTTTAATTTTCTCCTATTCTTCTACGTATTACAAGATCAAAAAGATTAAGATTCATGTCCAGTGGCACATATTACAGTCATATCGGGATTCATCATTACACGATGCTGGAAAATTCCTATTGTCAAATTCAATTTCAAATGCATAGATTCTTGCTCAATGAAGGATAAGATCTGTGTGTGAAACGTCTGATATATACAATGATTGATTTATTCATTATTGGTCTTTAACGCCACTTTTATTATTATTTGCTATTTCATGGCGACCAGCTATATAATGGTGAAGAAAGCTGGTGCACCAGGAGAAAACTACTGACATTCGGCTGGAAAATGTCAAACATAGTTTTGGAGTCTGGCCAAGCTTCGAACTCTGAAATAAGCAATGAAGCAATAATTTGTACTAATGAAAGAAGCTTTTTTCTCACTTGATCCAGTTTTCGTTTGATAGATAGTTGTGTTCTTTTATCTTTCAAATTGAATATAGCAAGAGGTTTTATAAAGAGTGTAAAAAAATAGAACAGTAGCCGAGTGCATAGTTCGTTTTAATACATTTTTGTCGTTGGGATGCTATCTTGTTGAGTGAAAGAAAAAACTCGCATATATCTGGCTTTCATTCAAACCAAACACATATCTTTTGGTATTTATGTTGCTAGATTGCTGTTTCCTTGACGTTTACCCCATATTGCATATTGATGCACAAGACACACGTATATATAATATATATATTCAAACATGAAATTAAGGTGTTATGTCATGCGTAAATAAGCCAGAGAAAAAAGCAAACGAGAAACTCAAAGAACTCAATAGAAAACGACGAAATGATCTGATGTTTAATATTGACCTGTTTGGTCGCTCGTAATCGGTTGTCTATGAATATAGTTCCTGTAATTTTTTATGAAGGTAAGCTATTTATGTTGTGGGGTTTTTTTTACATATAAAAATCTATAATGGCTAAAAGTTTTATTCATGTTATTTCTTTAATAGTGAACTTTGTGATATTTTTATTATGCTGTAGATCATTGAGCCATTGTTGGACTACGTGTTTAAGTTGTACGAAGGGCAACTCTGCCTTTTCAAGCAGCGACTTTTCACATGGGACAACATCCCTAATGCGCCTTGAAATGAGGAACTCAAAAGTCACGTGTAAAGAAAAAATCTCTGTGTAGTGATATTGGACATATTTCTATTTTTAGCAAATGACTGAACTTAATTATTTGTGGTGATTAGGAAAGTAGAGGAACATAGAATAAATGTGTAAAAACTATGGAGCTATTGAATGTGTTCAAAGTATTAAATTTTCAAAGAACTTATTGTGTTAAAAAGGGGATATTTTACCACAAGGAGCCGCATCACAACAGGATGTTCGGGGTTTGCTAATTTACGGAAAAAGTAATCTCACTTCGTACCCCGAAAATTTAACCACATATGTGAAAATGTCACAGCTTCGAAACAAGCTATCATACATATCCAAGTTAACGATATGGACTGAGCTACAGGAAAAAACGTTACCATTACCGCCTATGTAAAAACAATTAAAGATTTTGACCCACATGTGTCTTGTGACTTCATTTCATATCTAACCAGTTCCGATTAAATAAATTTTTGAGTTAACGCCAAGACTAGCATCATCTTTAACTTTTGTTTCATTCTACAGACTGTGTACCTCGAATGTTTTAACTAAAAAAAATATGTCTTCACTGGGAATCACAGAGCTGAAACATGCACACTTCAGTTTAGCAGGGACATTACTCTGTAACCCATTTTTGACATTTTTTCACATTGGATCTTTAAAGACACTGTCAGTGGTTCACAGTATTGCTTGTCAAAGACATGTCTATTAAGATAGTGAATGCTGCATTCGAAGAGGGACTGCTCGATTCTTTCTCGGAAATTTTGCAATCGTCAAAAATCTAAAACACCCTTTTCTATTCAAAAAAGATATTCTACATTATAAGGTGTCGACTTTAAGTTAGCAATGGAACTTAAATAATAACTTATGTTTAACTTAGTACAAGACTTTTACAAAAGGTTGCCACATATGTAATATGATGGACACATCAACCTTCAAAAATAGGTCCCTTCTATGTTGCTTGGTCCTTGCAATTCTAAGGTATTACTAAATACCTAGGTTTTCTCTAGAATGGTAGATAAAAGTTGAAAGCTAAGTTGCTTTAATTTTCTCCTATTCTTCTACGTATTACAAGATCAAAAAGATTAAGATTAATGTCCAGTGGCACATATTACAGTCATATCGGGATTCATCATTACACGATGCTGGAAAATTCCTATTGTCAAATTCAATTTCAAATGCATAGATTCTTGCTCAATGAAGGATAAGATCTGTGTGTGAAACGTCTGATATATACAATGATTGATTTATTCATTATTGGTCTTTAACGCCACTTTTATTATTATTTGCTATTTCATGGCGACCAGCTATATAATGGTGAAGAAAGCTGGTGCACCAGGAGAAAACTACTGACATTCGGCTGGAAAATGTCAAACATAGTTTTGGAGTCTGGCCAAGCTTCGAACTCTGAAATAAGCAATGAAGCAATAATTTGTACTAATGAAAGAAGCTTTTTTCTCACTTGATCCAGTTTTCGTTTGATAGATAGTTGTGTTCTTTTATCTTTCAAATTGAATATAGCAAGAGGTTTTATAAAGAGTGTAAAAAAATAGAACAGTAGCCGAGTGCATAGTTCGTTTTAATACATTTTTGTCGTTGGGATGCTATCTTGTTGAGTGAAAGAAAAAACTCGCATATATCTGGCTTTCATTCAAACCAAACACATATCTTTTGGTATTTATGTTGCTAGATTGCTGTTTCCTTGACGTTTACCCCATATTGCATATTGATGCACAAGACACACGTATATATAATATATATATTAAAACATGAAATTAAGGTGTTATGTCATGCGTAAATAAGCCAGAGAAAAAAGCAAACGAGAAACTCAAAGAACTCAATAGAAAACGACGAAATGATCTGATGTTTAATATTGACCTGTTTGGTCGCTCGTAATCAGTTGTCTATGAATATAGTTCCTGTAATTTTTTATGAAGGTAAGCTATTTATGTTGTGGGTTTTTTTTACATATAAAAATCTATAATGGCTAAAAGTTTTATTCATGTTATTTCTTTAATAGTGAACTTTGTGATATTTTTATTATGCTGTAGATCATTGAGCCATTGTTGGACTACGTGTTTAAGTTGTACGAAGGGCAACTCTGCCTTTTCAAGCAGCGACTTTTCACATGGGACAACATCCCTAATGCGCCTTGAAATGAGGAACTCAAAAGTCACGTGTAAAGAAAAAATCTCTGTGTAGTGATATTGGACATATTTCTATTTTTAGCAAATGACTGAACTTAATTATTTGTGGTGATTAGGAAAGTAGAGGAACATAGAATAAATGTGTAAAAACTATGGAGCTATTGAATGTGTTCAAAGTATTAAATTTTCAAAGAACTTATTGTGTTAAAAAGGGGATATTTTACCACAAGGAGCCGCATCACAACAGGATGTTCGGGGTTTGCTAATTTACGGGAAAAGTAATCTCACTTCGTACCCCGAAAATTTAACCACATATGTGAAAATGTCACAGCTTCGAAACAAGCTATCATACATATCCAAGTTAACGATATGGACTGAGCTACAGGAAAAAACGTTACCATTACCGCCTATGTAAAAACAATTAAAGATTTTGACCCACATGTGTCTTGTGACTTCATTTCATATCTAACCAGTTCCGATTAAATAAATTTTTGAGTTAACGCCAAGACTAGCATCATCTTTAACTTTTGTTTCATTCTACAGACTGTGTACCTCGAATGTTTTAACTAAAAAAAATATGTCTTCACTGGGAATCACAGAGCTGAAACATGCACACTTCAGTTTAGCAGGGACATTACTCTGTAACCCATTTTTGACATTTTTTCACATTGGATCTTTAAAGACACTGTCAGTGGTTCACAGTATTGCTTGTCAAAGACATGTCTATTAAGATAGTGAATGCTGCATTCGAAGAGGGACTGCTCGATTCTTTCTCGGAAATTTTGCAATCGTCAAAAATCTAAAACACCCTTTTCTATTCAAAAAAGATATTCTACATTATAAGGTGTCGACTTTAAGTTAGCAATGGAACTTAAATAATAACTAATGTTTAACTTAGTACAAGACTTTTACAAAAGGTTGCCACATATGTAATATGATGGACACATCAACCTTCAAAAATAGGTCCCTTGTAGGACATTGTAGGAACGTAAAAGTGTGGACTACCAGTTACGTTGTAAGAACGTTATGATATAACGTTATGGAAAACCAACCTGGAACCTAAATAGAACCTTGTGTAACCAAATTGGAACCTTGATAGAACCTTGTATAACCAATCTGGAACCTTAATAGAACCTTGTGTAACGAATCAGAAACCTTTATAGAACCTTGTGTAACCAATCTGGAACCTAAATATAATCATTTGTTACCAATCTGGAACCCAAATTTAACCTAGTCCCAGACAACATTTGTATGTTGGCACAACAATGGCCCAACGTATCTACATTCATTGGCTCAACGTTGTTTTTCTCTCCATCTTCCTGAACACGCATGAACATTTTGCCACTGAACGTTTTAGCAAACAACAATCAATTAATCTTTCTCTCCAGGAATTGTACCCATATTTGAATGAATTAAATCAACACATCCATGTTACCTTTTTTTCTTAAATAATGAATAAAAAGATATGATACCAATACATAATTTATTTTAGCTAGACAAGGAGCAAATTCTTAAAAGTTTAATTTTATGTATCTACACGTTGCAACATCAGATCTAGAATGAAAATTATAAAGTATAGTCATGATGTTTCATTTCTGTAAATGTTATTCACTTCATCAGGTTCATATGTAGTTATTTCCTAGTTCTGTAATTCACTTCTGACATCAGGTTCATACAGTTATTTCCTAGTTCTATAATTTCACTTCATCATGTTCATACAATTACTTCCTAGTTCTGTAATTCACTTCATCAGATTCATCCAATTATTTCCTTGTTCTGTAATTTCACTTCATCAGGTTCATACAGTTATTTCATAGTTATATAATTCACTTCATCAGGTTCATACAGTTATTTCCTAGTTCTGTAATTTCACTTCATTAGGTGCATACAGTTATCTCCTAGTTCTGTAATTTCACTTCATTCGGTTCATACAATTATTTTTTAGTTTTGTAATTCACTTCATCATGTTCATGCACTTACTCCCTAGTTCTGTAATTTCACTTCATTAGGTTTATACAGTTATTTCCTAGTTTTGTAATCTAACATGGGTTGTATTTACAAGAGTGTTCCTTTTGTTTTCTGCTACTCTTTCATTTGGAACTTTTTTTCTGAATATGTCTTTTGTTTAATTCTTATCCAGTGTAGCAAATCTTCAGAAAAATTATTTTACTGCCCCTGTAATAAAGAAATGAACAAATGAATACTCAATGTATACTTCGTATGAATATAATAAATCCTAAAAGACTCTTGTTTAAAACTAGACTATACAATGCGATGCCATATAGGCATAATGCACTCATACCACATCTTCCAACATCTATTTAGATTGTTAGACTTCACTGTGCTAGCTAAGTTTAGCTTAAAAAGTTTAAAAATTGAGGGTAGATATGGATACAGGAAACAGAACCATGTAAAAAAATGTTCTAACTAAATGAATAATTCTAGTAAAAAATCTAAATCAAATCTAAATACAACAGCATTATCGGTATTATAATATTTAACATTTTAATTATGCATATATCATGTATATATTTTCAAATTTCGAATCCGATGTGGCATTAAGGATTGCTATTATGTTACTAACTTAAAGTAATTTATTGTGCATTTTGTCCAATTCTTTTAAATTTGTATGACCTAAAAATAATTAAACAACATTCTGAAACAGTATGTAACAAGGAAAATTCGAAAATACACCTTTCCATTGATAAGGGTTATTAATGCAATCTTCACATTTAACAAAGATTTCAGAAATAAAATAAGTTTTATTTGTGGTTAAAAAACATGTATTATTGGTTATTCATAATCATATACGTATATATATATATATCAGAATGTTTAAAGTAACAATCAACTTACATGTTTCTTTCTCTTTAGATGATACGATTTTCTCTTTTGTTTTCTTTGTTATCACTGCTTTCTTACAAATACACGACAGAAAATAGTCTCAAAAGTGACTATCCCATTACACTTAGATTTCCTATAACCTTAATTACCATAGCAACTATCTTTGAAATTTGTCTAAGTTAAACATCTGGTCAACATCATTCTATAGGTCAACCTTATCAGAATATGCTTGATTAACATAATGGCTGTATCAAATATCATTATGTATTATACATGTTATAATTGCTAATTATGTTTCACAAATAAATAATGAGAATAATGAATTTTAACTTTCAATCGAGCAATCTATATGTTTAAGGAATAAAAAGTTATTATGTTCTTAATGCAGTGTCGGTTTTTTAGTTTTAAAAACTATCAGCATTCACTTTCTGAAACAAAATAAAGGTTTGATTAACATGCAAGACGGCAAACATCTTACTTGCATTTTTTGCTATTAATTTGCTATTTTTTTAATTTTTTTTGGAAAGATTATTTTTTTCAAAAAAATGAGGAACATTATTCGAACGTTTTAAGAATGTTAGTAAAGTAACGTAAAAAAGTAACTAATATTAAACGTTTCTACAACGTATTATTTGTAACATAACCAACCTGAAACTTCCACACAACGTTAAAACAAAACGTTCCTAGAACGTTGAATTGTAACGTTTCATTTTAACGTTCTTACAACGTTCGTGTAACGTTAAGGTCCGAAATAACCTTACAGGAACCAATCCACAACGTTCTTTGAACGTTATGTGTTTAGTGGGTACTAAATACCTAGGTTTTCTCTAGAATGGTAGATAAAAGTTGAAAGCTAAGTTGCTTTAATTTTCTCCTATTCTTCTACGTATTACAAGATCAAAAAAATTAAGATTCATGTCCAGTGGCACATATTACAGTCATATCGGGATTCATCATTACACGATGCTGGAAAATTCCTATTGTCAAATTCAATTTCAAATGCATAGATTCTTGCTCAATGAAGGATAAGATCTGTGTGTGAAACGTCTGATATATACAATGATTGATTTATTCATTATTGGTCTTTAACGCCACTTTTATTATTATTTGCTATTTCATGGCGACCAGCTATATAATGGTGAAGAAAGCTGGTGCACCAGGAGAAAACTACTGACATTCGGCTGGAAAATGTCAAACATAGTTTTGGAGTCTGGCCAAGCTTCGAACTCTGAAATAAGCAATGAAGCAATAATTTGTACTAATGAAAGAAGCTTTTTTCTCACTTGATCCAGTTTTCGTTTGATAGATAGTTGTGTTCTTTTATCTTTCAAATTGAATATAGCAAGTGGTTTTATAAAGAGTGTAAAAAAATAGAACAGTAGCCGAGTGCATAGTTCGTTTTAATACATTTTTGTCGTTGGGATGCTATCTTGTTGAGTGAAAGAAAAAACTCGCATATATCTGGCTTTCATTCAAACCAAACACATATCTTTTGGTATTTATGTTGCTAGATTGCTGTTTCCTTGACGTTTACCCCATATTGCATATTGATGCACAAGACACACGTATATATAATATATATATTAAAACATGAAATTAAGGTGTTATGTCATGCGTAAATAAGCCAGAGAAAAAAGCAAACGAGAAACTCAAAGAACTCAATAGAAAACGACGAAATGATCTGATGTTTAATATTGACCTGTTTGGTCGCTCGTAATCGGTTGTCTATGAATATAGTTCCTGTAATTTTTTATGAAGGTAAGCTATTTATGTTGTGGGGTTTTTTTTACATATAAAAATCTATAATGGCTAAAAGTTTTATTCATGTTATTTCTTTAATAGTGAACTTTGTGATATTTTTATTATGCTGTAGATCATTGAGCCATTGTTGGACTACGTGTTTAAGTTGTACGAAGGGCAACTCTGCCTTTTCAAGCAGCGACTTTTCACATGGGACAACATCCCTAATGCGCCTTGAAATGAGGAACTCAAAAGTCACGTGTAAAGAAAAAATCTCTGTGTAGTGATATTGGACATATTTCTATTTTTAGCAAATGACTGAACTTAATTATTTGTGGTGATTAGGAAAGTAGAGGAACATAGAATAAATGTGTAAAAACTATGGAGCTATTGAATGTGTTCAAAGTATTAAATTTTCAAAGAACTTATTGTGTTAAAAAGGGGATATTTTACCACAAGGAGCCGCATCACAACAGGATGTTCGGGGTTTGCTAATTTACGGGAAAAGTAATCTCACTTCGTACCCCGAAAATTTAACCACATATGTGAAAATGTCACAGCTTCGAAACAAGCTATCATACATATCCAAGTTAACGATATGGACTGAGCTACAGGAAAAAACGTTACCATTACCGCCTATGTAAAAACAATTAAAGATTTTGACCCACATGTGTCTTGTGACTTCATTTCATATCTAACCAGTTCCGATTAAATAAATTTTTGAGTTAACGCCAAGACTAGCATCATCTTTAACTTTTGTTTCATTCTACAGACTGTGTACCTCGAATGTTTTAACTAAAAAAAATATGTCTTCACTGGGAATCACAGAGCTGAAACATGCACACTTCAGTTTAGCAGGGACATTACTCTGTAACCCATTTTTGACATTTTTTCACATTGGATCTTTAAAGACACTGTCAGTGGTTCACAGTATTGCTTGTCAAAGACATGTCTATTAAGATAGTGAATGCTGCATTCGAAGAGGGACTGCTCGATTCTTTCTCGGAAATTTTGCAATCGTCAAAAATCTAAAACACCCTTTTCTATTCAAAAAAGATATTCTACATTATAAGGTGTCGACTTTAAGTTAGCAATGGAACTTAAATAATAACTAATGTTTAACTTAGTACAAGACTTTTACAAAAGGTTGCCACATATGTAATATGATGGACACATCAACCTTCAAAAATAGGTCCCTTGTAGGACATTGTAGGAACGTAAAAGTGTGGACTACCAGTTACGTTGTAAGAACGTTATGATATAACGTTATGGAAAACCAACCTGGAACCTAAATAGAACCTTGTGTAACCAAATTGGAACCTTGATAGAACCTTGTATAACCAATCTGGAACCTTAATAGAACCTTGTGTAACGAATCAGAAACCTTTATAGAACCTTGTGTAACCAATCTGGAACCTAAATATAATCATTTGTTACCAATCTGGAACCCAAATTTAACCTAGTCCCAGACAACATTTGTATGTTGGCACAACAATGGCCCAACGTATCTACATTCATTGGCTCAACGTTGTTTTTCTCTCCATCTTCCTGAACACGCATGAACATTTTGCCACTGAACGTTTTAGCAAACAACAATCAATTAATCTTTCTCTCCAGGAATTGTACCCATATTTGAATGAATTAAATCAACACATCCATGTTACCTTTTTTTCTTAAATAATGAATAAAAAGATATGATACCAATACATAATTTATTTTAGCTAGACAAGGAGCAAATTCTTAAAAGTTTAATTTTATGTATCTACACGTTGCAACATCAGATCTAGAATGAAAATTATAAAGTATAGTCATGATGTTTCATTTCTGTAAATGTTATTCACTTCATCAGGTTCATATGTAGTTATTTCCTAGTTCTGTAATTCACTTCTGACATCAGGTTCATACAGTTATTTCCTAGTTCTATAATTTCACTTCATCATGTTCATACAATTACTTCCTAGTTCTGTAATTCACTTCATCAGATTCATCCAATTATTTCCTTGTTCTGTAATTTCACTTCATCAGGTTCATACAGTTATTTCATAGTTATATAATTCACTTCATCAGGTTCATACAGTTATTTCCTAGTTCTGTAATTTCACTTCATTAGGTGCATACAGTTATCTCCTAGTTCTGTAATTTCACTTCATTCGGTTCATACAATTATTTTTTAGTTTTGTAATTCACTTCATCATGTTCATGCACTTACTCCCTAGTTCTGTAATTTCACTTCATTAGGTTTATACAGTTATTTCCTAGTTTTGTAATCTAACATGGGTTGTATTTACAAGAGTGTTCCTTTTGTTTTCTGCTACTCTTTCATTTGGAACTTTTTTTCTGAATATGTCTTTTGTTTAATTCTTATCCAGTGTAGCAAATCTTCAGAAAAATTATTTTACTGCCCCTGTAATAAAGAAATGAACAAATGAATACTCAATGTATACTTCGTATGAATATAATAAATCCTAAAAGACTCTTGTTTAAAACTAGACTATACAATGCGATGCCATATAGGCATAATGCACTCATACCACATCTTCCAACATCTATTTAGATTGTTAGACTTCACTGTGCTAGCTAAGTTTAGCTTAAAAAGTTTAAAAATTGAGGGTAGATATGGATACAGGAAACAGAACCATGTAAAAAAATGTTCTAACTAAATGAATAATTCTAGTAAAAAATCTAAATCAAATCTAAATACAACAGCATTATCGGTATTATAATATTTAACATTTTAATTATGCATATATCATGTATATATTTTCAAATTTCGAATCCGATGTGGCATTAAGGATTGCTATTATGTTACTAACTTAAAGTAATTTATTGTGCATTTTGTCCAATTCTTTTAAATTTGTATGACCTAAAAATAATTAAACAACATTCTGAAACAGTATGTAACAAGGAAAATTCGAAAATACACCTTTCCATTGATAAGGGTTATTAATGCAATCTTCACATTTAACAAAGATTTCAGAAATAAAATAAGTTTTATTTGTGGTTAAAAAACATGTATTATTGGTTATTCATAATCATATACGTATATATATATATATCAGAATGTTTAAAGTAACAATCAACTTACATGTTTCTTTCTCTTTAGATGATACGATTTTCTCTTTTGTTTTCTTTGTTATCACTGCTTTCTTACAAATACACGACAGAAAATAGTCTCAAAAGTGACTATCCCATTACACTTAGATTTCCTATAACCTTAATTACCATAGCAACTATCTTTGAAATTTGTCTAAGTTAAACATCTGGTCAACATCATTCTATAGGTCAACCTTATCAGAATATGCTTGATTAACATAATGGCTGTATCAAATATCATTATGTATTATACATGTTATAATTGCTAATTATGTTTCACAAATAAATAATGAGAATAATGAATTTTAACTTTCAATCGAGCAATCTATATGTTTAAGGAATAAAAAGTTATTATGTTCTTAATGCAGTGTCGGTTTTTTAGTTTTAAAAACTATCAGCATTCACTTTCTGAAACAAAATAAAGGTTTGATTAACATGCAAGACGGCAAACATCTTACTTGCATTTTTTGCTATTAATTTGCTATTTTTTTAATTTTTTTTGGAAAGATTATTTTTTTCAAAAAAATGAGGAACATTATTCGAACGTTTTAAGAATGTTAGTAAAGTAACGTAAAAAAGTAACTAATATTAAACGTTTCTACAACGTATTATTTGTAACATAACCAACCTGAAACTTCCACACAACGTTAAAACAAAACGTTCCTAGAACGTTGAATTGTAACGTTTCATTTTAACGTTCTTACAACGTTCGTGTAACGTTAAGGTCCGAAATAACCTTACAGGAACCAATCCACAACGTTCTTTGAACGTTATGTGTTTAGTGGGTACTAAATACCTAGGTTTTCTCTAGAATGGTAGATAAAAGTTGAAAGCTAAGTTGCTTTAATTTTCTCCTATTCTTCTACGTATTACAAGATCAAAAAAATTAAGATTCATGTCCAGTGGCACATATTACAGTCATATCGGGATTCATCATTACACGATGCTGGAAAATTCCTATTGTCAAATTCAATTTCAAATGCATAGATTCTTGCTCAATGAAGGATAAGATCTGTGTGTGAAACGTCTGATATATACAATGATTGATTTATTCATTATTGGTCTTTAACGCCACTTTTATTATTATTTGCTATTTCATGGTGACCAGCTATATAATGGTGAAGAAAGCTGGTGCACCAGGAGAAAACTACTGACATTCGGCTGGAAAATGTCAAACATAGTTTTGGAGTCTGGCCAAGCTTCGAACTCTGAAATAAGCAATGAAGCAATAATTTGTACTAATGAAAGAAGCTTTTTTCTCACTTGATCCAGTTTTCGTTTGATAGATAGTTGTGTTCTTTTATCTTTCAAATTGAATATAGCAAGTGGTTTTATAAAGAGTGTAAAAAAATAGAACAGTAGCCGAGTGCATAGTTCGTTTTAATACATTTTTGTCGTTGGGATGCTATCTTGTTGAGTGAAAGAAAAAACTCGCATATATCTGGCTTTCATTCAAACCAAACACATATCTTTTGGTATTTATGTTGCTAGATTGCTGTTTCCTTGACGTTTACCCCATATTGCATATTGATGCACAAGACACACGTATATATAATATATATATTAAAACATGAAATTAAGGTGTTATGTCATGCGTAAATAAGCCAGAGAAAAAAGCAAACGAGAAACTCAAAGAACTCAATAGAAAACGACGAAATGATCTGATGTTTAATATTGACCTGTTTGGTCGCTCGTAATCGGTTGTCTATGAATATAGTTCCTGTAATTTTTTATGAAGGTAAGCTATTTATGTTGTGGGGTTTTTTTTACATATAAAAATCTATAATGGCTAAAAGTTTTATTCATGTTATTTCTTTAATAGTGAACTTTGTGATATTTTTATTATGCTGTAGATCATTGAGCCATTGTTGGACTACGTGTTTAAGTTGTACGAAGGGCAACTCTGCCTTTTCAAGCAGCGACTTTTCACATGGGACAACATCCCTAATGCGCCTTGAAATGAGGAACTCAAAAGTCACGTGTAAAGAAAAAATCTCTGTGTAGTGATATTGGACATATTTCTATTTTTAGCAAATGACTGAACTTAATTATTTGTGGTGATTAGGAAAGTAGAGGAACATAGAATAAATGTGTAAAAACTATGGAGCTATTGAATGTGTTCAAAGTATTAAATTTTCAAAGAACTTATTGTGTTAAAAAGGGGATATTTTACCACAAGGAGCCGCATCACAACAGGATGTTCGGGGTTTGCTAATTTACGGAAAAAGTAATCTCACTTCGTACCCCGAAAATTTAACCACATATGTGAAAATGTCACAGCTTCGAAACAAGCTATCATACATATCCAAGTTAACGATATGGACTGAGCTACAGGAAAAAACGTTACCATTACCGCCTATGTAAAAACAATTAAAGATTTTGACCCACATGTGTCTTGTGACTTCATTTCATATCTAACCAGTTCCGATTAAATAAATTTTTGAGTTAACGCCAAGACTAGCATCATCTTTAACTTTTGTTTCATTCTACAGACTGTGTACCTCGAATGTTTTAACTAAAAAAAATATGTCTTCACTGGGAATCACAGAGCTGAAACATGCACACTTCAGTTTAGCAGGGACATTACTCTGTAACCCATTTTTGACATTTTTTCACATTGGATCTTTAAAGACACTGTCAGTGGTTCACAGTATTGCTTGTCAAAGACATGTCTATTAAGATAGTGAATGCTGCATTCGAAGAGGGACTGCTCGATTCTTTCTCGGAAATTTTGCAATCGTCAAAAATCTAAAACACCCTTTTCTATTCAAAAAAGATATTCTACATTATAAGGTGTCGACTTTAAGTTAGCAATGGAACTTAAATAATAACTAATGTTTAACTTAGTACAAGACTTTTACAAAAGGTTGCCACATATGTAATATGATGGACACATCAACCTTCAAAAATAGGTCCCTTCTATGTTGCTTGGTCCTTGCAATTCTAAGGTATTACTAAATACCTAGGTTTTCTCTAGAATGGTAGATAAAAGTTGAAAGCTAAGTTGCTTTAATTTTCTCCTATTCTTCTACGTATTACAAGATCAAAAAGATTAAGATTCATGTCCAGTGGCACATATTACAGTCATATCGGGATTCATCATTACACGATGCTGGAAAATTCCTATTGTCAAATTCAATTTCAAATGCATAGATTCTTGCTCAATGAAGGATAAGATCTGTGTGTGAAACGTCTGATATATACAATGATTGATTTATTCATTATTGGTCTTTAACGCCACTTTTATTATTATTTGCTATTTCATGGCGACCAGCTATATAATGGTGAAGAAAGCTGGTGCACCAGGAGAAAACTACTGACATTCGGCTGGAAAATGTCAAACATAGTTTTGGAGTCTGGCCAAGCTTCGAACTCTGAAATAAGCAATGAAGCAATAATTTGTACTAATGAAAGAAGCTTTTTTCTCACTTGATCCAGTTTTCGTTTGATAGATAGTTGTGTTCTTTTATCTTTCAAATTGAATATAGCAAGAGGTTTTATAAAGAGTGTAAAAAAATAGAACAGTAGCCGAGTGCATAGTTCGTTTTAATACATTTTTGTCGTTGGGATGCTATCTTGTTGAGTGAAAGAAAAAACTCGCATATATCTGGCTTTCATTCAAACCAAACACATATCTTTTGGTATTTATGTTGCTAGATTGCTGTTTGCTTGACGTTTACCCCATATTGCATATTGATGCACAAGACACACGTATATATAATATATATATTAAAACATGAAATTAAGGTGTTATGTCATGCGTAAATAAGCCAGAGAAAAAAGCAAACGAGAAACTCAAAGAACTCAATAGAAAACGACGAAATGATCTGATGTTTAATATTGACCTGTTTGGTCGCTCGTAATCGGTTGTCTATGAATATAGTTCCTGTAATTTTTTATGAAGGTAAGCTATTTATGTTGTGGGTTTTTTTTTACATATAAAAATCTATAATGGCTAAAAGTTTTATTCATGTTATTTCTTTAATAGTGAACTTTGTGATATTTTTATTATGCTGTAGATCATTGAGCCATTGTTGGACTACGTGTTTAAGTTGTACGAAGGGCAACTCTGCCTTTTCAAGCAGCGACTTTTCACATGGGACAACATCCCTAATGCGCCTTGCAATGAGGAACTCAAAAGTCACGTGTAAAGAAAAAATCTCTGTGTAGTGATATTGGACATATTTCTATTTTTAGCAAATGACTGAACTTAATTATTTGTGGTGATTAGGAAAGTAGAGGAACATAGAATAAATGTGTAAAAACTATGGAGCTATTGAATGTGTTCAAAGTATTAAATTTTCAAAGAACTTATTGTGTTAAAAAGGGGATATTTTACCACAAGGAGCCGCATCACAACAGGATGTTCGGGGTTTGCTAATTTACGGAAAAAGTAATCTCACTTCGTACCCCGAAAATTTAACCACATATGTGAAAATGTCACAGCTTCGAAACAAGCTATCATACATATCCAAGTTAACGATATGGACTGAGCTACAGGAAAAAACGTTACCATTACCGCCTATGTAAAAACAATTAAAGATTTTGACCCACATGTGTCTTGTGACTTCATTTCATATCTAACCAGTTCCGATTAAATAAATTTTTGAGTTAACGCCAAGACTAGCATCATCTTTAACTTTTGTTTCATTCTACAGACTGTGTACCTCGAATGTTTTAACTAAAAAAAATATGTCTTCACTGGGAATCACAGAGCTGAAACATGCACACTTCAGTTTAGCAGGGACATTACTCTGTAACCCATTTTTGACATTTTTTCACATTGGATCTTTAAAGACACTGTCAGTGGTTCACAGTATTGCTTGTCAAAGACATGTCTATTAAGATAGTGAATGCTGCATTCGAAGAGGGACTGCTCGATTCTTTCTCGGAAATTTTGCAATCGTCAAAAATCTAAAACACCCTTTTCTATTCAAAAAAGATATTCTACATTATAAGGTGTCGACTTTAAGTTAGCAATGGAACTTAAATAATAACTAATGTTTAACTTAGTACAAGACTTTTACAAAAGGTTGCCACATATGTAATATGATGGACACATCAACCTTCAAAAATAGGTCCCTTCTATGTTGCTTGGTCCTTGCAATTCTAAGGTATTACTAAATACCTAGGTTTTCTCTAGAATGGTAGATAAAAGTTGAAAGCTAAGTTGCTTTAATTTTCTCCTATTCTTCTACGTATTACAAGATCAAAAAGATTAAGATTAATGTCCAGTGGCACATATTACAGTCATATCGGGATTCATCATTACACGATGCTGGAAAATTCCTATTGTCAAATTCAATTTCAAATGCATAGATTCTTGCTCAATGAAGGATAAGATCTGTGTGTGAAACGTCTGATATATACAATGATTGATTTATTCATTATTGGTCTTTAACGCCACTTTTATTATTATTTGCTATTTCATGGCGACCAGCTATATAATGGTGAAGAAAGCTGGTGCACCAGGAGAAAACTACTGACATTCGGCTGGAAAATGTCAAACATAGTTTTGGAGTCTGGCCAAGCTTCGAACTCTGAAATAAGCAATGAAGCAATAATTTGTACTAATGAAAGAAGCTTTTTTCTCACTTGATCCAGTTTTCGTTTGATAGATAGTTGTGTTCTTTTATCTTTCAAATTGAATATAGCAAGAGGTTTTATAAAGAGTGTAAAAAAATAGAACAGTAGCCGAGTGCATAGTTCGTTTTAATACATTTTTGTCGTTGGGATGCTATCTTGTTGAGTGAAAGAAAAAACTCGCATATATCTGGCTTTCATTCAAACCAAACACATATCTTTTGGTATTTATGTTGCTAGATTGCTGTTTCCTTGACGTTTACCCCATATTGCATATTGATGCACAAGACACACGTATATATAATATATATATTAAAACATGAAATTAAGGTGTTATGTCATGCGTAAATAAGCCAGAGAAAAAAGCAAACGAGAAACTCAAAGAACTCAATAGAAAACGACGAAATGATCTGATGTTTAATATTGACCTGTTTGGTCGCTCGTAATCGGTTGTCTATGAATATAGTTCCTGTAATTTTTTATGAAGGTAAGCTATTTATGTTGTGGGTTTTTTTTTACATATAAAAATCTATAATGGCTAAAAGTTTTATTCATGTTATTTCTTTAATAGTGAACTTTGTGATATTTTTATTATGCTGTAGATCATTGAGCCATTGTTGGACTACGTGTTTAAGTTGTACGAAGGGCAACTCTGCCTTTTCAAGCAGCGACTTTTCACATGGGACAACATCCCTAATGCGCCTTGAAATGAGGAACTCAAAAGTCACGTGTAAAGAAAAAATCTCTGTGTAGTGATATTGGACATATTTCTATTTTTAGCAAATGACTGAACTTAATTATTTGTGGTGATTAGGAAAGTAGAGGAACATAGAATAAATGTGTAAAAACTATGGAGCTATTGAATGTGTTCAAAGTATTAAATTTTCAAAGAACTTATTGTGTTAAAAAGGGGATATTTTACCACAAGGAGCCGCATCACAACAGGATGTTCGGGGTTTGCTAATTTACGGAAAAAGTAATCTCACTTCGTACCCCGAAAATTTAACCACATATGTGAAAATGTCACAGCTTCGAAACAAGCTATCATACATATCCAAGTTAACGATATGGACTGAGCTACAGGAAAAAACGTTACCATTACCGCCTATGTAAAAACAATTAAAGATTTTGACCCACATGTGTCTTGTGACTTCATTTCATATCTAACCAGTTCCGATTAAATAAATTTTTGAGTTAACGCCAAGACTAGCATCATCTTTAACTTTTGTTTCATTCTACAGACTGTGTACCTCGAATGTTTTAACTAAAAAAAATATGTCTTCACTGGGAATCACAGAGCTGAAACATGCACACTTCAGTTTAGCAGGGACATTACTCTGTAACCCATTTTTGACATTTTTTCACATTGGATCTTTAAAGACACTGTCAGTGGTTCACAGTATTGCTTGTCAAAGACATGTCTATTAAGATAGTGAATGCTGCATTCGAAGAGGGACTGCTCGATTCTTTCTCGGAAATTTTGCAATCGTCAAAAATCTAAAACACCCTTTTCTATTCAAAAAAGATATTCTACATTATAAGGTGTCGACTTTAAGTTAGCAATGGAACTTAAATAATAACTAATGTTTAACTTAGTACAAGACTTTTACAAAAGGTTGCCACATATGTAATATGATGGACACATCAACCTTCAAAAATAGGTCCCTTCTATGTTGCTTGGTCCTTGCAATTCTAAGGTATTACTAAATACCTAGGTTTTCTCTAGAATGGTAGATAAAAGTTGAAAGCTAAGTTGCTTTAATTTTCTCCTATTCTTCTACGTATTACAAGATCAAAAAGATTAAGATTCATGTCCAGTGGCACATATTACAGTCATATCGGGATTCATCATTACACGATGCTGGAAAATTCCTATTGTCAAATTCAATTTCAAATGCATAGATTCTTGCTCAATGAAGGATAAGATCTGTGTGTGAAACGTCTGATATATACAATGATTGATTTATTCATTATTGGTCTTTAACGCCACTTTTATTATTATTTGCTATTTCATGGCGACCAGCTATATAATGGTGAAGAAAGCTGGTGCACCAGGAGAAAACTACTGACATTCGGCTGGAAAATGTCAAACATAGTTTTGGAGTCTGGCCAAGCTTCGAACTCTGAAATAAGCAATGAAGCAATAATTTGTACTAATGAAAGAAGCTTTTTTCTCACTTGATCCAGTTTTCGTTTGATAGATAGTTGTGTTCTTTTATCTTTCAAATTGAATATAGCAAGAGGTTTTATAAAGAGTGTAAAAAAATAGAACAGTAGCCGAGTGCATAGTTCGTTTTAATACATTTTTGTCGTTGGGATGCTATCTTGTTGAGTGAAAGAAAAAACTCGCATATATCTGGCTTTCATTCAAACCAAACACATATCTTTTGGTATTTATGTTGCTAGATTGCTGTTTGCTTGACGTTTACCCCATATTGCATATTGATGCACAAGACACACGTATATATAATATATATATTAAAACATGAAATTAAGGTGTTATGTCATGCGTAAATAAGCCAGAGAAAAAAGCAAACGAGAAACTCAAAGAACTCAATAGAAAACGACGAAATGATCTGATGTTTAATATTGACCTGTTTGGTCGCTCGTAATCGGTTGTCTATGAATATAGTTCCTGTAATTTTTTATGAAGGTAAGCTATTTATGTTGTGGGTTTTTTTTTACATATAAAAATCTATAATGGCTAAAAGTTTTATTCATGTTATTTCTTTAATAGTGAACTTTGTGATATTTTTATTATGCTGTAGATCATTGAGCCATTGTTGGACTACGTGTTTAAGTTGTACGAAGGGCAACTCTGCCTTTTCAAGCAGCGACTTTTCACATGGGACAACATCCCTAATGCGCCTTGAAATGAGGAACTCAAAAGTCACGTGTAAAGAAAAAATCTCTGTGTAGTGATATTGGACATATTTCTATTTTTAGCAAATGACTGAACTTAATTATTTGTGGTGATTAGGAAAGTAGAGGAACATAGAATAAATGTGTAAAAACTATGGAGCTATTGAATGTGTTCAAAGTATTAAATTTTCAAAGAACTTATTGTGTTAAAAAGGGGATATTTTACCACAAGGAGCCGCATCACAACAGGATGTTCGGGGTTTGCTAATTTACGGAAAAAGTAATCTCACTTCGTACCCCGAAAATTTAACCACATATGTGAAAATGTCACAGCTTCGAAACAAGCTATCATACATATCCAAGTTAACGATATGGACTGAGCTACAGGAAAAAACGTTACCATTACCGCCTATGTAAAAACAATTAAAGATTTTGACCCACATGTGTCTTGTGACTTCATTTCATATCTAACCAGTTCCGATTAAATAAATTTTTGAGTTAACGCCAAGACTAGCATCATCTTTAACTTTTGTTTCATTCTACAGACTGTGTACCTCGAATGTTTTAACTAAAAAAAATATGTCTTCACTGGGAATCACAGAGCTGAAACATGCACACTTCAGTTTAGCAGGGACATTACTCTGTAACCCATTTTTGACATTTTTTCACATTGGATCTTTAAAGACACTGTCAGTGGTTCACAGTATTGCTTGTCAAAGACATGTCTATTAAGATAGTGAATGCTGCATTCGAAGAGGGACTGCTCGATTCTTTCTCGGAAATTTTGCAATCGTCAAAAATCTAAAACACCCTTTTCTATTCAAAAAAGATATTCTACATTATAAGGTGTCGACTTTAAGTTAGCAATGGAACTTAAATAATAACTAATGTTTAACTTAGTACAAGACTTTTACAAAAGGTTGCCACATATGTAATATGATGGACACATCAACCTTCAAAAATAGGTCCCTTCTATGTTGCTTGGTCCTTGCAATTCTAAGGTATTACTAAATACCTAGGTTTTCTCTAGAATGGTAGATAAAAGTTGAAAGCTAAGTTGCTTTAATTTTCTCCTATTCTTCTACGTATTACAAGATCAAAAAGATTAGATTCATGTCCAGTGGCACATATTACAGTCATATCGGGATTCATCATTACACGATGCTGGAAAATTCCTATTGTCAAATTCAATTTCAAATGCATAGATTCTTGCTCAATGAAGGATAAGATCTGTGTGTGAAACGTCTGATATATACAATGATTGATTTATTCATTATTGGTCTTTAACGCCACTTTTATTATTATTTGCTATTTCATGGCGACCAGCTATATAATGGTGAAGAAAGCTGGTGCACCAGGAGAAAACTACTGACATTCGGCTGGAAAATGTCAAACATAGTTTTGGAGTCTGGCCAAGCTTCGAACTCTGAAATAAGCAATGAAGCAATAATTTGTACTAATGAAAGAAGCTTTTTTCTCACTTGATCCAGTTTTCGTTTGATAGATAGTTGTGTTCTTTTATCTTTCAAATTGAATATAGCAAGAGGTTTTATAAAGAGTGTAAAAAAATAGAACAGTAGCCGAGTGCATAGTTCGTTTTAATACATTTTTGTCGTTGGGATGCTATCTTGTTGAGTGAAAGAAAAAAACTCGCATATATCTGGCTTTCATTCAAACCAAACACATATCTTTTGGTATTTATGTTGCTAGATTGCTGTTTCCTTGACGTTTACCCCATATTGCATATTGATGCACAAGACACACGTATATATAATATATATATTAAAACATGAAATTAAGGTGTTATGTCATGCGTAAATAAGCCAGAGAAAAAAGCAAACGAGAAACTCAAAGAACTCAATAGAAAACGACGAAATGATCTGATGTTTAATATTGACCTGTTTGGTCGCTCGTAATCGGTTGTCTATGAATATAGTTCCTGTAATTTTTTATGAAGGTAAGCTATTTATGTTGTGGGTTTTTTTTTACATATAAAAATCTATAATGGCTAAAAGTTTTATTCATGTTATTTCTTTAATAGTGAACTTTGTGATATTTTTATTATGCTGTAGATCATTGAGCCATTGTTGGACTACGTGTTTAAGTTGTACGAAGGGCAACTCTGCCTTTTCAAGCAGCGACTTTTCACATGGGACAACATCCCTAATGCGCCTTGAAATGAGGAACTCAAAAGTCACGTGTAAAGAAAAAATCTCTGTGTAGTGATATTGGACATATTTCTATTTTTAGCAAATGACTGAACTTAATTATTTGTGGTGATTAGGAAAGTAGAGGAACATAGAATAAATGTGTAAAAACTATGGAGCTATTGAATGTGTTCAAAGTATTAAATTTTCAAAGAACTTATTGTGTTAAAAAGGGGATATTTTACCACAAGGAGCCGCATCACAACAGGATGTTCGGGGTTTGCTAATTTACGGAAAAAGTAATCTCACTTCGTACCCCGAAAATTTAACCACATATGTGAAAATGTCACAGCTTCGAAACAAGCTATCATACATATCCAAGTTAACGATATGGACTGAGCTACAGGAAAAAACGTTACCATTACCGCCTATGTAAAAACAATTAAAGATTTTGACCCACATGTGTCTTGTGACTTCATTTCATATCTAACCAGTTCCGATTAAATAAATTTTTGAGTTAACGCCAAGACTAGCATCATCTTTAACTTTTGTTTCATTCTACAGACTGTGTACCTCGAATGTTTTAACTAAAAAAAATATGTCTTCACTGGGAATCACAGAGCTGAAACATGCACACTTCAGTTTAGCAGGGACATTACTCTGTAACCCATTTTTGACATTTTTTCACATTGGATCTTTAAAGACACTGTCAGTGGTTCACAGTATTGCTTGTCAAAGACATGTCTATTAAGATAGTGAATGCTGCATTCGAAGAGGGACTGCTCGATTCTTTCTCGGAAATTTTGCAATCGTCAAAAATCTAAAACACCCTTTTCTATTCAAAAAAGATATTCTACATTATAAGGTGTCGACTTTAAGTTAGCAATGGAACTTAAATAATAACTAATGTTTAACTTAGTACAAGACTTTTACAAAAGGTTGCCACATATGTAATATGATGGACACATCAACCTTCAAAAATAGGTCCCTTCTATGTTGCTTGGTCCTTGCAATTCTAAGGTATTACTAAATACCTAGGTTTTCTCTAGAATGGTAGATAAAAGTTGAAAGCTAAGTTGCTTTAATTTTCTCCTATTCTTCTACGTATTACAAGATCAAAAAGATTAAGATTCATGTCCAGTGGCACATATTACAGTCATATCGGGATTCATCATTACACGATGCTGGAAAATTCCTATTGTCAAATTCAATTTCAAATGCATAGATTCTTGCTCAATGAAGGATAAGATCTGTGTGTGAAACGTCTGATATATACAATGATTGATTTATTCATTATTGGTCTTTAACGCCACTTTTATTATTATTTGCTATTTCATGGCGACCAGCTATATAATGGTGAAGAAAGCTGGTGCACCAGGAGAAAACTACTGACATTCGGCTGGAAAATGTCAAACATAGTTTTGGAGTCTGGCCAAGCTTCGAACTCTGAAATAAGCAATGAAGCAATAATTTGTACTAATGAAAGAAGCTTTTTTCTCACTTGATCCAGTTTTCGTTTGATAGATAGTTGTGTTCTTTTATCTTTCAAATTGAATATAGCAAGAGGTTTTATAAAGAGTGTAAAAAAATAGAACAGTAGCCGAGTGCATAGTTCGTTTTAATACATTTTTGTCGTTGGGATGCTATCTTGTTGAGTGAAAGAAAAAACTCGCATATATCTGGCTTTCATTCAAACCAAACACATATCTTTTGGTATTTATGTTGCTAGATTGCTGTTTGCTTGACGTTTACCCCATATTGCATATTGATGCACAAGACACACGTATATATAATATATATATTAAAACATGAAATTAAGGTGTTATGTCATGCGTAAATAAGCCAGAGAAAAAAGCAAACGAGAAACTCAAAGAACTCAATAGAAAACGACGAAATGATCTGATGTTTAATATTGACCTGTTTGGTCGCTCGTAATCGGTTGTCTATGAATATAGTTCCTGTAATTTTTTATGAAGGTAAGCTATTTATGTTGTGGGTTTTTTTTTACATATAAAAATCTATAATGGCTAAAAGTTTTATTCATGTTATTTCTTTAATAGTGAACTTTGTGATATTTTTATTATGCTGTAGATCATTGAGCCATTGTTGGACTACGTGTTTAAGTTGTACGAAGGGCAACTCTGCCTTTTCAAGCAGCGACTTTTCACATGGGACAACATCCCTAATGCGCCTTGAAATGAGGAACTCAAAAGTCACGTGTAAAGAAAAAATCTCTGTGTAGTGATATTGGACATATTTCTATTTTTAGCAAATGACTGAACTTAATTATTTGTGGTGATTAGGAAAGTAGAGGAACATAGAATAAATGTGTAAAAACTATGGAGCTATTGAATGTGTTCAAAGTATTAAATTTTCAAAGAACTTATTGTGTTAAAAAGGGGATATTTTACCCCAAGGAGCCGCATCACAACAGGATGTTCGGGGTTTGCTAATTTACGGAAAAAGTAATCTCACTTCGTACCCCGAAAATTTAACCACATATGTGAAAATGTCACAGCTTCGAAACAAGCTATCATACATATCCAAGTTAACGATATGGACTGAGCTACAGGAAAAAACGTTACCATTACCGCCTATGTAAAAACAATTAAAGATTTTGACCCACATGTGTCTTGTGACTTCATTTCATATCTAACCAGTTCCGATTAAATAAATTTTTGAGTTAACGCCAAGACTAGCATCATCTTTAACTTTTGTTTCATTCTACAGACTGTGTACCTCGAATGTTTTAACTAAAAAAAATATGTCTTCACTGGGAATCACAGAGCTGAAACATGCACACTTCAGTTTAGCAGGGACATTACTCTGTAACCCATTTTTGACATTTTTTCACATTGGATCTTTAAAGACACTGTCAGTGGTTCACAGTATTGCTTGTCAAAGACATGTCTATTAAGATAGTGAATGCTGCATTCGAAGAGGGACTGCTCGATTCTTTCTCGGAAATTTTGCAATCGTCAAAAATCTAAAACACCCTTTTCTATTCAAAAAAGATATTCTACATTATAAGGTGTCGACTTTAAGTTAGCAATGGAACTTAAATAATAACTAATGTTTAACTTAGTACAAGACTTTTACAAAAGGTTGCCACATATGTAATATGATGGACACATCAACCTTCAAAAATAGGTCCCTTCTATGTTGCTTGGTCCTTGCAATTCTAAGGTATTACTAAATACCTAGGTTTTCTCTAGAATGGTAGATAAAAGTTGAAAGCTAAGTTGCTTTAATTTTCTCCTATTCTTCTACGTATTACAAGATCAAAAAGATTAAGATTCATGTCCAGTGGCACATATTACAGTCATATCGGGATTCATCATTACACGATGCTGGAAAATTCCTATTGTCAAATTCAATTTCAAATGCATAGATTCTTGCTCAATGAAGGATAAGATCTGTGTGTGAAACGTCTGATATATACAATGATTGATTTATTCATTATTGGTCTTTAACGCCACTTTTATTATTATTTGCTATTTCATGGCGACCAGCTATATAATGGTGAAGAAAGCTGGTGCACCAGGAGAAAACTACTGACATTCGGCTGGAAAATGTCAAACATAGTTTTGGAGTCTGGCCAAGCTTCGAACTCTGAAATAAGCAATGAAGCAATAATTTGTACTAATGAAAGAAGCTTTTTTCTCACTTGATCCAGTTTTCGTTTGATAGATAGTTGTGTTCTTTTATCTTTCAAATTGAATATAGCAAGAGGTTTTATAAAGAGTGTAAAAAAATAGAACAGTAGCCGAGTGCATAGTTCGTTTTGATACATTTTTGTCGTTGGGATGCTATCTTGTTGAGTGAAAGAAAAAACTCGCATATATCTGGCTTTCATTCAAACCAAACACATATCTTTTGGTATTTATGTTGCTAGATTGCTGTTTGCTTGACGTTTACCCCATATTGCATATTGATGCACAAGACACACGTATATATAATATATATATTAAAACATGAAATTAAGGTGTTATGTCATGCGTAAATAAGCCAGAGAAAAAAGCAAACGAGAAACTCAAAGAACTCAATAGAAAACGACGAAATGATCTGATGTTTAATATTGACCTGTTTGGTCGCTCGTAATCGGTTGTCTATGAATATAGTTCCTGTAATTTTTTATGAAGGTAAGCTATTTATGTTGTGGGTTTTTTTTTACATATAAAAATCTATAATGGCTAAAAGTTTTATTCATGTTATTTCTTTAATAGTGAACTTTGTGATATTTTTATTATGCTGTAGATCATTGAGCCATTGTTGGACTACGTGTTTAAGTTGTACGAAGGGCAACTCTGCCTTTTCAAGCAGCGACTTTTCACATGGGACAACATCCCTAATGCGCCTTGCAATGAGGAACTCAAAAGTCACGTGTAAAGAAAAAATCTCTGTGTAGTGATATTGGACATATTTCTATTTTTAGCAAATGACTGAACTTAATTATTTGTGGTGATTAGGAAAGTAGAGGAACATAGAATAAATGTGTAAAAACTATGGAGCTATTGAATGTGTTCAAAGTATTAAATTTTCAAAGAACTTATTGTGTTAAAAAGGGGATATTTTACCCCAAGGAGCCGCATCACAACAGGATGTTCGGGGTTTGCTAATTTACGGAAAAAGTAATCTCACTTCGTACCCCGAAAATTTAACCACATATGTGAAAATGTCACAGCTTCGAAACAAGCTATCATACATATCCAAGTTAACGATATGGACTGAGCTACAGGAAAAAACGTTACCATTACCGCCTATGTAAAAACAATTAAAGATTTTGACCCACATGTGTCTTGTGACTTCATTTCATATCTAACCAGTTCCGATTAAATAAATTTTTGAGTTAACGCCAAGACTAGCATCATCTTTAACTTTTGTTTCATTCTACAGACTGTGTACCTCGAATGTTTTAACTAAAAAAAATATGTCTTCACTGGGAATCACAGAGCTGAAACATGCACACTTCAGTTTAGCAGGGACATTACTCTGTAACCCATTTTTGACATTTTTTCACATTGGATCTTTAAAGACACTGTCAGTGGTTCACAGTATTGCTTGTCAAAGACATGTCTATTAAGATAGTGAATGCTGCATTCGAAGAGGGACTGCTCGATTCTTTCTCGGAAATTTTGCAATCGTCAAAAATCTAAAACACCCTTTTCTATTCAAAAAAGATATTCTACATTATAAGGTGTCGACTTTAAGTTAGCAATGGAACTTAAATAATAACTAATGTTTAACTTAGTACAAGACTTTTACAAAAGGTTGCCACATATGTAATATGATGGACACATCAACCTTCAAAAATAGGTCCCTTCTATGTTGCTTGGTCCTTGCAATTCTAAGGTATTACTAAATACCTAGGTTTTCTCTAGAATGGTAGATAAAAGTTGAAAGCTAAGTTGCTTTAATTTTCTCCTATTCTTCTACGTATTACAAGATCAAAAAGATTAAGATTCATGTCCAGTGGCACATATTACAGTCATATCGGGATTCATCATTACACGATGCTGGAAAATTCCTATTGTCAAATTCAATTTCAAATGCATAGATTCTTGCTCAATGAAGGATAAGATCTGTGTGTGAAACGTCTGATATATACAATGATTGATTTATTCATTATTGGTCTTTAACGCCACTTTTATTATTATTTGCTATTTCATGGCGACCAGCTATATAATGGTGAAGAAAGCTGGTGCACCAGGAGAAAACTACTGACATTCGGCTGGAAAATGTCAAACATAGTTTTGGAGTCTGGCCAAGCTTCGAACTCTGAAATAAGCAATGAAGCAATAATTTGTACTAATGAAAGAAGCTTTTTTCTCACTTGATCCAGTTTTCGTTTGATAGATAGTTGTGTTCTTTTATCTTTCAAATTGAATATAGCAAGAGGTTTTATAAAGAGTGTAAAAAAATAGAACAGTAGCCGAGTGCATAGTTCGTTTTAATACATTTTTGTCGTTGGGATGCTATCTTGTTGAGTGAAAGAAAAAACTCGCATATATCTGGCTTTCATTCAAACCAAACACATATCTTTTGGTATTTATGTTGCTAGATTGCTGTTTGCTTGACGTTTACCCCATATTGCATATTGATGCACAAGACACACGTATATATAATATATATATTAAAACATGAAATTAAGGTGTTATGTCATGCGTAAATAAGCCAGAGAAAAAAGCAAACGAGAAACTCAAAGAACTCAATAGAAAACGACGAAATGATCTGATGTTTAATATTGACCTGTTTGGTCGCTCGTAATCGGTTGTCTATGAATATAGTTCCTGTAATTTTTTATGAAGGTAAGCTATTTATGTTGTGGGGTTTTTTTTACATATAAAAATCTATAATGGCTAAAAGTTTTATTCATGTTATTTCTTTAATAGTGAACTTTGTGATATTTTATTATGCTGTAGATCATTGAGCCATTGTTGGACTACGTGTTTAAGTTGTACGAAGGGCAACTCTGCCTTTTCAAGCAGCGACTTTTCACATGGGACAACATCCCTAATGCGCCTTGAAATGAGGAACTCAAAAGTCACGTGTAAAGAAAAAATCTCTGTGTAGTGATATTGGACATATTTCTATTTTTAGCAAATGACTGAACTTAATTATTTGTGGTGATTAGGAAAGTAGAGGAACATAGAATAAATGTGTAAAAACTATGGAGCTATTGAATGTGTTCAAAGTATTAAATTTTCAAAGAACTTATTGTGTTAAAAAGGGGATATTTTACCACAAGGAGCCGCATCACAACAGGATGTTCGGGGTTTGCTAATTTACGGAAAAAGTAATCTCACTTCGTACCCCGAAAATTTAACCACATATGTGAAAATGTCACAGCTTCGAAACAAGCTATCATACATATCCAAGTTAACGATATGGACTGAGCTACAGGAAAAAACGTTACCATTACCGCCTATGTAAAAACAATTAAAGATTTTGACCCACATGTGTCTTGTGACTTCATTTCATATCTAACCAGTTCCGATTAAATAAATTTTTGAGTTAACGCCAAGACTAGCATCATCTTTAACTTTTGTTTCATTCTACAGACTGTGTACCTCGAATGTTTTAACTAAAAAAAATATGTCTTCACTGGGAATCACAGAGCTGAAACATGCACACTTCAGTTTAGCAGGGACATTACTCTGTAACCCATTTTTGACATTTTTTCACATTGGATCTTTAAAGACACTGTCAGTGGTTCACAGTATTGCTTGTCAAAGACATGTCTATTAAGATAGTGAATGCTGCATTCGAAGAGGGACTGCTCGATTCTTTCTCGGAAATTTTGCAATCGTCAAAAATCTAAAACACCCTTTTCTATTCAAAAAAGATATTCTACATTATAAGGTGTCGACTTTAAGTTAGCAATGGAACTTAAATAATAACTAATGTTTAACTTAGTACAAGACTTTTACAAAAGGTTGCCACATATGTAATATGATGGACACATCAACCTTCAAAAATAGGTCCCTTCTATGTTGCTTGGTCCTTGCAATTCTAAGGTATTACTAAATACCTAGGTTTTCTCTAGAATGGTAGATAAAAGTTGAAAGCTAAGTTGCTTTAATTTTCTCCTATTCTTCTACGTATTACAACATCAAAAAGATTAAGATTCATGTCCAGTGGCACATATTACAGTCATATCGGGATTCATCATTACACGATGCTGGAAAATTCCTATTGTCAAATTCAATTTCAAATGCATAGATTCTTGCTCAATGAAGGATAAGATCTGTGTGTGAAACGTCTGATATATACAATGATTGATTTATTCATTATTGGTCTTTAACGCCACTTTTATTATTATTTGCTATTTCATGGCGACCAGCTATATAATGGTGAAGAAAGCTGGTGCACCAGGAGAAAACTACTGACATTCGGCTGGAAAATGTCAAACATAGTTTTGGAGTCTGGCCAAGCTTCGAACTCTGAAATAAGCAATGAAGCAATAATTTGTACTAATGAAAGAAGCTTTTTTCTCACTTGATCCAGTTTTCGTTTGATAGATAGTTGTGTTCTTTTATCTTTCAAATTGAATATAGCAAGAGGTTTTATAAAGAGTGTAAAAAAATAGAACAGTAGCCGAGTGCATAGTTCGTTTTAATACATTTTTGTCGTTGGGATGCTATCTTGTTGAGTGAAAGAAAAAACTCGCATATATCTGGCTTTAATTCAAACCAAACACATATCTTTTGGTATTTATGTTGCTAGATTGCTGTTTCCTTGACGTTTACCCCATATTGCATATTGATGCACAAGACACACGTATATATAATATATATATTAAAACATGAAATTAAGGTGTTATGTCATGCGTAAATAAGCCAGAGAAAAAAGCAAACGAGAAACTCAAAGAACTCAATAGAAAACGACGAAATGATCTGATGTTTAATATTGACCTGTTTGGTCGCTCGTAATCGGTTGTCTATGAATATAGTTCCTGTAATTTTTTATGAAGGTAAGCTATTTATGTTGTGGGTTTTTTTTTACATATAAAAATCTATAATGGCTAAAAGTTTTATTCATGTTATTTCTTTAATAGTGAACTTTGTGATATTTTTATTATGCTGTAGATCATTGAGCCATTGTTGGACTACGTGTTTAAGTTGTACGAAGGGCAACTCTGCCTTTTCAAGCAGCGACTTTTCACATGGGACAACATCCCTAATGCGCCTTGAAATGAGGAACTCAAAAGTCACGTGTAAAGAAAAAATCTCTGTGTAGTGATATTGGACATATTTCTATTTTTAGCAAATGACTGAACTTAATTATTTGTGGTGATTAGGAAAGTAGAGGAACATAGAATAAATGTGTAAAAACTATGGAGCTATTGAATGTGTTCAAAGTATTAAATTTTCAAAGAACTTATTGTGTTAAAAAGGGGATATTTTACCACAAGGAGCCGCATCACAACAGGATGTTCGGGGTTTGCTAATTTACGGAAAAAGTAATCTCACTTCGTACCCCGAAAATTTAACCACATATGTGAAAATGTCACAGCTTCGAAACAAGCTATCATACATATCCAAGTTAACGATATGGACTGAGCTACAGGAAAAAACGTTACCATTACCGCCTATGTAAAAACAATTAAAGATTTTGACCCACATGTGTCTTGTGACTTCATTTCATATCTAACCAGTTCCGATTAAATAAATTTTTGAGTTAACGCCAAGACTAGCATCATCTTTAACTTTTGTTTCATTCTACAGACTGTGTACCTCGAATGTTTTAACTAAAAAAAATATGTCTTCACTGGGAATCACAGAGCTGAAACATGCACACTTCAGTTTAGCAGGGACATTACTCTGTAACCCATTTTTGACATTTTTTCACATTGGATCTTTAAAGACACTGTCAGTGGTTCACAGTATTGCTTGTCAAAGACATGTCTATTAAGATAGTGAATGCTGCATTCGAAGAGGGACTGCTCGATTCTTTCTCGGAAATTTTGCAATCGTCAAAAATCTAAAACACCCTTTTCTATTCAAAAAAGATATTCTACATTATAAGGTGTCGACTTTAAGTTAGCAATGGAACTTAAATAATAACTAATGTTTAACTTAGTACAAGACTTTTACAAAAGGTTGCCACATATGTAATATGATGGACACATCAACCTTCAAAAATAGGTCCCTTCTATGTTGCTTGGTCCTTGCAATTCTAAGGTATTACTAAATACCTAGGTTTTCTCTAGAATGGTAGATAAAAGTTGAAAGCTAAGTTGCTTTAATTTTCTCCTATTCTTCTACGTATTACAAGATCAAAAAGATTAAGATTCATGTCCAGTGGCACATATTACAGTCATATCGGGATTCATCATTACACGATGCTGGAAAATTCCTATTGTCAAATTCAATTTCAAATGCATAGATTCTTGCTCAATGAAGGATAAGATCTGTGTGTGAAACGTCTGATATATACAATGATTGATTTATTCATTATTGGTCTTTAACGCCACTTTTATTATTATTTGCTATTTCATGGCGACCAGCTATATAATGGTGAAGAAAGCTGGTGCACCAGGAGAAAACTACTGACATTCGGCTGGAAAATGTCAAACATAGTTTTGGAGTCTGGCCAAGCTTCGAACTCTGAAATAAGCAATGAAGCAATAATTTGTACTAATGAAAGAAGCTTTTTTCTCACTTGATCCAGTTTTCGTTTGATAGATAGTTGTGTTCTTTTATCTTTCAAATTGAATATAGCAAGAGGTTTTATAAAGAGTGTAAAAAAATAGAACAGTAGCCGAGTGCATAGTTCGTTTTAATACATTTTTGTCGTTGGGATGCTATCTTGTTGAGTGAAAGAAAAAACTCGCATATATCTGGCTTTCATTCAAACCAAACACATATCTTTTGGTATTTATGTTGCTAGATTGCTGTTTCCTTGACGTTTACCCCATATTGCATATTGATGCACAAGACACACGTATATATAATATATATATTAAAACATGAAATTAAGGTGTTATGTCATGCGTAAATAAGCCAGAGAAAAAAGCAAACGAGAAACTCAAAGAACTCAATAGAAAACGACGAAATGATCTGATGTTTAATATTGACCTGTTTGGTCGCTCGTAATCGGTTGTCTATGAATATAGTTCCTGTAATTTTTTATGAAGGTAAGCTATTTATGTTGTGGGGTTTTTTTTACATATAAAAATCTATAATGGCTAAAAGTTTTATTCATGTTATTTCTTTAATAGTGAACTTTGTGATATTTTTATTATGCTGTAGATCATTGAGCCATTGTTGGACTACGTGTTTAAGTTGTACGAAGGGCAACTCTGCCTTTTCAAGCAGCGACTTTTCACATGGGACAACATCCCTAATGCGCCTTGAAATGAGGAACTCAAAAGTCACGTGTAAAGAAAAAATCTCTGTGTAGTGATATTGGACATATTTCTATTTTTAGCAAATGACTGAACTTAATTATTTGTGGTGATTAGGAAAGTAGAGGAACATAGAATAAATGTGTAAAAACTATGGAGCTATTGAATGTGTTCAAAGTATTAAATTTTCAAAGAACTTATTGTGTTAAAAAGGGGATATTTTACCACAAGGAGCCGCATCACAACAGGATGTTCGGGGTTTGCTAATTTACGGAAAAAGTAATCTCACTTCGTACCCCGAAAATTTAACCACATATGTGAAAATGTCACAGCTTCGAAACAAGCTATCATACATATCCAAGTTAACGATATGGACTGAGCTACAGGAAAAAACGTTACCATTACCGCCTATGTAAAAACAATTAAAGATTTTGACCCACATGTGTCTTGTGACTTCATTTCATATCTAACCAGTTCCGATTAAATAAATTTTTGAGTTAACGCCAAGACTAGCATCATCTTTAACTTTTGTTTCATTCTACAGACTGTGTACCTCGAATGTTTTAACTAAAAAAAATATGTCTTCACTGGGAATCACAGAGCTGAAACATGCACACTTCAGTTTAGCAGGGACATTACTCTGTAACCCATTTTTGACATTTTTTCACATTGGATCTTTTAAGACACTGTCAGTGGTTCACAGTATTGCTTGTCAAAGACATGTCTATTAAGATAGTGAATGCTGCATTCGAAGAGGGACTGCTCGATTCTTTCTTGGAAATTTTGCAATCGTCAAAAATCTAAAACACCCTTTTCTATTCAAAAAAGATATTCTACATTATAAGGTGTCGACTTTAAGTTAGCAATGGAACTTAAATAATAACTAATGTTTAACTTAGTACAAGACTTTTACAAAAGGTTGCCACATATGTAATATGATGGACACATCAACCTTCAAAAATAGGTCCCTTCTATGTTGCTTGGTCCTTGCAATTCTAAGGTATTACTAAATACCTAGGTTTTCTCTAGAATGGTAGATAAAAGTTGAAAGCTAAGTTGCTTTAATTTTCTCCTATTCTTCTACGTATTACAAGATCAAAAAGATTAAGATTCATGTCCAGTGGCACATATTACAGTCATATCGGGATTCATCATTACACGATGCTGGAAAATTCCTATTGTCAAATTCAATTTCAAATGCATAGATTCTTGCTCAATGAAGGATAAGATCTGTGTGTGAAACGTCTGATATATACAATGATTGATTTATTCATTATTGGTCTTTAACGCCACTTTTATTATTATTTGCTATTTCATGGCGACCAGCTATATAATGGTGAAGAAAGCTGGTGCACCAGGAGAAAACTACTGACATTCGGCTGGAAAATGTCAAACATAGTTTTGGAGTCTGGCCAAGCTTCGAACTCTGAAATAAGCAATGAAGCAATAATTTGTACTAATGAAAGAAGCTTTTTTCTCACTTGATCCAGTTTTCGTTTGATAGATAGTTGTGTTCTTTTATCTTTCAAATTGAATATAGCAAGAGGTTTTATAAAGAGTGTAAAAAAATAGAACAGTAGCCGAGTGCATAGTTCGTTTTAATACATTTTTGTCGTTGGGATGCTATCTTGTTGAGTGAAAGAAAAAACTCGCATATATCTGGCTTTCATTCAAACCAAACACATATCTTTTGGTATTTATGTTGCTAGATTGCTGTTTCCTTGACGTTTACCCCATATTGCATATTGATGCACAAGACACACGTATATATAATATATATATTAAAACATGAAATTAAGGTGTTATGTCATGCGTAAATAAGCCAGAGAAAAAAGCAAACGAGAAACTCAAA
Organism: Mytilus edulis; assembly: GCF_963676685.1. Lineage (NCBI taxonomy): Eukaryota > Metazoa > Mollusca > Bivalvia > Mytilida > Mytilidae > Mytilus > Mytilus edulis. The sequence continues at coordinate 14,396,436 of NC_092356.1, read as the reverse complement.
GAACTCAATAGAAAACGACGAAATGATCTGATGTTTAATATTGACCTGTTTGGTCGCTCGTAATCGGTTGTCTATGAATATAGTTCCTGTAATTTTTTATGAAGGTAAGCTATTTATGTTGTGGGTTTTTTTTTACATATAAAAATCTATAATGGCTAAAAGTTTTATTCATGTTATTTCTTTAATAGTGAACTTTGTGATATTTTTATTATGCTGTAGATCATTGAGCCATTGTTGGACTACGTGTTTAAGTTGTACGAAGGGCAACTCTGCCTTTTCAAGCAGCGACTTTTCACATGGGACAACATCCCTAATGCGCCTTGAAATGAGGAACTCAAAAGTCACGTGTAAAGAAAAAATCTCTGTGTAGTGATATTGGACATATTTCTATTTTTAGCAAATGACTGAACTTAATTATTTGTGGTGATTAGGAAAGTAGAGGAACATAGAATAAATGTGTAAAAACTATGGAGCTATTGAATGTGTTCAAAGTATTAAATTTTCAAAGAACTTATTGTGTTAAAAAGGGGATATTTTACCACAAGGAGCCGCATCACAACAGGATGTTCGGGGTTTGCTAATTTACGGAAAAAGTAATCTCACTTCGTACCCCGAAAATTTAACCACATATGTGAAAATGTCACAGCTTCGAAACAAGCTATCATACATATCCAAGTTAACGATATGGACTGAGCTACAGGAAAAAACGTTACCATTACCGCCTATGTAAAAACAATTAAAGATTTTGACCCACATGTGTCTTGTGACTTCATTTCATATCTAACCAGTTCCGATTAAATAAATTTTTGAGTTAACGCCAAGACTAGCATCATCTTTAACTTTTGTTTCATTCTACAGACTGTGTACCTCGAATGTTTTAACTAAAAAAAATATGTCTTCACTGGGAATCACAGAGCTGAAACATGCACACTTCAGTTTAGCAGGGACATTACTCTGTAACCCATTTTTGACATTTTTTCACATTGGATCTTTAAAGACACTGTCAGTGGTTCACAGTATTGCTTGTCAAAGACATGTCTATTAAGATAGTGAATGCTGCATTCGAAGAGGGACTGCTCGATTCTTTCTCGGAAATTTTGCAATCGTCAAAAATCTAAAACACCCTTTTCTATTCAAAAAAGATATTCTACATTATAAGGTGTCGACTTTAAGTTAGCAATGGAACTTAAATAATAACTAATGTTTAACTTAGTACAAGACTTTTACAAAAGGTTGCCACATATGTAATATGATGGACACATCAACCTTCAAAAATAGGTCCCTTCTATGTTGCTTGGTCCTTGCAATTCTAAGGTATTACTAAATACCTAGGTTTTCTCTAGAATGGTAGATAAAAGTTGAAAGCTAAGTTGCTTTAATTTTCTCCTATTCTTCTACGTATTACAAGATCAAAAAGATTAAGATTCATGTCCAGTGGCACATATTACAGTCATATCGGGATTCATCATTACACGATGCTGGAAAATTCCTATTGTCAAATTCAATTTCAAATGCATAGATTCTTGCTCAATGAAGGATAAGATCTGTGTGTGAAACGTCTGATATATACAATGATTGATTTATTCATTATTGGTCTTTAACGCCACTTTTATTATTATTTGCTATTTCATGGCGACCAGCTATATAATGGTGAAGAAAGCTGGTGCACCAGGAGAAAACTACTGACATTCGGCTGGAAAATGTCAAACATAGTTTTGGAGTCTGGCCAAGCTTCGAACTCTGAAATAAGCAATGAAGCAATAATTTGTACTAATGAAAGAAGCTTTTTTCTCACTTGATCCAGTTTTCGTTTGATAGATAGTTGTGTTCTTTTATCTTTCAAATTGAATATAGCAAGAGGTTTTATAAAGAGTGTAAAAAAATAGAACAGTAGCCGAGTGCATAGTTCGTTTTAATACATTTTTGTCGTTGGGATGCTATCTTGTTGAGTGAAAGAAAAAACTCGCATATATCTGGCTTTCATTCAAACCAAACACATATCTTTTGGTATTTATGTTGCTAGATTGCTGTTTGCTTGACGTTTACCCCATATTGCATATTGATGCACAAGACACACGTATATATAATATATATATTAAAACATGAAATTAAGGTGTTATGTCATGCGTAAATAAGCCAGAGAAAAAAGCAAACGAGAAACTCAAAGAACTCAATAGAAAACGACGAAATGATCTGATGTTTAATATTGACCTGTTTGGTCGCTCGTAATCGGTTGTCTATGAATATAGTTCCTGTAATTTTTTATGAAGGTAAGCTATTTATGTTGTGGGTTTTTTTTTACATATAAAAATCTATAATGGCTAAAAGTTTTATTCATGTTATTTCTTTAATAGTGAACTTTGTGATATTTTTATTATGCTGTAGATCATTGAGCCATTGTTGGACTACGTGTTTAAGTTGTACGAAGGGCAACTCTGCCTTTTCAAGCAGCGACTTTTCACATGGGACAACATCCCTAATGCGCCTTGAAATGAGGAACTCAAAAGTCACGTGTAAAGAAAAAATCTCTGTGTAGTGATATTGGACATATTTCTATTTTTAGCAAATGACTGAACTTAATTATTTGTGGTGATTAGGAAAGTAGAGGAACATAGAATAAATGTGTAAAAACTATGGAGCTATTAAATGTGTTCAAAGTATTAAATTTTCAAAGAACTTATTGTGTTAAAAAGGGGATATTTTACCACAAGGAGCCGCATCACAACAGGATGTTCGGGGTTTGCTAATTTACGGAAAAAGTAATCTCACTTCGTACCCCGAAAATTTAACCACATATGTGAAAATGTCACAGCTTCGAAACAAGCTATCATACATATCCAAGTTAACGATATGGACTGAGCTACAGGAAAAAACGATACCATTACCGCCTATGTAAAAACAATTAAAGATTTTGACCCACATGTGTCTTGTGACTTCATTTCATATCTAACCAGTTCCGATTAAATAAATTTTTGAGTTAACGCCAAGACTAGCATCATCTTTAACTTTTGTTTCATTCTACAGACTGTGTACCTCGAATGTTTTAACTAAAAAAAATATGTCTTCACTGGGAATCACAGAGCTGAAACATGCACACTTCAGTTTAGCAGGGACATTACTCTGTAACCCATTTTTGACATTTTTTCACATTGGATCTTTAAAGACACTGTCAGTGGTTCACAGTATTGCTTGTCAAAGACATGTCTATTAAGATAGTGAATGCTGCATTCGAAGAGGGACTGCTCGATTCTTTCTCGGAAATTTTGCAATCGTCAAAAATCTAAAACACCCTTTTCTATTCAAAAAAGATATTCTACATTATAAGGTGTCGACTTTAAGTTAGCAATGGAACTTAAATAATAACTAATGTTTAACTTAGTACAAGACTTTTACAAAAGGTTGCCACATATGTAATATGATGGACACATCAACCTTCAAAAATAGGTCCCTTCTATGTTGCTTGGTCCTTGCAATTCTAAGGTATTACTAAATACCTAGGTTTTCTCTAGAATGGTAGATAAAAGTTGAAAGCTAAGTTGCTTTAATTTTCTCCTATTCTTCTACGTATTACAAGATCAAAAAGATTAAGATTCATGTCCAGTGGCACATATTACAGTCATATCGGGATTCATCATTACACGATGCTGGAAAATTCCTATTGTCAAATTCAATTTCAAATGCATAGATTCTTGCTCAATGAAGGATAAGATCTGTGTGTGAAACGTCTGATATATACAATGATTGATTTATTCATTATTGGTCTTTAACGCCACTTTTATTATTATTTGCTATTTCATGGCGACCAGCTATATAATGGTGAAGAAAGCTGGTGCACCAGGAGAAAACTACTGACATTCGGCTGGAAAATGTCAAACATAGTTTTGGAGTCTGGCCAAGCTTCGAACTCTGAAATAAGCAATGAAGCAATAATTTGTACTAATGAAAGAAGCTTTTTTCTCACTTGATCCAGTTTTCGTTTGATAGATAGTTGTGTTCTTTTATCTTTCAAATTGAATATAGCAAGAGGTTTTATAAAGAGTGTAAAAAAATAGAACAGTAGCCGAGTGCATAGTTCGTTTTAATACATTTTTGTCGTTGGGATGCTATCTTGTTGAGTGAAAGAAAAAACTCGCATATATCTGGCTTTCATTCAAACCAAACACATATCTTTTGGTATTTATGTTGCTAGATTGCTGTTTCCTTGACGTTTACCCCATATTGCATATTGATGCACAAGACACACGTATATATAATATATATATTAAAACATGAAATTAAGGTGTTATGTCATGCGTAAATAAGCCAGAGAAAAAAGCAAACGAGAAACTCAAAGAACTCAATAGAAAACGACGAAATGATCTGATGTTTAATATTGACCTGTTTGGTCGCTCGTAATCGGTTGTCTATGAATATAGTTCCTGTAATTTTTTATGAAGGTAAGCTATTTATGTTGTGGGTTTTTTTTTACATATAAAAATCTATAATGGCTAAAAGTTTTATTCATGTTATTTCTTTAATAGTGAACTTTGTGATATTTTTATTATGCTGTAGATCATTGAGCCATTGTTGGACTACGTGTTTAAGTTGTACGAAGGGCAACTCTGTCTTTTCAAGCAGCGACTTTTCACATGGGACAACATCCCTAATGCGCCTTGAAATGAGGAACTCAAAAGTCACGTGTAAAGAAAAAATCTCTGTGTAGTGATATTGGACATATTTCTATTTTTAGCAAATGACTGAACTTAATTATTTGTGGTGATTAGGAAAGTAGAGGAACATAGAATAAATGTGTAAAAACTATGGAGCTATTAAATGTGTTCAAAGTATTAAATTTTCAAAGAACTTATTGTGTTAAAAAGGGGATATTTTACCACAAGGAGCCGCATCACAACAGGATGTTCGGGGTTTGCTAATTTACGGAAAAAGTAATCTCACTTCGTACCCCGAAAATTTAACCACATATGTGAAAATGTCACAGCTTCGAAACAAGCTATCATACATATCCAAGTTAACGATATGGACTGAGCTACAGGAAAAAACGATACCATTACCGCCTATGTAAAAACAATTAAAGATTTTGACCCACATGTGTCTTGTGACTTCATTTCATATCTAACCAGTTCCGATTAAATAAATTTTTGAGTTAACGCCAAGACTAGCATCATCTTTAACTTTTGTTTCATTCTACAGACTGTGTACCTCGAATGTTTTAACTAAAAAAAATATGTCTTCACTGGGAATCACAGAGCTGAAACATGCACACTTCAGTTTAGCAGGGACATTACTCTGTAACCCATTTTTGACATTTTTTCACATTGGATCTTTAAAGACACTGTCAGTGGTTCACAGTATTGCTTGTCAAAGACATGTCTATTAAGATAGTGAATGCTGCATTCGAAGAGGGACTGCTCGATTCTTTCTCGGAAATTTTGCAATCGTCAAAAATCTAAAACACCCTTTTCTATTCAAAAAAGATATTCTACATTATAAGGTGTCGACTTTAAGTTAGCAATGGAACTTAAATAATAACTAATGTTTAACTTAGTACAAGACTTTTACAAAAGGTTGCCACATATGTAATATGATGGACACATCAACCTTCAAAAATAGGTCCCTTCTATGTTGCTTGGTCCTTGCAATTCTAAGGTATTACTAAATACCTAGGTTTTCTCTAGAATGGTAGATAAAAGTTGAAAGCTAAGTTGCTTTAATTTTCTCCTATTCTTCTACGTATTACAAGATCAAAAAGATTAAGATTCATGTCCAGTGGCACATATTACAGTCATATCGGGATTCATCATTACACGATGCTGGAAAATTCCTATTGTCAAATTCAATTTCAAATGCATAGATTCTTGCTCAATGAAGGATAAGATCTGTGTGTGAAACGTCTGATATATACAATGATTGATTTATTCATTATTGGTCTTTAACGCCACTTTTATTATTATTTGCTATTTCATGGCGACCAGCTATATAATGGTGAAGAAAGCTGGTGCACCAGGAGAAAACTACTGACATTCGGCTGGAAAATGTCAAACATAGTTTTGGAGTCTGGCCAAGCTTCGAACTCTGAAATAAGCAATGAAGCAATAATTTGTACTAATGAAAGAAGCTTTTTTCTCACTTGATCCAGTTTTCGTTTGATAGATAGTTGTGTTCTTTTATCTTTCAAATTGAATATAGCAAGAGGTTTTATAAAGAGTGTAAAAAAATAGAACAGTAGCCGAGTGCATAGTTCGTTTTAATACATTTTTGTCGTTGGGATGCTATCTTGTTGAGTGAAAGAAAAAACTCGCATATATCTGGCTTTCATTCAAACCAAACACATATCTTTTGGTATTTATGTTGCTAGATTGCTGTTTCCTTGACGTTTACCCCATATTGCATATTGATGCACAAGACACACGTATATATAATATATATATTAAAACATGAAATTAAGGTGTTATGTCATGCGTAAATAAGCCAGAGAAAAAAGCAAACGAGAAACTCAAAGAACTCAATAGAAAACGACGAAATGATCTGATGTTTAATATTGACCTGTTTGGTCGCTCGTAATCGGTTGTCTATGAATATAGTTCCTGTAATTTTTTATGAAGGTAAGCTATTTATGTTGTGGGTTTTTTTTTACATATAAAAATCTATAATGGCTAAAAGTTTTATTCATGTTATTTCTTTAATAGTGAACTTTGTGATATTTTTATTATGCTGTAGATCATTGAGCCATTGTTGGACTACGTGTTTAAGTTGTACGAAGGGCAACTCTGTCTTTTCAAGCAGCGACTTTTCACATGGGACAACATCCCTAATGCGCCTTGAAATGAGGAACTCAAAAGTCACGTGTAAAGAAAAAATCTCTGTGTAGTGATATTGGACATATTTCTATTTTTAGCAAATGACTGAACTTAATTATTTGTGGTGATTAGGAAAGTAGAGGAACATAGAATAAATGTGTAAAAACTATGGAGCTATTGAATGTGTTCAAAGTATTAAATTTTCAAAGAACTTATTGTGTTAAAAAGGGGATATTTTACCACAAGGAGCCCCATCACAACAGGATGTTCGGGGTTTGCTAATTTACGGAAAAAGTAATCTCACTTCGTACCCCGAAAATTTAACCACATATGTGAAAATGTCACAGCTTCGAAACAAGCTATCATACATATCCAAGTTAACGATATGGACTGAGCTACAGGAAAAAACGTTACCATTACCGCCTATGTAAAAACAATTAAAGATTTTGACCCACATGTGTCTTGTGACTTCATTTCATATCTAACCAGTTCCGATTAAATAAATTTTTGAGTTAACGCCAAGACTAGCATCATCTTTAACTTTTGTTTCATTCTACAGACTGTGTACCTCGAATGTTTTAACTAAAAAAAATATGTCTTCACTGGGAATCACAGAGCTGAAACATGCACACTTCAGTTTAGCAGGGACATTACTCTGTAACCCATTTTTGACATTTTTTCACATTGGATCTTTAAAGACACTGTCAGTGGTTCACAGTATTGCTTGTCAAAGACATGTCTATTAAGATAGTGAATGCTGCATTCGAAGAGGGACTGCTCGATTCTTTCTCGGAAATTTTGCAATCGTCAAAAATCTAAAACACCCTTTTCTATTCAAAAAAGATATTCTACATTATAAGGTGTCGACTTTAAGTTAGCAATGGAACTTAAATAATAACTAATGTTTAACTTAGTACAAGACTTTTACAAAAGGTTGCCACATATGTAATATGATGGACACATCAACCTTCAAAAATAGGTCCCTTCTATGTTGCTTGGTCCTTGCAATTCTAAGGTATTACTAAATACCTAGGTTTTCTCTAGAATGGTAGATAAAAGTTGAAAGCTAAGTTGCTTTAATTTTCTCCTATTCTTCTACGTATTACAAGATCAAAAAGATTAAGATTCATGTCCAGTGGCACATATTACAGTCATATCGGGATTCATCATTACACGATGCTGGAAAATTCCTATTGTCAAATTCAATTTCAAATGCATAGATTCTTGCTCAATGAAGGATAAGATCTGTGTGTGAAACGTCTGATATATACAATGATTGATTTATTCATTATTGGTCTTTAACGCCACTTTTATTATTATTTGCTATTTCATGGCGACCAGCTATATAATGGTGAAGAAAGCTGGTGCACCAGGAGAAAACTACTGACATTCGGCTGGAAAATGTCAAACATAGTTTTGGAGTCTGGCCAAGCTTCGAACTCTGAAATAAGCAATGAAGCAATAATTTGTACTAATGAAAGAAGCTTTTTTCTCACTTGATCCAGTTTTCGTTTGATAGATAGTTGTGTTCTTTTATCTTTCAAATTGAATATAGCAAGAGGTTTTATAAAGAGTGTAAAAAAATAGAACAGTAGCCGAGTGCATAGTTCGTTTTAATACATTTTTGTCGTTGGGATGCTATCTTGTTGAGTGAAAGAAAAAACTCGCATATATCTGGCTTTCATTCAAACCAAACACATATCTTTTGGTATTTATGTTGCTAGATTGCTGTTTCCTTGACGTTTACCCCATATTGCATATTGATGCACAAGACACACGTATATATAATATATATATTAAAACATGAAATTAAGGTGTTATGTCATGCGTAAATAAGCCAGAGAAAAAAGCAAACGAGAAACTCAAAGAACTCAATAGAAAACGACGAAATGATCTGATGTTTAATATTGACCTGTTTGGTCGCTCGTAATCGGTTGTCTATGAATATAGTTCCTGTAATTTTTTATGAAGGTAAGCTATTTATGTTGTGGGTTTTTTTTTACATATAAAAATCTATAATGGCTAAAAGTTTTATTCATGTTATTTCTTTAATAGTGAACTTTGTGATATTTTTATTATGCTGTAGATCATTGAGCCATTGTTGGACTACGTGTTTAAGTTGTACGAAGGGCAACTCTGCCTTTTCAAGCAGCGACTTTTCACATGGGACAACATCCCTAATGCGCCTTGAAATGAGGAACTCAAAAGTCACGTGTAAAGAAAAAATCTCTGTGTAGTGATATTGGACATATTTCTATTTTTAGCAAATGACTGAACTTAATTATTTGTGGTGATTAGGAAAGTAGAGGAACATAGAATAAATGTGTAAAAACTATGGAGCTATTGAATGTGTTCAAAGTATTAAATTTTCAAAGAACTTATTGTGTTAAAAAGGGGATATTTTACCACAAGGAGCCGCATCACAACAGGATGTTCGGGGTTTGCTAATTTACGGAAAAAGTAATCTCACTTCGTACCCCGAAAATTTAACCACATATGTGAAAATGTCACAGCTTCGAAACAAGCTATCATACATATCCAAGTTAACGATATGGACTGAGCTACAGGAAAAAACGTTACCATTACCGCCTATGTAAAAACAATTAAAGATTTTGACCCACATGTGTCTTGTGACTTCATTTCATATCTAACCAGTTCCGATTAAATAAATTTTTGAGTTAACGCCAAGACTAGCATCATCTTTAACTTTTGTTTCATTCTACAGACTGTGTACCTCGAATGTTTTAACTAAAAAAAATATGTCTTCACTGGGAATCACAGAGCTGAAACATGCACACTTCAGTTTAGCAGGGACATTACTCTGTAACCCATTTTTGACATTTTTTCACATTGGATCTTTAAAGACACTGTCAGTGGTTCACAGTATTGCTTGTCAAAGACATGTCTATTAAGATAGTGAATGCTGCATTCGAAGAGGGACTGCTCGATTCTTTCTCGGAAATTTTGCAATCGTCAAAAATCTAAAACACCCTTTTCTATTCAAAAAAGATATTCTACATTATAAGGTGTCGACTTTAAGTTAGCAATGGAACTTAAATAATAACTAATGTTTAACTTAGTACAAGACTTTTACAAAAGGTTGCCACATATGTAATATGATGGACACATCAACCTTCAAAAATAGGTCCCTTCTATGTTGCTTGGTCCTTGCAATTCTAAGGTATTACTAAATACCTAGGTTTTCTCTAGAATGGTAGATAAAAGTTGAAAGCTAAGTTGCTTTAATTTTCTCCTATTCTTCTACGTATTACAAGATCAAAAAGATTAAGATTCATGTCCAGTGGCACATATTACAGTCATATCGGGATTCATCATTACACGATGCTGGAAAATTCCTATTGTCAAATTCAATTTCAAATGCATAGATTCTTGCTCAATGAAGGATAAGATCTGTGTGTGAAACGTCTGATATATACAATGATTGATTTATTCATTATTGGTCTTTAACGCCACTTTTATTATTATTTGCTATTTCATGGCGACCAGCTATATAATGGTGAAGAAAGCTGGTGCACCAGGAGAAAACTACTGACATTCGGCTGGAAAATGTCAAACATAGTTTTGGAGTCTGGCCAAGCTTCGAACTCTGAAATAAGCAATGAAGCAATAATTTGTACTAATGAAAGAAGCTTTTTTCTCACTTGATCCAGTTTTCGTTTGATAGATAGTTGTGTTCTTTTATCTTTCAAATTGAATATAGCAAGAGGTTTTATAAAGAGTGTAAAAAAATAGAACAGTAGCCGAGTGCATAGTTCGTTTTAATACATTTTTGTCGTTGGGATGCTATCTTGTTGAGTGAAAGAAAAAACTCGCATATATCTGGCTTTCATTCAAACCAAACACATATCTTTTGGTATTTATGTTGCTAGATTGCTGTTTCCTTGACGTTTACCCCATATTGCATATTGATGCACAAGACACACGTATATATAATATATATATTAAAACATGAAATTAAGGTGTTATGTCATGCGTAAATAAGCCAGAGAAAAAAGCAAACGAGAAACTCAAAGAACTCAATAGAAAACGACGAAATGATCTGATGTTTAATATTGACCTGTTTGGTCGCTCGTAATCGGTTGTCTATGAATATAGTTCCTGTAATTTTTTATGAAGGTAAGCTATTTATGTTGTGGGTTTTTTTTTACATATAAAAATCTATAATGGCTAAAAGTTTTATTCATGTTATTTCTTTAATAGTGAACTTTGTGATATTTTTATTATGCTGTAGATCATTGAGCCATTGTTGGACTACGTGTTTAAGTTGTACGAAGGGCAACTCTGCCTTTTCAAGCAGCGACTTTTCACATGGGACAACATCCCTAATGCGCCTTGAAATGAGGAACTCAAAAGTCACGTGTAAAGAAAAAATCTCTGTGTAGTGATATTGGACATATTTCTATTTTTAGCAAATGACTGAACTTAATTATTTGTGGTGATTAGGAAAGTAGAGGAACATAGAATAAATGTGTAAAAACTATGGAGCTATTGAATGTGTTCAAAGTATTAAATTTTCAAAGAACTTATTGTGTTAAAAAGGGGATATTTTACCACAAGGAGCCGCATCACAACAGGATGTTCGGGGTTTGCTAATTTACGGAAAAAGTAATCTCACTTCGTACCCCGAAAATTTAACCACATATGTGAAAATGTCACAGCTTCGAAACAAGCTATCATACATATCCAAGTTAACGATATGGACTGAGCTACAGGAAAAAACGTTACCATTACCGCCTATGTAAAAACAATTAAAGATTTTGACCCACATGTGTCTTGTGACTTCATTTCATATCTAACCAGTTCCGATTAAATAAATTTTTGAGTTAACGCCAAGACTAGCATCATCTTTAACTTTTGTTTCATTCTACAGACTGTGTACCTCGAATGTTTTAACTAAAAAAAATATGTCTTCACTGGGAATCACAGAGCTGAAACATGCACACTTCAGTTTAGCAGGGACATTACTCTGTAACCCATTTTTGACATTTTTTCACATTGGATCTTTAAAGACACTGTCAGTGGTTCACAGTATTGCTTGTCAAAGACATGTCTATTAAGATAGTGAATGCTGCATTCGAAGAGGGACTGCTCGATTCTTTCTCGGAAATTTTGCAATCGTCAAAAATCTAAAACACCCTTTTCTATTCAAAAAAGATATTCTACATTATAAGGTGTCGACTTTAAGTTAGCAATGGAACTTAAATAATAACTAATGTTTAACTTAGTACAAGACTTTTACAAAAGGTTGCCACATATGTAATATGATGGACACATCAACCTTCAAAAATAGGTCCCTTCTATGTTGCTTGGTCCTTGCAATTCTAAGGTATTACTAAATACCTAGGTTTTCTCTAGAATGGTAGATAAAAGTTGAAAGCTAAGTTGCTTTAATTTTCTCCTATTCTTCTACGTATTACAAGATCAAAAAGATTAAGATTCATGTCCAGTGGCACATATTACAGTCATATCGGGATTCATCATTACACGATGCTGGAAAATTCCTATTGTCAAATTCAATTTCAAATGCATAGATTCTTGCTCAATGAAGGATAAGATCTGTGTGTGAAACGTCTGATATATACAATGATTGATTTATTCATTATTGGTCTTTAACGCCACTTTTATTATTATTTGCTATTTCATGGCGACCAGCTATATAATGGTGAAGAAAGCTGGTGCACCAGGAGAAAACTACTGACATTCGGCTGGAAAATGTCAAACATAGTTTTGGAGTCTGGCCAAGCTTCGAACTCTGAAATAAGCAATGAAGCAATAATTTGTACTAATGAAAGAAGCTTTTTTCTCACTTGATCCAGTTTTCGTTTGATAGATAGTTGTGTTCTTTTATCTTTCAAATTGAATATAGCAAGAGGTTTTATAAAGAGTGTAAAAAAATAGAACAGTAGCCGAGTGCATAGTTCGTTTTAATACATTTTTGTCGTTGGGATGCTATCTTGTTGAGTGAAAGAAAAAACTCGCATATATCTGGCTTTAATTCAAACCAAACACATATCTTTTGGTATTTATGTTGCTAGATTGCTGTTTCCTTGACGTTTACCCCATATTGCATATTGATGCACAAGACACACGTATATATAATATATATATTAAAACATGAAATTAAGGTGTTATGTCATGCGTAAATAAGCCAGAGAAAAAAGCAAACGAGAAACTCAAAGAACTCAATAGAAAACGACGAAATGATCTGATGTTTAATATTGACCTGTTTGGTCGCTCGTAATCGGTTGTCTATGAATATAGTTCCTGTAATTTTTTATGAAGGTAAGCTATTTATGTTGTGGGTTTTTTTTTACATATAAAAATCTATAATGGCTAAAAGTTTTATTCATGTTATTTCTTTAATAGTGAACTTTGTGATATTTTTATTATGCTGTAGATCATTGAGCCATTGTTGGACTACGTGTTTAAGTTGTACGAAGGGCAACTCTGCCTTTTCAAGCAGCGACTTTTCACATGGGACAACATCCCTAATGCGCCTTGAAATGAGGAACTCAAAAGTCACGTGTAAAGAAAAAATCTCTGTGTAGTGATATTGGACATATTTCTATTTTTAGCAAATGACTGAACTTAATTATTTGTGGTGATTAGGAAAGTAGAGGAACATAGAATAAATGTGTAAAAACTATGGAGCTATTGAATGTGTTCAAAGTATTAAATTTTCAAAGAACTTATTGTGTTAAAAAGGGGATATTTTACCACAAGGAGCCGCATCACAACAGGATGTTCGGGGTTTGCTAATTTACGGAAAAAGTAATCTCACTTCGTACCCCGAAAATTTAACCACATATGTGAAAATGTCACAGCTTCGAAACAAGCTATCATACATATCCAAGTTAACGATATGGACTGAGCTACAGGAAAAAACGTTACCATTACCGCCTATGTAAAAACAATTAAAGATTTTGACCCACATGTGTCTTGTGACTTCATTTCATATCTAACCAGTTCCGATTAAATAAATTTTTGAGTTAACGCCAAGACTAGCATCATCTTTAACTTTTGTTTCATTCTACAGACTGTGTACCTCGAATGTTTTAACTAAAAAAAATATGTCTTCACTGGGAATCACAGAGCTGAAACATGCACACTTCAGTTTAGCAGGGACATTACTCTGTAACCCATTTTTGACATTTTTTCACATTGGATCTTTAAAGACACTGTCAGTGGTTCACAGTATTGCTTGTCAAAGACATGTCTATTAAGATAGTGAATGCTGCATTCGAAGAGGGACTGCTCGATTCTTTCTCGGAAATTTTGCAATCGTCAAAAATCTAAAACACCCTTTTCTATTCAAAAAAGATATTCTACATTATAAGGTGTCGACTTTAAGTTAGCAATGGAACTTAAATAATAACTAATGTTTAACTTAGTACAAGACTTTTACAAAAGGTTGCCACATATGTAATATGATGGACACATCAACCTTCAAAAATAGGTCCCTTCTATGTTGCTTGGTCCTTGCAATTCTAAGGTATTACTAAATACCTAGGTTTTCTCTAGAATGGTAGATAAAAGTTGAAAGCTAAGTTGCTTTAATTTTCTCCTATTCTTCTACGTATTACAAGATCAAAAAGATTAAGATTCATGTCCAGTGGCACATATTACAGTCATATCGGGATTCATCATTACACGATGCTGGAAAATTCCTATTGTCAAATTCAATTTCAAATGCATAGATTCTTGCTCAATGAAGGATAAGATCTGTGTGTGAAACGTCTGATATATACAATGATTGATTTATTCATTATTGGTCTTTAACGCCACTTTTATTATTATTTGCTATTTCATGGCGACCAGCTATATAATGGTGAAGAAAGCTGGTGCACCAGGAGAAAACTACTGACATTCGGCTGGAAAATGTCAAACATAGTTTTGGAGTCTGGCCAAGCTTCGAACTCTGAAATAAGCAATGAAGCAATAATTTGTACTAATGAAAGAAGCTTTTTTCTCACTTGATCCAGTTTTCGTTTGATAGATAGTTGTGTTCTTTTATCTTTCAAATTGAATATAGCAAGAGGTTTTATAAAGAGTGTAAAAAAATAGAACAGTAGCCGAGTGCATAGTTCGTTTTAATACATTTTTGTCGTTGGGATGCTATCTTGTTGAGTGAAAGAAAAAACTCGCATATATCTGGCTTTCATTCAAACCAAACACATATCTTTTGGTATTTATGTTGCTAGATTGCTGTTTCCTTGACGTTTACCCCATATTGCATATTGATGCACAAGACACACGTATATATAATATATATATTAAAACATGAAATTAAGGTGTTATGTCATGCGTAAATAAGCCAGAGAAAAAAGCAAACGAGAAACTCAAAGAACTCAATAGAAAACGACGAAATGATCTGATGTTTAATATTGACCTGTTTGGTCGCTCGTAATCGGTTGTCTATGAATATAGTTCCTGTAATTTTTTATGAAGGTAAGCTATTTATGTTGTGGGTTTTTTTTTACATATAAAAATCTATAATGGCTAAAAGTTTTATTCATGTTATTTCTTTAATAGTGAACTTTGTGATATTTTTATTATGCTGTAGATCATTGAGCCATTGTTGGACTACGTGTTTAAGTTGTACGAAGGGCAACTCTGCCTTTTCAAGCAGCGACTTTTCACATGGGACAACATCCCTAATGCGCCTTGAAATGAGGAACTCAAAAGTCACGTGTAAAGAAAAAATCTCTGTGTAGTGATATTGGACATATTTCTATTTTTAGCAAATGACTGAACTTAATTATTTGTGGTGATTAGGAAAGTAGAGGAACATAGAATAAATGTGTAAAAACTATGGAGCTATTGAATGTGTTCAAAGTATTAAATTTTCAAAGAACTTATTGTGTTAAAAAGGGGATATTTTACCACAAGGAGCCGCATCACAACAGGATGTTCGGGGTTTGCTAATTTACGGAAAAAGTAATCTCACTTCGTACCCCGAAAATTTAACCACATATGTGAAAATGTCACAGCTTCGAAACAAGCTATCATACATATCCAAGTTAACGATATGGACTGAGCTACAGGAAAAAACGTTACCATTACCGCCTATGTAAAAACAATTAAAGATTTTGACCCACATGTGTCTTGTGACTTCATTTCATATCTAACCAGTTCCGATTAAATAAATTTTTGAGTTAACGCCAAGACTAGCATCATCTTTAACTTTTGTTTCATTCTACAGACTGTGTACCTCGAATGTTTTAACTAAAAAAAATATGTCTTCACTGGGAATCACAGAGCTGAAACATGCACACTTCAGTTTAGCAGGGACATTACTCTGTAACCCATTTTTGACATTTTTTCACATTGGATCTTTAAAGACACTGTCAGTGGTTCACAGTATTGCTTGTCAAAGACATGTCTATTAAGATAGTGAATGCTGCATTCGAAGAGGGACTGCTCGATTCTTTCTCGGAAATTTTGCAATCGTCAAAAATCTAAAACACCCTTTTCTATTCAAAAAAGATATTCTACATTATAAGGTGTCGACTTTAAGTTAGCAATGGAACTTAAATAATAACTAATGTTTAACTTAGTACAAGACTTTTACAAAAGGTTGCCACATATGTCATATGATGGACACATCAACCTTCAAAAATAGGTCCCTTCTATGTTGCTTGGTCCTTGCAATTCTAAGGTATTACTAAATACCTAGGTTTTCTCTAGAATGGTAGATAAAAGTTGAAAGCTAAGTTGCTTTAATTTTCTCCTATTCTTCTACGTATTACAAGATCAAAAAGATTAAGATTCATGTCCAGTGGCACATATTACAGTCATATCGGGATTCATCATTACACGATGCTGGAAAATTCCTATTGTCAAATTCAATTTCAAATGCATAGATTCTTGCTCAATGAAGGATAAGATCTGTGTGTGAAACGTCTGATATATACAATGATTGATTTATTCATTATTGGTCTTTAACGCCACTTTTATTATTATTTGCTATTTCATGGCGACCAGCTATATAATGGTGAAGAAAGCTGGTGCACCAGGAGAAAACTACTGACATTCGGCTGGAAAATGTCAAACATAGTTTTGGAGTCTGGCCAAGCTTCGAACTCTGAAATAAGCAATGAAGCAATAATTTGTACTAATGAAAGAAGCTTTTTTCTCACTTGATCCAGTTTTCGTTTGATAGATAGTTGTGTTCTTTTATCTTTCAAATTGAATATAGCAAGAGGTTTTATAAAGAGTGTAAAAAAATAGAACAGTAGCCGAGTGCATAGTTCGTTTTAATACATTTTTGTCGTTGGGATGCTATCTTGTTGAGTGAAAGAAAAAACTCGCATATATCTGGCTTTCATTCAAACCAAACACATATCTTTTGGTATTTATGTTGCTAGATTGCTGTTTCCTTGACGTTTACCCCATATTGCATATTGATGCACAAGACACACGTATATATAATATATATATTAAAACATGAAATTAAGGTGTTATGTCATGCGTAAATAAGCCAGAGAAAAAAGCAAACGAGAAACTCAAAGAACTCAATAGAAAACGACGAAATGATCTGATGTTTAATATTGACCTGTTTGGTCGCTCGTAATCGGTTGTCTATGAATATAGTTCCTGTAATTTTTTATGAAGGTAAGCTATTTATGTTGTGGGTTTTTTTTTACATATAAAAATCTATAATGGCTAAAAGTTTTATTCATGTTATTTCTTTAATAGTGAACTTTGTGATATTTTTATTATGCTGTAGATCATTGAGCCATTGTTGGACTACGTGTTTAAGTTGTACGAAGGGCAACTCTGCCTTTTCAAGCAGCGACTTTTCACATGGGACAACATCCCTAATGCGCCTTGAAATGAGGAACTCAAAAGTCACGTGTAAAGAAAAAATCTCTGTGTAGTGATATTGGACATATTTCTATTTTTAGCAAATGACTGAACTTAATTATTTGTGGTGATTAGGAAAGTAGAGGAACATAGAATAAATGTGTAAAAACTATGGAGCTATTGAATGTGTTCAAAGTATTAAATTTTCAAAGAACTTATTGTGTTAAAAAGGGGATATTTTACCACAAGGAGCCGCATCACAACAGGATGTTCGGGGTTTGCTAATTTACGGAAAAAGTAATCTCACTTCGTACCCCGAAAATTTAACCACATATGTGAAAATGTCACAGCTTCGAAACAAGCTATCATACATATCCAAGTTAACGATATGGACTGAGCTACAGGAAAAAACGTTACCATTACCGCCTATGTAAAAACAATTAAAGATTTTGACCCACATGTGTCTTGTGACTTCATTTCATATCTAACCAGTTCCGATTAAATAAATTTTTGAGTTAACGCCAAGACTAGCATCATCTTTAACTTTTGTTTCATTCTACAGACTGTGTACCTCGAATGTTTTAACTAAAAAAAATATGTCTTCACTGGGAATCACAGAGCTGAAACATGCACACTTCAGTTTAGCAGGGACATTACTCTGTAACCCATTTTTGACATTTTTTCACATTGGATCTTTAAAGACACTGTCAGTGGTTCACAGTATTGCTTGTCAAAGACATGTCTATTAAGATAGTGAATGCTGCATTCGAAGAGGGACTGCTCGATTCTTTCTCGGAAATTTTGCAATCGTCAAAAATCTAAAACACCCTTTTCTATTCAAAAAAGATATTCTACATTATAAGGTGTCGACTTTAAGTTAGCAATGGAACTTAAATAATAACTAATGTTTAACTTAGTACAAGACTTTTACAAAAGGTTGCCACATATGTCATATGATGGACACATCAACCTTCAAAAATAGGTCCCTTCTATGTTGCTTGGTCCTTGCAATTCTAAGGTATTACTAAATACCTAGGTTTTCTCTAGAATGGTAGATAAAAGTTGAAAGCTAAGTTGCTTTAATTTTCTCCTATTCTTCTACGTATTACAAGATCAAAAAGATTAAGATTCATGTCCAGTGGCACATATTACAGTCATATCGGGATTCATCATTACACGATGCTGGAAAATTCCTATTGTCAAATTCAATTTCAAATGCATAGATTCTTGCTCAATGAAGGATAAGATCTGTGTGTGAAACGTCTGATATATACAATGATTGATTTATTCATTATTGGTCTTTAACGCCACTTTTATTATTATTTGCTATTTCATGGCGACCAGCTATATAATGGTGAAGAAAGCTGGTGCACCAGGAGAAAACTACTGACATTCGGCTGGAAAATGTCAAACATAGTTTTGGAGTCTGGCCAAGCTTCGAACTCTGAAATAAGCAATGAAGCAATAATTTGTACTAATGAAAGAAGCTTTTTTCTCACTTGATCCAGTTTTCGTTTGATAGATAGTTGTGTTCTTTTATCTTTCAAATTGAATATAGCAAGAGGTTTTATAAAGAGTGTAAAAAAATAGAACAGTAGCCGAGTGCATAGTTCGTTTTAATACATTTTTGTCGTTGGGATGCTATCTTGTTGAGTGAAAGAAAAAACTCGCATATATCTGGCTTTCATTCAAACCAAACACATATCTTTTGGTATTTATGTTGCTAGATTGCTGTTTCCTTGACGTTTACCCCATATTGCATATTGATGCACAAGACACACGTATATATAATATATATATTAAAACATGAAATTAAGGTGTTATGTCATGCGTAAATAAGCCAGAGAAAAAAGCAAACGAGAAACTCAAAGAACTCAATAGAAAACGACGAAATGATCTGATGTTTAATATTGACCTGTTTGGTCGCTCGTAATCGGTTGTCTATGAATATAGTTCCTGTAATTTTTTATGAAGGTAAGCTATTTATGTTGTGGGTTTTTTTTTACATATAAAAATCTATAATGGCTAAAAGTTTTATTCATGTTATTTCTTTAATAGTGAACTTTGTGATATTTTTATTATGCTGTAGATCATTGAGCCATTGTTGGACTACGTGTTTAAGTTGTACGAAGGGCAACTCTGCCTTTTCAAGCAGCGACTTTTCACATGGGACAACATCCCTAATGCGCCTTGAAATGAGGAACTCAAAAGTCACGTGTAAAGAAAAAATCTCTGTGTAGTGATATTGGACATATTTCTATTTTTAGCAAATGACTGAACTTAATTATTTGTGGTGATTAGGAAAGTAGAGGAACATAGAATAAATGTGTAAAAACTATGGAGCTATTGAATGTGTTCAAAGTATTAAATTTTCAAAGAACTTATTGTGTTAAAAAGGGGATATTTTACCACAAGGAGCCGCATCACAACAGGATGTTCGGGGTTTGCTAATTTACGGAAAAAGTAATCTCACTTCGTACCCCGAAAATTTAACCACATATGTGAAAATGTCACAGCTTCGAAACAAGCTATCATACATATCCAAGTTAACGATATGGACTGAGCTACAGGAAAAAACGTTACCATTACCGCCTATGTAAAAACAATTAAAGATTTTGACCCACATGTGTCTTGTGACTTCATTTCATATCTAACCAGTTCCGATTAAATAAATTTTTGAGTTAACGCCAAGACTAGCATCATCTTTAACTTTTGTTTCATTCTACAGACTGTGTACCTCGAATGTTTTAACTAAAAAAAATATGTCTTCACTGGGAATCACAGAGCTGAAACATGCACACTTCAGTTTAGCAGGGACATTACTCTGTAACCCATTTTTGACATTTTTTCACATTGGATCTTTAAAGACACTGTCAGTGGTTCACAGTATTGCTTGTCAAAGACATGTCTATTAAGATAGTGAATGCTGCATTCGAAGAGGGACTGCTCGATTCTTTCTCGGAAATTTTGCAATCGTCAAAAATCTAAAACACCCTTTTCTATTCAAAAAAGATATTCTACATTATAAGGTGTCGACTTTAAGTTAGCAATGGAACTTAAATAATAACTAATGTTTAACTTAGTACAAGACTTTTACAAAAGGTTGCCACATATGTCATATGATGGACACATCAACCTTCAAAAATAGGTCCCTTCTATGTTGCTTGGTCCTTGCAATTCTAAGGTATTACTAAATACCTAGGTTTTCTCTAGAATGGTAGATAAAAGTTGAAAGCTAAGTTGCTTTAATTTTCTCCTATTCTTCTACGTATTACAAGATCAAAAAGATTAAGATTCATGTCCAGTGGCACATATTACAGTCATATCGGGATTCATCATTACACGATGCTGGAAAATTCCTATTGTCAAATTCAATTTCAAATGCATAGATTCTTGCTCAATGAAGGATAAGATCTGTGTGTGAAACGTCTGATATATACAATGATTGATTTATTCATTATTGGTCTTTAACGCCACTTTTATTATTATTTGCTATTTCATGGCGACCAGCTATATAATGGTGAAGAAAGCTGGTGCACCAGGAGAAAACTACTGACATTCGGCTGGAAAATGTCAAACATAGTTTTGGAGTCTGGCCAAGCTTCGAACTCTGAAATAAGCAATGAAGCAATAATTTGTACTAATGAAAGAAGCTTTTTTCTCACTTGATCCAGTTTTCGTTTGATAGATAGTTGTGTTCTTTTATCTTTCAAATTGAATATAGCAAGAGGTTTTATAAAGAGTGTAAAAAAATAGAACAGTAGCCGAGTGCATAGTTCGTTTTAATACATTTTTGTCGTTGGGATGCTATCTTGTTGAGTGAAAGAAAAAACTCGCATATATCTGGCTTTCATTCAAACCAAACACATATCTTTTGGTATTTATGTTGCTAGATTGCTGTTTCCTTGACGTTTACCCCATATTGCATATTGATGCACAAGACACACGTATATATAATATATATATTAAAACATGAAATTAAGGTGTTATGTCATGCGTAAATAAGCCAGAGAAAAAAGCAAACGAGAAACTCAAAGAACTCAATAGAAAACGACGAAATGATCTGATGTTTAATATTGACCTGTTTGGTCGCTCGTAATCGGTTGTCTATGAATATAGTTCCTGTAATTTTTTATGAAGGTAAGCTATTTATGTTGTGGGTTTTTTTTTACATATAAAAATCTATAATGGCTAAAAGTTTTATTCATGTTATTTCTTTAATAGTGAACTTTGTGATATTTTTATTATGCTGTAGATCATTGAGCCATTGTTGGACTACGTGTTTAAGTTGTACGAAGGGCAACTCTGCCTTTTCAAGCAGCGACTTTTCACATGGGACAACATCCCTAATGCGCCTTGAAATGAGGAACTCAAAAGTCACGTGTAAAGAAAAAATCTCTGTGTAGTGATATTGGACATATTTCTATTTTTAGCAAATGACTGAACTTAATTATTTGTGGTGATTAGGAAAGTAGAGGAACATAGAATAAATGTGTAAAAACTATGGAGCTATTGAATGTGTTCAAAGTATTAAATTTTCAAAGAACTTATTGTGTTAAAAAGGGGATATTTTACCACAAGGAGCCGCATCACAACAGGATGTTCGGGGTTTGCTAATTTACGGAAAAAGTAATCTCACTTCGTACCCCGAAAATTTAACCACATATGTGAAAATGTCACAGCTTCGAAACAAGCTATCATACATATCCAAGTTAACGATATGGACTGAGCTACAGGAAAAAACGTTACCATTACCGCCTATGTAAAAACAATTAAAAATTTTGACCCACATGTGTCTTGTGACTTCATTTCATATCTAACCAGTTCCGATTAAATAAATTTTTGAGTTAACGCCAAGACTAGCATCATCTTTAACTTTTGTTTCATTCTACAGACTGTGTACCTCGAATGTTTTAACTAAAAAAAATATGTCTTCACTGGGAATCACAGAGCTGAAACATGCACACTTCAGTTTAGCAGGGACATTACTCTGTAACCCATTTTTGACATTTTTTCACATTGGATCTTTAAAGACACTGTCAGTGGTTCACAGTATTGCTTGTCAAAGACATGTCTATTAAGATAGTGAATGCTGCATTCGAAGAGGGACTGCTCGATTCTTTCTCGGAAATTTTGCAATCGTCAAAAATCTAAAACACCCTTTTCTATTCAAAAAAGATATTCTACATTATAAGGTGTCGACTTTAAGTTAGCAATGGAACTTAAATAATAACTAATGTTTAACTTAGTACAAGACTTTTACAAAAGGTTGCCACATATGTAATATGATGGACACATCAACCTTCAAAAATAGGTCCCTTCTATGTTGCTTGGTCCTTGCAATTCTAAGGTATTACTAAATACCTAGGTTTTCTCTAGAATGGTAGATAAAAGTTGAAAGCTAAGTTGCTTTAATTTTCTCCTATTCTTCTACGTATTACAAGATCAAAAAGATTAAGATTCATGTCCAGTGGCACATATTACAGTCATATCGGGATTCATCATTACACGATGCTGGAAAATTCCTATTGTCAAATTCAATTTCAAATGCATAGATTCTTGCTCAATGAAGGATAAGATCTGTGTGTGAAACGTCTGATATATACAATGATTGATTTATTCATTATTGGTCTTTAACGCCACTTTTATTATTATTTGCTATTTCATGGCGACCAGCTATATAATGGTGAAGAAAGCTGGTGCACCAGGAGAAAACTACTGACATTCGGCTGGAAAATGTCAAACATAGTTTTGGAGTCTGGCCAAGCTTCGAACTCTGAAATAAGCAATGAAGCAATAATTTGTACTAATGAAAGAAGCTTTTTTCTCACTTGATCCAGTTTTCGTTTGATAGATAGTTGTGTTCTTTTATCTTTCAAATTGAATATAGCAAGAGGTTTTATAAAGAGTGTAAAAAAATAGAACAGTAGCCGAGTGCATAGTTCGTTTTAATACATTTTTGTCGTTGGGATGCTATCTTGTTGAGTGAAAGAAAAAACTCGCATATATCTGGCTTTCATTCAAACCAAACACATATCTTTTGGTATTTATGTTGCTAGATTGCTGTTTCCTTGACGTTTACCCCATATTGCATATTGATGCACAAGACACACGTATATATAATATATATATTAAAACATGAAATTAAGGTGTTATGTCATGCGTAAATAAGCCAGAGAAAAAAGCAAACGAGAAACTCAAAGAACTCAATAGAAAACGACGAAATGATCTGATGTTTAATATTGACCTGTTTGGTCGCTCGTAATCGGTTGTCTATGAATATAGTTCCTGTAATTTTTTATGAAGGTAAGCTATTTATGTTGTGGTTTTTTTTTTACATATAAAAATCTATAATGGCTAAAAGTTTTATTCATGTTATTTCTTTAATAGTGAACTTTGTGATATTTTTATTATGCTGTAGATCATTGAGCCATTGTTGGACTACGTGTTTAAGTTGTACGAAGGGCAACTCTGCCTTTTCAAGCAGCGACTTTTCACATGGGACAACATCCCTAATGCGCCTTGAAATGAGGAACTCAAAAGTCACGTGTAAAGAAAAAATCTCTGTGTAGTGATATTGGACATATTTCTATTTTTAGCAAATGACTGAACTTAATTATTTGTGGTGATTAGGAAAGTAGAGGAACATAGAATAAATGTGTAAAAACTATGGAGCTATTGAATGTGTTCAAAGTATTAAATTTTCAAAGAACTTATTGTGTTAAAAAGGGGATATTTTACCACAAGGAGCCGCATCACAACAGGATGTTCGGGGTTTGCTAATTTACGGAAAAAGTAATCTCACTTCGTACCCCGAAAATTTAACCACATATGTGAAAATGTCACAGCTTCGAAACAAGCTATCATACATATCCAAGTTAACGATATGGACTGAGCTACAGGAAAAAACGTTACCATTACCGCCTATGTAAAAACAATTAAAGATTTTGACCCACATGTGTCTTGTGACTTCATTTCATATCTAACCAGTTCCGATTAAATAAATTTTTGAGTTAACGCCAAGACTAGCATCATCTTTAACTTTTGTTTCATTCTACAGACTGTGTACCTCGAATGTTTTAACTAAAAAAAATATGTCTTCACTGGGAATCACAGAGCTGAAACATGCACACTTCAGTTTAGCAGGGACATTACTCTGTAACCCATTTTTGACATTTTTTCACATTGGATCTTTAAAGACACTGTCAGTGGTTCACAGTATTGCTTGTCAAAGACATGTCTATTAAGATAGTGAATGCTGCATTCGAAGAGGGACTGCTCGATTCTTTCTCGGAAATTTTGCAATCGTCAAAAATCTAAAACACCCTTTTCTATTCAAAAAAGATATTCTACATTATAAGGTGTCGACTTTAAGTTAGCAATGGAACTTAAATAATAACTAATGTTTAACTTAGTACAAGACTTTTACAAAAGGTTGCCACATATGTAATATGATGGACACATCAACCTTCAAAAATAGGTCCCTTCTATGTTGCTTGGTCCTTGCAATTCTAAGGTATTACTAAATACCTAGGTTTTCTCTAGAATGGTAGATAAAAGTTGAAAGCTAAGTTGCTTTAATTTTCTCCTATTCTTCTACGTATTACAAGATCAAAAAGATTAAGATTCATGTCCAGTGGCACATATTACAGTCATATCGGGATTCATCATTACACGATGCTGGAAAATTCCTATTGTCAAATTCAATTTCAAATGCATAGATTCTTGCTCAATGAAGGATAAGATCTGTGTGTGAAACGTCTGATATATACAATGATTGATTTATTCATTATTGGTCTTTAACGCCACTTTTATTATTATTTGCTATTTCATGGCGACCAGCTATATAATGGTGAAGAAAGCTGGTGCACCAGGAGAAAACTACTGACATTCGGCTGGAAAATGTCAAACATAGTTTTGGAGTCTGGCCAAGCTTCGAACTCTGAAATAAGCAATGAAGCAATAATTTGTACTAATGAAAGAAGCTTTTTTCTCACTTGATCCAGTTTTCGTTTGATAGATAGTTGTGTTCTTTTATCTTTCAAATTGAATATAGCAAGAGGTTTTATAAAGAGTGTAAAAAAATAGAACAGTAGCCGAGTGCATAGTTCGTTTTAATACATTTTTGTCGTTGGGATGCTATCTTGTTGAGTGAAAGAAAAAACTCGCATATATCTGGCTTTCATTCAAACCAAACACATATCTTTTGGTATTTATGTTGCTAGATTGCTGTTTCCTTGACGTTTACCCCATATTGCATATTGATGCACAAGACACACGTATATATAATATATATATTAAAACATGAAATTAAGGTGTTATGTCATGCGTAAATAAGCCAGAGAAAAAAGCAAACGAGAAACTCAAAGAACTCAATAGAAAACGACGAAATGATCTGATGTTTAATATTGACCTGTTTGGTCGCTCGTAATCGGTTGTCTATGAATATAGTTCCTGTAATTTTTTATGAAGGTAAGCTATTTATGTTGTGGGTTTTTTTTTACATATAAAAATCTATAATGGCTAAAAGTTTTATTCATGTTATTTCTTTAATAGTGAACTTTGTGATATTTTTATTATGCTGTAGATCATTGAGCCATTGTTGGACTACGTGTTTAAGTTGTACGAAGGGCAACTCTGCCTTTTCAAGCAGCGACTTTTCACATGGGACAACATCCCTAATGCGCCTTGAAATGAGGAACTCAAAAGTCACGTGTAAAGAAAAAATCTCTGTGTAGTGATATTGGACATATTTCTATTTTTAGCAAATGACTGAACTTAATTATTTGTGGTGATTAGGAAAGTAGAGGAACATAGAATAAATGTGTAAAAACTATGGAGCTATTGAATGTGTTCAAAGTATTAAATTTTCAAAGAACTTATTGTGTTAAAAAGGGGATATTTTACCACAAGGAGCCGCATCACAACAGGATGTTCGGGGTTTGCTAATTTACGGAAAAAGTAATCTCACTTCGTACCCCGAAAATTTAACCACATATGTGAAAATGTCACAGCTTCGAAACAAGCTATCATACATATCCAAGTTAACGATATGGACTGAGCTACAGGAAAAAACGTTACCATTACCGCCTATGTAAAAACAATTAAAGATTTTGACCCACATGTGTCTTGTGACTTCATTTCATATCTAACCAGTTCCGATTAAATAAATTTTTGAGTTAACGCCAAGACTAGCATCATCTTTAACTTTTGTTTCATTCTACAGACTGTGTACCTCGAATGTTTTAACTAAAAAAAATATGTCTTCACTGGGAATCACAGAGCTGAAACATGCACACTTCAGTTTAGCAGGGACATTACTCTGTAACCCATTTTTGACATTTTTTCACATTGGATCTTTAAAGACACTGTCAGTGGTTCACAGTATTGCTTGTCAAAGACATGTCTATTAAGATAGTGAATGCTGCATTCGAAGAGGGACTGCTCGATTCTTTCTCGGAAATTTTGCAATCGTCAAAAATCTAAAACACCCTTTTCTATTCAAAAAAGATATTCTACATTATAAGGTGTCGACTTTAAGTTAGCAATGGAACTTAAATAATAACTAATGTTTAACTTAGTACAAGACTTTTACAAAAGGTTGCCACATATGTAATATGATGGACACATCAACCTTCAAAAATAGGTCCCTTCTATGTTGCTTGGTCCTTGCAATTCTAAGGTATTACTAAATACCTAGGTTTTCTCTAGAATGGTAGATAAAAGTTGAAAGCTAAGTTGCTTTAATTTTCTCCTATTCTTCTACGTATTACAAGATCAAAAAGATTAAGATTCATGTCCAGTGGCACATATTACAGTCATATCGGGATTCATCATTACACGATGCTGGAAAATTCCTATTGTCAAATTCAATTTCAAATGCATAGATTCTTGCTCAATGAAGGATAAGATCTGTGTGTGAAACGTCTGATATATACAATGATTGATTTATTCATTATTGGTCTTTAACGCCACTTTTATTATTATTTGCTATTTCATGGCGACCAGCTATATAATGGTGAAGAAAGCTGGTGCACCAGGAGAAAACTACTGACATTCGGCTGGAAAATGTCAAACATAGTTTTGGAGTCTGGCCAAGCTTCGAACTCTGAAATAAGCAATGAAGCAATAATTTGTACTAATGAAAGAAGCTTTTTTCTCACTTGATCCAGTTTTCGTTTGATAGATAGTTGTGTTCTTTTATCTTTCAAATTGAATATAGCAAGAGGTTTTATAAAGAGTGTAAAAAAATAGAACAGTAGCCGAGTGCATAGTTCGTTTTAATACATTTTTGTCGTTGGGATGCTATCTTGTTGAGTGAAAGAAAAAACTCGCATATATCTGGCTTTCATTCAAACCAAACACATATCTTTTGGTATTTATGTTGCTAGATTGCTGTTTCCTTGACGTTTACCCCATATTGCATATTGATGCACAAGACACACGTATATATAATATATATATTAAAACATGAAATTAAGGTGTTATGTCATGCGTAAATAAGCCAGAGAAAAAAGCAAACGAGAAACTCAAAGAACTCAATAGAAAACGACGAAATGATCTGATGTTTAATATTGACCTGTTTGGTCGCTCGTAATCGGTTGTCTATGAATATAGTTCCTGTAATTTTTTATGAAGGTAAGCTATTTATGTTGTGGTTTTTTTTTTACATATAAAAATCTATAATGGCTAAAAGTTTTATTCATGTTATTTCTTTAATAGTGAACTTTGTGATATTTTTATTATGCTGTAGATCATTGAGCCATTGTTGGACTACGTGTTTAAGTTGTACGAAGGGCAACTCTGCCTTTTCAAGCAGCGACTTTTCACATGGGACAACATCCCTAATGCGCCTTGAAATGAGGAACTCAAAAGTCACGTGTAAAGAAAAAATCTCTGTGTAGTGATATTGGACATATTTCTATTTTTAGCAAATGACTGAACTTAATTATTTGTGGTGATTAGGAAAGTAGAGGAACATAGAATAAATGTGTAAAAACTATGGAGCTATTGAATGTGTTCAAAGTATTAAATTTTCAAAGAACTTATTGTGTTAAAAAGGGGATATTTTACCACAAGGAGCCGCATCACAACAGGATGTTCGGGGTTTGCTAATTTACGGAAAAAGTAATCTCACTTCGTACCCCGAAAATTTAACCACATATGTGAAAATGTCACAGCTTCGAAACAAGCTATCATACATATCCAAGTTAACGATATGGACTGAGCTACAGGAAAAAACGTTACCATTACCGCCTATGTAAAAACAATTAAAGATTTTGACCCACATGTGTCTTGTGACTTCATTTCATATCTAACCAGTTCCGATTAAATAAATTTTTGAGTTAACGCCAAGACTAGCATCATCTTTAACTTTTGTTTCATTCTACAGACTGTGTACCTCGAATGTTTTAACTAAAAAAAATATGTCTTCACTGGGAATCACAGAGCTGAAACATGCACACTTCAGTTTAGCAGGGACATTACTCTGTAACCCATTTTTGACATTTTTTCACATTGGATCTTTAAAGACACTGTCAGTGGTTCACAGTATTGCTTGTCAAAGACATGTCTATTAAGATAGTGAATGCTGCATTCGAAGAGGGACTGCTCGATTCTTTCTCGGAAATTTTGCAATCGTCAAAAATCTAAAACACCCTTTTCTATTCAAAAAAGATATTCTACATTATAAGGTGTCGACTTTAAGTTAGCAATGGAACTTAAATAATAACTAATGTTTAACTTAGTACAAGACTTTTACAAAAGGTTGCCACATATGTAATATGATGGACACATCAACCTTCAAAAATAGGTCCCTTCTATGTTGCTTGGTCCTTGCAATTCTAAGGTATTACTAAATACCTAGGTTTTCTCTAGAATGGTAGATAAAAGTTGAAAGCTAAGTTGCTTTAATTTTCTCCTATTCTTCTACGTATTACAAGATCAAAAAGATTAAGATTCATGTCCAGTGGCACATATTACAGTCATATCGGGATTCATCATTACACGATGCTGGAAAATTCCTATTGTCAAATTCAATTTCAAATGCATAGATTCTTGCTCAATGAAGGATAAGATCTGTGTGTGAAACGTCTGATATATACAATGATTGATTTATTCATTATTGGTCTTTAACGCCACTTTTATTATTATTTGCTATTTCATGGCGACCAGCTATATAATGGTGAAGAAAGCTGGTGCACCAGGAGAAAACTACTGACATTCGGCTGGAAAATGTCAAACATAGTTTTGGAGTCTGGCCAAGCTTCGAACTCTGAAATAAGCAATGAAGCAATAATTTGTACTAATGAAAGAAGCTTTTTTCTCACTTGATCCAGTTTTCGTTTGATAGATAGTTGTGTTCTTTTATCTTTCAAATTGAATATAGCAAGAGGTTTTATAAAGAGTGTAAAAAAATAGAACAGTAGCCGAGTGCATAGTTCGTTTTAATACATTTTTGTCGTTGGGATGCTATCTTGTTGAGTGAAAGAAAAAACTCGCATATATCTGGCTTTCATTCAAACCAAACACATATCTTTTGGTATTTATGTTGCTAGATTGCTGTTTCCTTGACGTTTACCCCATATTGCATATTGATGCACAAGACACACGTATATATAATATATATATTAAAACATGAAATTAAGGTGTTATGTCATGCGTAAATAAGCCAGAGAAAAAAGCAAACGAGAAACTCAAAGAACTCAATAGAAAACGACGAAATGATCTGATGTTTAATATTGACCTGTTTGGTCGCTCGTAATCGGTTGTCTATGAATATAGTTCCTGTAATTTTTTATGAAGGTAAGCTATTTATGTTGTGGTTTTTTTTTTTTACATATAAAAATCTATAATGGCTAAAAGTTTTATTCATGTTATTTCTTTAATAGTGAACTTTGTGATATTTTTATTATGCTGTAGATCATTGAGCCATTGTTGGACTACGTGTTTAAGTTGTACGAAGGGCAACTCTGCCTTTTCAAGCAGCGACTTTTCACATGGGACAACATCCCTAATGCGCCTTGAAATGAGGAACTCAAAAGTCACGTGTAAAGAAAAAATCTCTGTGTAGTGATATTGGACATATTTCTATTTTTAGCAAATGACTGAACTTAATTATTTGTGGTGATTAGGAAAGTAGAGGAACATAGAATAAATGTGTAAAAACTATGGAGCTATTGAATGTGTTCAAAGTATTAAATTTTCAAAGAACTTATTGTGTTAAAAAGGGGATATTTTACCACAAGGAGCCGCATCACAACAGGATGTTCGGGGTTTGCTAATTTACGGAAAAAGTAATCTCACTTCGTACCCCGAAAATTTAACCACATATGTGAAAATGTCACAGCTTCGAAACAAGCTATCATACATATCCAAGTTAACGATATGGACTGAGCTACAGGAAAAAACGTTACCATTACCGCCTATGTAAAAACAATTAAAGATTTTGACCCACATGTGTCTTGTGACTTCATTTCATATCTAACCAGTTCCGATTAAATAAATTTTTGAGTTAACGCCAAGACTAGCATCATCTTTAACTTTTGTTTCATTCTACAGACTGTGTACCTCGAATGTTTTAACTAAAAAAAATATGTCTTCACTGGGAATCACAGAGCTGAAACATGCACACTTCAGTTTAGCAGGGACATTACTCTGTAACCCATTTTTGACATTTTTTCACATTGGATCTTTAAAGACACTGTCAGTGGTTCACAGTATTGCTTGTCAAAGACATGTCTATTAAGATAGTGAATGCTGCATTCGAAGAGGGACTGCTCGATTCTTTCTCGGAAATTTTGCAATCGTCAAAAATCTAAAACACCCTTTTCTATTCAAAAAAGATATTCTACATTATAAGGTGTCGACTTTAAGTTAGCAATGGAACTTAAATAATAACTAATGTTTAACTTAGTACAAGACTTTTACAAAAGGTTGCCACATATGTAATATGATGGACACATCAACCTTCAAAAATAGGTCCCTTCTATGTTGCTTGGTCCTTGCAATTCTAAGGTATTACTAAATACCTAGGTTTTCTCTAGAATGGTAGATAAAAGTTGAAAGCTAAGTTGCTTTAATTTTCTCCTATTCTTCTACGTATTACAAGATCAAAAAGATTAAGATTCATGTCCAGTGGCACATATTACAGTCATATCGGGATTCATCATTACACGATGCTGGAAAATTCCTATTGTCAAATTCAATTTCAAATGCATAGATTCTTGCTCAATGAAGGATAAGATCTGTGTGTGAAACGTCTGATATATACAATGATTGATTTATTCATTATTGGTCTTTAACGCCACTTTTATTATTATTTGCTATTTCATGGCGACCAGCTATATAATGGTGAAGAAAGCTGGTGCACCAGGAGAAAACTACTGACATTCGGCTGGAAAATGTCAAACATAGTTTTGGAGTCTGGCCAAGCTTCGAACTCTGAAATAAGCAATGAAGCAATAATTTGTACTAATGAAAGAAGCTTTTTTCTCACTTGATCCAGTTTTCGTTTGATAGATAGTTGTGTTCTTTTATCTTTCAAATTGAATATAGCAAGAGGTTTTATAAAGAGTGTAAAAAAATAGAACAGTAGCCGAGTGCATAGTTCGTTTTAATACATTTTTGTCGTTGGGATGCTATCTTGTTGAGTGAAAGAAAAAACTCGCATATATCTGGCTTTCATTCAAACCAAACACATATCTTTTGGTATTTATGTTGCTAGATTGCTGTTTCCTTGACGTTTACCCCATATTGCATATTGATGCACAAGACACACGTATATATAATATATATATTAAAACATGAAATTAAGGTGTTATGTCATGCGTAAATAAGCCAGAGAAAAAAGCAAACGAGAAACTCAAAGAACTCAATAGAAAACGACGAAATGATCTGATGTTTAATATTGACCTGTTTGGTCGCTCGTAATCGGTTGTCTATGAATATAGTTCCTGTAATTTTTTATGAAGGTAAGCTATTTATGTTGTGGGTTTTTTTTTACATATAAAAATCTATAATGGCTAAAAGTTTTATTCATGTTATTTCTTTAATAGTGAACTTTGTGATATTTTTATTATGCTGTAGATCATTGAGCCATTGTTGGACTACGTGTTTAAGTTGTACGAAGGGCAACTCTGCCTTTTCAAGCAGCGACTTTTCACATGGGACAACATCCCTAATGCGCCTTGAAATGAGGAACTCAAAAGTCACGTGTAAAGAAAAAATCTCTGTGTAGTGATATTGGACATATTTCTATTTTTAGCAAATGACTGAACTTAATTATTTGTGGTGATTAGGAAAGTAGAGGAACATAGAATAAATGTGTAAAAACTATGGAGCTATTGAATGTGTTCAAAGTATTAAATTTTCAAAGAACTTATTGTGTTAAAAAGGGGATATTTTACCACAAGGAGCCGCATCACAACAGGATGTTCGGGGTTTGCTAATTTACGGAAAAAGTAATCTCACTTCGTACCCCGAAAATTTAACCACATATGTGAAAATGTCACAGCTTCGAAACAAGCTATCATACATATCCAAGTTAACGATATGGACTGAGCTACAGGAAAAAACGTTACCATTACCGCCTATGTAAAAACAATTAAAGATTTTGACCCACATGTGTCTTGTGACTTCATTTCATATCTAACCAGTTCCGATTAAATAAATTTTTGAGTTAACGCCAAGACTAGCATCATCTTTAACTTTTGTTTCATTCTACAGACTGTGTACCTCGAATGTTTTAACTAAAAAAAATATGTCTTCACTGGGAATCACAGAGCTGAAACATGCACACTTCAGTTTAGCAGGGACATTACTCTGTAACCCATTTTTGACATTTTTTCACATTGGATCTTTAAAGACACTGTCAGTGGTTCACAGTATTGCTTGTCAAAGACATGTCTATTAAGATAGTGAATGCTGCATTCGAAGAGGGACTGCTCGATTCTTTCTCGGAAATTTTGCAATCGTCAAAAATCTAAAACACCCTTTTCTATTCAAAAAAGATATTCTACATTATAAGGTGTCGACTTTAAGTTAGCAATGGAACTTAAATAATAACTAATGTTTAACTTAGTACAAGACTTTTACAAAAGGTTGCCACATATGTAATATGATGGACACATCAACCTTCAAAAATAGGTCCCTTCTATGTTGCTTGGTCCTTGCAATTCTAAGGTATTACTAAATACCTAGGTTTTCTCTAGAATGGTAGATAAAAGTTGAAAGCTAAGTTGCTTTAATTTTCTCCTATTCTTCTACGTATTACAAGATCAAAAAGATTAAGATTCATGTCCAGTGGCACATATTACAGTCATATCGGGATTCATCATTACACGATGCTGGAAAATTCCTATTGTCAAATTCAATTTCAAATGCATAGATTCTTGCTCAATGAAGGATAAGATCTGTGTGTGAAACGTCTGATATATACAATGATTGATTTATTCATTATTGGTCTTTAACGCCACTTTTATTATTATTTGCTATTTCATGGCGACCAGCTATATAATGGTGAAGAAAGCTGGTGCACCAGGAGAAAACTACTGACATTCGGCTGGAAAATGTCAAACATAGTTTTGGAGTCTGGCCAAGCTTCGAACTCTGAAATAAGCAATGAAGCAATAATTTGTACTAATGAAAGAAGCTTTTTTCTCACTTGATCCAGTTTTCGTTTGATAGATAGTTGTGTTCTTTTATCTTTCAAATTGAATATAGCAAGAGGTTTTATAAAGAGTGTAAAAAAATAGAACAGTAGCCGAGTGCATAGTTCGTTTTAATACATTTTTGTCGTTGGGATGCTATCTTGTTGAGTGAAAGAAAAAACTCGCATATATCTGGCTTTCATTCAAACCAAACACATATCTTTTGGTATTTATGTTGCTAGATTGCTGTTTCCTTGACGTTTACCCCATATTGCATATTGATGCACAAGACACACGTATATATAATATATATATTAAAACATGAAATTAAGGTGTTATGTCATGCGTAAATAAGCCAGAGAAAAAAGCAAACGAGAAACTCAAAGAACTCAATAGAAAACGACGAAATGATCTGATGTTTAATATTGACCTGTTTGGTCGCTCGTAATCGGTTGTCTATGAATATAGTTCCTGTAATTTTTTATGAAGGTAAGCTATTTATGTTGTGGGTTTTTTTTTACATATAAAAATCTATAATGGCTAAAAGTTTTATTCATGTTATTTCTTTAATAGTGAACTTTGTGATATTTTTATTATGCTGTAGATCATTGAGCCATTGTTGGACTACGTGTTTAAGTTGTACGAAGGGCAACTCTGCCTTTTCAAGCAGCGACTTTTCACATGGGACAACATCCCTAATGCGCCTTGAAATGAGGAACTCAAAAGTCACGTGTAAAGAAAAAATCTCTGTGTAGTGATATTGGACATATTTCTATTTTTAGCAAATGACTGAACTTAATTATTTGTGGTGATTAGGAAAGTAGAGGAACATAGAATAAATGTGTAAAAACTATGGAGCTATTGAATGTGTTCAAAGTATTAAATTTTCAAAGAACTTATTGTGTTAAAAAGGGGATATTTTACCACAAGGAGCCGCATCACAACAGGATGTTCGGGGTTTGCTAATTTACGGAAAAAGTAATCTCACTTCGTACCCCGAAAATTTAACCACATATGTGAAAATGTCACAGCTTCGAAACAAGCTATCATACATATCCAAGTTAACGATATGGACTGAGCTACAGGAAAAAACGTTACCATTACCGCCTATGTAAAAACAATTAAAGATTTTGACCCACATGTGTCTTGTGACTTCATTTCATATCTAACCAGTTCCGATTAAATAAATTTTTGAGTTAACGCCAAGACTAGCATCATCTTTAACTTTTGTTTCATTCTACAGACTGTGTACCTCGAATGTTTTAACTAAAAAAAATATGTCTTCACTGGGAATCACAGAGCTGAAACATGCACACTTCAGTTTAGCAGGGACATTACTCTGTAACCCATTTTTGACATTTTTTCACATTGGATCTTTAAAGACACTGTCAGTGGTTCACAGTATTGCTTGTCAAAGACATGTCTATTAAGATAGTGAATGCTGCATTCGAAGAGGGACTGCTCGATTCTTTCTCGGAAATTTTGCAATCGTCAAAAATCTAAAACACCCTTTTCTATTCAAAAAAGATATTCTACATTATAAGGTGTCGACTTTAAGTTAGCAATGGAACTTAAATAATAACTAATGTTTAACTTAGTACAAGACTTTTACAAAAGGTTGCCACATATGTAATATGATGGACACATCAACCTTCAAAAATAGGTCCCTTCTATGTTGCTTGGTCCTTGCAATTCTAAGGTATTACTAAATACCTAGGTTTTCTCTAGAATGGTAGATAAAAGTTGAAAGCTAAGTTGCTTTAATTTTCTCCTATTCTTCTACGTATTACAAGATCAAAAAGATTAAGATTCATGTCCAGTGGCACATATTACAGTCATATCGGGATTCATCATTACACGATGCTGGAAAATTCCTATTGTCAAATTCAATTTCAAATGCATAGATTCTTGCTCAATGAAGGATAAGATCTGTGTGTGAAACGTCTGATATATACAATGATTGATTTATTCATTATTGGTCTTTAACGCCACTTTTATTATTATTTGCTATTTCATGGCGACCAGCTATATAATGGTGAAGAAAGCTGGTGCACCAGGAGAAAACTACTGACATTCGGCTGGAAAATGTCAAACATAGTTTTGGAGTCTGGCCAAGCTTCGAACTCTGAAATAAGCAATGAAGCAATAATTTGTACTAATGAAAGAAGCTTTTTTCTCACTTGATCCAGTTTTCGTTTGATAGATAGTTGTGTTCTTTTATCTTTCAAATTGAATATAGCAAGAGGTTTTATAAAGAGTGTAAAAAAATAGAACAGTAGCCGAGTGCATAGTTCGTTTTAATACATTTTTGTCGTTGGGATGCTATCTTGTTGAGTGAAAGAAAAAACTCGCATATATCTGGCTTTCATTCAAACCAAACACATATCTTTTGGTATTTATGTTGCTAGATTGCTGTTTCCTTGACGTTTACCCCATATTGCATATTGATGCACAAGACACACGTATATATAATATATATATTAAAACATGAAATTAAGGTGTTATGTCATGCGTAAATAAGCCAGAGAAAAAAGCAAACGAGAAACTCAAAGAACTCAATAGAAAACGACGAAATGATCTGATGTTTAATATTGACCTGTTTGGTCGCTCGTAATCGGTTGTCTATGAATATAGTTCCTGTAATTTTTTATGAAGGTAAGCTATTTATGTTGTGGGTTTTTTTTTACATATAAAAATCTATAATGGCTAAAAGTTTTATTCATGTTATTTCTTTAATAGTGAACTTTGTGATATTTTTATTATGCTGTAGATCATTGAGCCATTGTTGGACTACGTGTTTAAGTTGTACGAAGGGCAACTCTGCCTTTTCAAGCAGCGACTTTTCACATGGGACAACATCCCTAATGCGCCTTGAAATGAGGAACTCAAAAGTCACGTGTAAAGAAAAAATCTCTGTGTAGTGATATTGGACATATTTCTATTTTTAGCAAATGACTGAACTTAATTATTTGTGGTGATTAGGAAAGTAGAGGAACATAGAATAAATGTGTAAAAACTATGGAGCTATTGAATGTGTTCAAAGTATTAAATTTTCAAAGAACTTATTGTGTTAAAAAGGGGATATTTTACCACAAGGAGCCGCATCACAACAGGATGTTCGGGGTTTGCTAATTTACGGAAAAAGTAATCTCACTTCGTACCCCGAAAATTTAACCACATATGTGAAAATGTCACAGCTTCGAAACAAGCTATCATACATATCCAAGTTAACGATATGGACTGAGCTACAGGAAAAAACGTTACCATTACCGCCTATGTAAAAACAATTAAAGATTTTGACCCACATGTGTCTTGTGACTTCATTTCATATCTAACCAGTTCCGATTAAATAAATTTTTGAGTTAACGCCAAGACTAGCATCATCTTTAACTTTTGTTTCATTCTACAGACTGTGTACCTCGAATGTTTTAACTAAAAAAAAATATGTCTTCACTGGGAATCACAGAGCTGAAACATGCACACTTCAGTTTAGCAGGGACATTACTCTGTAACCCATTTTTGACATTTTTTCACATTGGATCTTTAAAGACACTGTCAGTGGTTCACAGTATTGCTTGTCAAAGACATGTCTATTAAGATAGTGAATGCTGCATTCGAAGAGGGACTGCTCGATTCTTTCTCGGAAATTTTGCAATCGTCAAAAATCTAAAACACCCTTTTCTATTCAAAAAAGATATTCTACATTATAAGGTGTCGACTTTAAGTTAGCAATGGAACTTAAATAATAACTAATGTTTAACTTAGTACAAGACTTTTACAAAAGGTTGCCACATATGTAATATGATGGACACATCAACCTTCAAAAATAGGTCCCTTCTATGTTGCTTGGTCCTTGCAATTCTAAGGTATTACTAAATACCTAGGTTTTCTCTAGAATGGTAGATAAAAGTTGAAAGCTAAGTTGCTTTAATTTTCTCCTATTCTTCTACGTATTACAAGATCAAAAAGATTAAGATTCATGTCCAGTGGCACATATTACAGTCATATCGGGATTCATCATTACACGATGCTGGAAAATTCCTATTGTCAAATTCAATTTCAAATGCATAGATTCTTGCTCAATGAAGGATAAGATCTGTGTGTGAAACGTCTGATATATACAATGATTGATTTATTCATTATTGGTCTTTAACGCCACTTTTATTATTATTTGCTATTTCATGGCGACCAGCTATATAATGGTGAAGAAAGCTGGTGCACCAGGAGAAAACTACTGACATTCGGCTGGAAAATGTCAAACATAGTTTTGGAGTCTGGCCAAGCTTCGAACTCTGAAATAAGCAATGAAGCAATAATTTGTACTAATGAAAGAAGCTTTTTTCTCACTTGATCCAGTTTTCGTTTGATAGATAGTTGTGTTCTTTTATCTTTCAAATTGAATATAGCAAGAGGTTTTATAAAGAGTGTAAAAAAAATAGAACAGTAGCCGAGTGCATAGTTCGTTTTAATACATTTTTGTCGTTGGGATGCTATCTTGTTGAGTGAAAGAAAAAACTCGCATATATCTGGCTTTCATTCAAACCAAACACATATCTTTTGGTATTTATGTTGCTAGATTGCTGTTTCCTTGACGTTTACCCCATATTGCATATTGATGCACAAGACACACGTATATATAATATATATATTAAAACATGAAATTAAGGTGTTATGTCATGCGTAAATAAGCCAGAGAAAAAAGCAAACGAGAAACTCAAAGAACTCAATAGAAAACGACGAAATGATCTGATGTTTAATATTGACCTGTTTGGTCGCTCGTAATCGGTTGTCTATGAATATAGTTCCTGTAATTTTTTATGAAGGTAAGCTATTTATGTTGTGGGTTTTTTTTTACATATAAAAATCTATAATGGCTAAAAGTTTTATTCATGTTATTTCTTTAATAGTGAACTTTGTGATATTTTTATTATGCTGTAGATCATTGAGCCATTGTTGGACTACGTGTTTAAGTTGTACGAAGGGCAACTCTGCCTTTTCAAGCAGCGACTTTTCACATGGGACAACATCCCTAATGCGCCTTGAAATGAGGAACTCAAAAGTCACGTGTAAAGAAAAAATCTCTGTGTAGTGATATTGGACATATTTCTATTTTTAGCAAATGACTGAACTTAATTATTTGTGGTGATTAGGAAAGTAGAGGAACATAGAATAAATGTGTAAAAACTATGGAGCTATTGAATGTGTTCAAAGTATTAAATTTTCAAAGAACTTATTGTGTTAAAAAGGGGATATTTTACCACAAGGAGCCGCATCACAACAGGATGTTCGGGGTTTGCTAATTTACGGAAAAAGTAATCTCACTTCGTACCCCGAAAATTTAACCACATATGTGAAAATGTCACAGCTTCGAAACAAGCTATCATACATATCCAAGTTAACGATATGGACTGAGCTACAGGAAAAAACGTTACCATTACCGCCTATGTAAAAACAATTAAAGATTTTGACCCACATGTGTCTTGTGACTTCATTTCATATCTAACCAGTTCCGATTAAATAAATTTTTGAGTTAACGCCAAGACTAGCATCATCTTTAACTTTTGTTTCATTCTACAGACTGTGTACCTCGAATGTTTTAACTAAAAAAAATATGTCTTCACTGGGAATCACAGAGCTGAAACATGCACACTTCAGTTTAGCAGGGACATTACTCTGTAACCCATTTTTGACATTTTTTCACATTGGATCTTTAAAGACACTGTCAGTGGTTCACAGTATTGCTTGTCAAAGACATGTCTATTAAGATAGTGAATGCTGCATTCGAAGAGGGACTGCTCGATTCTTTCTCGGAAATTTTGCAATCGTCAAAAATCTAAAACACCCTTTTCTATTCAAAAAAGATATTCTACATTATAAGGTGTCGACTTTAAGTTAGCAATGGAACTTAAATAATAACTAATGTTTAACTTAGTACAAGACTTTTACAAAAGGTTGCCACATATGTAATATGATGGACACATCAACCTTCAAAAATAGGTCCCTTCTATGTTGCTTGGTCCTTGCAATTCTAAGGTATTACTAAATACCTAGGTTTTCTCTAGAATGGTAGATAAAAGTTGAAAGCTAAGTTGCTTTAATTTTCTCCTATTCTTCTACGTATTACAAGATCAAAAAGATTAAGATTCATGTCCAGTGGCACATATTACAGTCATATCGGGATTCATCATTACACGATGCTGGAAAATTCCTATTGTCAAATTCAATTTCAAATGCATAGATTCTTGCTCAATGAAGGATAAGATCTGTGTGTGAAACGTCTGATATATACAATGATTGATTTATTCATTATTGGTCTTTAACGCCACTTTTATTATTATTTGCTATTTCATGGCGACCAGCTATATAATGGTGAAGAAAGCTGGTGCACCAGGAGAAAACTACTGACATTCGGCTGGAAAATGTCAAACATAGTTTTGGAGTCTGGCCAAGCTTCGAACTCTGAAATAAGCAATGAAGCAATAATTTGTACTAATGAAAGAAGCTTTTTTCTCACTTGATCCAGTTTTCGTTTGATAGATAGTTGTGTTCTTTTATCTTTCAAATTGAATATAGCAAGAGGTTTTATAAAGAGTGTAAAAAAAATAGAACAGTAGCCGAGTGCATAGTTCGTTTTAATACATTTTTGTCGTTGGGATGCTATCTTGTTGAGTGAAAGAAAAAACTCGCATATATCTGGCTTTCATTCAAACCAAACACATATCTTTTGGTATTTATGTTGCTAGATTGCTGTTTCCTTGACGTTTACCCCATATTGCATATTGATGCACAAGACACACGTATATATAATATATATATTAAAACATGAAATTAAGGTGTTATGTCATGCGTAAATAAGCCAGAGAAAAAAGCAAACGAGAAACTCAAAGAACTCAATAGAAAACGACGAAATGATCTGATGTTTAATATTGACCTGTTTGGTCGCTCGTAATCGGTTGTCTATGAATATAGTTCCTGTAATTTTTTATGAAGGTAAGCTATTTATGTTGTGGGTTTTTTTTTACATATAAAAATCTATAATGGCTAAAAGTTTTATTCATGTTATTTCTTTAATAGTGAACTTTGTGATATTTTTATTATGCTGTAGATCATTGAGCCATTGTTGGACTACGTGTTTAAGTTGTACGAAGGGCAACTCTGCCTTTTCAAGCAGCGACTTTTCACATGGGACAACATCCCTAATGCGCCTTGAAATGAGGAACTCAAAAGTCACGTGTAAAGAAAAAATCTCTGTGTAGTGATATTGGACATATTTCTATTTTTAGCAAATGACTGAACTTAATTATTTGTGGTGATTAGGAAAGTAGAGGAACATAGAATAAATGTGTAAAAACTATGGAGCTATTGAATGTGTTCAAAGTATTAAATTTTCAAAGAACTTATTGTGTTAAAAAGGGGATATTTTACCACAAGGAGCCGCATCACAACAGGATGTTCGGGGTTTGCTAATTTACGGAAAAAGTAATCTCACTTCGTACCCCGAAAATTTAACCACATATGTGAAAATGTCACAGCTTCGAAACAAGCTATCATACATATCCAAGTTAACGATATGGACTGAGCTACAGGAAAAAACGTTACCATTACCGCCTATGTAAAAACAATTAAAGATTTTGACCCACATGTGTCTTGTGACTTCATTTCATATCTAACCAGTTCCGATTAAATAAATTTTTGAGTTAACGCCAAGACTAGCATCATCTTTAACTTTTGTTTCATTCTACAGACTGTGTACCTCGAATGTTTTAACTAAAAAAAATATGTCTTCACTGGGAATCACAGAGCTGAAACATGCACACT
Source organism: Mytilus edulis (assembly GCF_963676685.1). NCBI lineage: Eukaryota > Metazoa > Mollusca > Bivalvia > Mytilida > Mytilidae > Mytilus > Mytilus edulis. The sequence goes on along the minus strand of NC_092356.1, from coordinate 14,354,345 downwards.
TCAGTTTAGCAGGGACATTACTCTGTAACCCATTTTTGACATTTTTTCACATTGGATCTTTAAAGACACTGTCAGTGGTTCACAGTATTGCTTGTCAAAGACATGTCTATTAAGATAGTGAATGCTGCATTCGAAGAGGGACTGCTCGATTCTTTCTCGGAAATTTTGCAATCGTCAAAAATCTAAAACACCCTTTTCTATTCAAAAAAGATATTCTACATTATAAGGTGTCGACTTTAAGTTAGCAATGGAACTTAAATAATAACTAATGTTTAACTTAGTACAAGGCTTTTACAAAAGGTTGCCACATATGTAATATGATGGACACATCAACCTTCAAAAATAGGTCCCTTCTATGTTGCTTGGTCCTTGCAATTCTAAGGTATTACTAAATACCTAGGTTTTCTCTAGAATGGTAGATAAAAGTTGAAAGCTAAGTTGCTTTAATTTTCTCCTATTCTTCTACGTATTACAAGATCAAAAAGATTAAGATTCATGTCCAGTGGCACATATTACAGTCATATCGGGATTCATCATTACACGATGCTGGAAAATTCCTATTGTCAAATTCAATTTCAAATGCATAGATTCTTGCTCAATGAAGGATAAGATCTGTGTGTGAAACGTCTGATATATACAATGATTGATTTATTCATTATTGGTCTTTAACGCCACTTTTATTATTATTTGCTATTTCATGGCGACCAGCTATATAATGGTGAAGAAAGCTGGTGCACCAGGAGAAAACTACTGACATTCGGCTGGAAAATGTCAAACATAGTTTTGGAGTCTGGCCAAGCTTCGAACTCTGAAATAAGCAATGAAGCAATAATTTGTACTAATGAAAGAAGCTTTTTTCTCACTTGATCCAGTTTTCGTTTGATAGATAGTTGTGTTCTTTTATCTTTCAAATTGAATATAGCAAGAGGTTTTATAAAGAGTGTAAAAAAATAGAACAGTAGCCGAGTGCATAGTTCGTTTTAATACATTTTTGTCGTTGGGATGCTATCTTGTTGAGTGAAAGAAAAAACTCGCATATATCTGGCTTTCATTCAAACCAAACACATATCTTTTGGTATTTATGTTGCTAGATTGCTGTTTCCTTGACGTTTACCCCATATTGCATATTGATGCACAAGACACACGTATATATAATATATATATTAAAACATGAAATTAAGGTGTTATGTCATGCGTAAATAAGCCAGAGAAAAAAGCAAACGAGAAACTCAAAGAACTCAATAGAAAACGACGAAATGATCTGATGTTTAATATTGACCTGTTTGGTCGCTCGTAATCGGTTGTCTATGAATATAGTTCCTGTAATTTTTTATGAAGGTAAGCTATTTATGTTGTGGGTTTTTTTTTACATATAAAAATCTATAATGGCTAAAAGTTTTATTCATGTTATTTCTTTAATAGTGAACTTTGTGATATTTTTATTATGCTGTAGATCATTGAGCCATTGTTGGACTACGTGTTTAAGTTGTACGAAGGGCAACTCTGCCTTTTCAAGCAGCGACTTTTCACATGGGACAACATCCCTAATGCGCCTTGAAATGAGGAACTCAAAAGTCACGTGTAAAGAAAAAATCTCTGTGTAGTGATATTGGACATATTTCTATTTTTAGCAAATGACTGAACTTAATTATTTGTGGTGATTAGGAAAGTAGAGGAACATAGAATAAATGTGTAAAAACTATGGAGCTATTGAATGTGTTCAAAGTATTAAATTTTCAAAGAACTTATTGTGTTAAAAAGGGGATATTTTACCACAAGGAGCCGCATCACAACAGGATGTTCGGGGTTTGCTAATTTACGGAAAAAGTAATCTCACTTCGTACCCCGAAAATTTAACCACATATGTGAAAATGTCACAGCTTCGAAACAAGCTATCATACATATCCAAGTTAACGATATGGACTGAGCTACAGGAAAAAACGTTACCATTACCGCCTATGTAAAAACAATTAAAGATTTTGACCCACATGTGTCTTGTGACTTCATTTCATATCTAACCAGTTCCGATTAAATAAATTTTTGAGTTAACGCCAAGACTAGCATCATCTTTAACTTTTGTTTCATTCTACAGACTGTGTACCTCGAATGTTTTAACTAAAAAAAATATGTCTTCACTGGGAATCACAGAGCTGAAACATGCACACTTCAGTTTAGCAGGGACATTACTCTGTAACCCATTTTTGACATTTTTTCACATTGGATCTTTAAAGACACTGTCAGTGGTTCACAGTATTGCTTGTCAAAGACATGTCTATTAAGATAGTGAATGCTGCATTCGAAGAGGGACTGCTCGATTCTTTCTCGGAAATTTTGCAATCGTCAAAAATCTAAAACACCCTTTTCTATTCAAAAAAGATATTCTACATTATAAGGTGTCGACTTTAAGTTAGCAATGGAACTTAAATAATAACTAATGTTTAACTTAGTACAAGGCTTTTACAAAAGGTTGCCACATATGTAATATGATGGACACATCAACCTTCAAAAATAGGTCCCTTCTATGTTGCTTGGTCCTTGCAATTCTAAGGTATTACTAAATACCTAGGTTTTCTCTAGAATGGTAGATAAAAGTTGAAAGCTAAGTTGCTTTAATTTTCTCCTATTCTTCTACGTATTACAAGATCAAAAAGATTAAGATTCATGTCCAGTGGCACATATTACAGTCATATCGGGATTCATCATTACACGATGCTGGAAAATTCCTATTGTCAAATTCAATTTCAAATGCATAGATTCTTGCTCAATGAAGGATAAGATCTGTGTGTGAAACGTCTGATATATACAATGATTGATTTATTCATTATTGGTCTTTAACGCCACTTTTATTATTATTTGCTATTTCATGGCGACCAGCTATATAATGGTGAAGAAAGCTGGTGCACCAGGAGAAAACTACTGACATTCGGCTGGAAAATGTCAAACATAGTTTTGGAGTCTGGCCAAGCTTCGAACTCTGAAATAAGCAATGAAGCAATAATTTGTACTAATGAAAGAAGCTTTTTTCTCACTTGATCCAGTTTTCGTTTGATAGATAGTTGTGTTCTTTTATCTTTCAAATTGAATATAGCAAGAGGTTTTATAAAGAGTGTAAAAAAATAGAACAGTAGCCGAGTGCATAGTTCGTTTTAATACATTTTTGTCGTTGGGATGCTATCTTGTTGAGTGAAAGAAAAAACTCGCATATATCTGGCTTTCATTCAAACCAAACACATATCTTTTGGTATTTATGTTGCTAGATTGCTGTTTCCTTGACGTTTACCCCATATTGCATATTGATGCACAAGACACACGTATATATAATATATATATTAAAACATGAAATTAAGGTGTTATGTCATGCGTAAATAAGCCAGAGAAAAAAGCAAACGAGAAACTCAAAGAACTCAATAGAAAACGACGAAATGATCTGATGTTTAATATTGACCTGTTTGGTCGCTCGTAATCGGTTGTCTATGAATATAGTTCCTGTAATTTTTTATGAAGGTAAGCTATTTATGTTGTGGGTTTTTTTTTACATATAAAAATCTATAATGGCTAAAAGTTTTATTCATGTTATTTCTTTAATAGTGAACTTTGTGATATTTTTATTATGCTGTAGATCATTGAGCCATTGTTGGACTACGTGTTTAAGTTGTACGAAGGGCAACTCTGCCTTTTCAAGCAGCGACTTTTCACATGGGACAACATCCCTAATGCGCCTTGAAATGAGGAACTCAAAAGTCACGTGTAAAGAAAAAATCTCTGTGTAGTGATATTGGACATATTTCTATTTTTAGCAAATGACTGAACTTAATTATTTGTGGTGATTAGGAAAGTAGAGGAACATAGAATAAATGTGTAAAAACTATGGAGCTATTGAATGTGTTCAAAGTATTAAATTTTCAAAGAACTTATTGTGTTAAAAAGGGGATATTTTACCACAAGGAGCCGCATCACAACAGGATGTTCGGGGTTTGCTAATTTACGGAAAAAGTAATCTCACTTCGTACCCCGAAAATTTAACCACATATGTGAAAATGTCACAGCTTCGAAACAAGCTATCATACATATCCAAGTTAACGATATGGACTGAGCTACAGGAAAAAACGTTACCATTACCGCCTATGTAAAAACAATTAAAGATTTTGACCCACATGTGTCTTGTGACTTCATTTCATATCTAACCAGTTCCGATTAAATAAATTTTTGAGTTAACGCCAAGACTAGCATCATCTTTAACTTTTGTTTCATTCTACAGACTGTGTACCTCGAATGTTTTAACTAAAAAAAATATGTCTTCACTGGGAATCACAGAGCTGAAACATGCACACTTCAGTTTAGCAGGGACATTACTCTGTAACCCATTTTTGACATTTTTTCACATTGGATCTTTAAAGACACTGTCAGTGGTTCACAGTATTGCTTGTCAAAGACATGTCTATTAAGATAGTGAATGCTGCATTCGAAGAGGGACTGCTCGATTCTTTCTCGGAAATTTTGCAATCGTCAAAAATCTAAAACACCCTTTTCTATTCAAAAAAGATATTCTACATTATAAGGTGTCGACTTTAAGTTAGCAATGGAACTTAAATAATAACTAATGTTTAACTTAGTACAAGACTTTTACAAAAGGTTGCCACATATGTAATATGATGGACACATCAACCTTCAAAAATAGGTCCCTTCTATGTTGCTTGGTCCTTGCAATTCTAAGGTATTACTAAATACCTAGGTTTTCTCTAGAATGGTAGATAAAAGTTGAAAGCTAAGTTGCTTTACTTTTCTCCTATTCTTCTACGTATTACAAGATCAAAAAAATTAAGATTCATGTCCAGTGGCACATATTACAGTCATATCGGGATTCATCATTACACGATGCTGGAAAATTCCTATTGTCAAATTCAATTTCAAATGCATAGATTCTTGCTCAATGAAGGATAAGATCTGTGTGTGAAACGTCTGATATATACAATGATTGATTTATTCATTATTGGTCTTTAACGCCACTTTTATTATTATTTGCTATTTCATGGCGACCAGCTATATAATGGTGAAGAAAGCTGGTGCACCAGGAGAAAACTACTGACATTCGGCTGGAAAATGTCAAACATAGTTTTGGAGTCTGGCCAAGCTTCGAACTCTGAAATAAGCAATGAAGCAATAATTTGTACTAATGAAAGAAGCTTTTTTCTCACTTGATCCAGTTTTCGTTTGATAGATAGTTGTGTTCTTTTATCTTTCAAATTGAATATAGCAAGAGGTTTTATAAAGAGTGTAAAAAAATAGAACAGTAGCCGAGTGCATAGTTCGTTTTAATACATTTTTGTCGATGGGATGCTATCTTGTTGAGTGAAAGAAAAAACTCGCATATATCTGGCTTTCATTCAAACCAAACACATATCTTTTGGTATTTATGTTGCTAGATTGCTGTTTCCTTGACGTTTACCCCATATTGCATATTGATGCACAAGACACACGTATATATAATATATATATTAAAACATGAAATTAAGGTGTTATGTCATGCGTAAATAAGCCAGAGAAAAAAGCAAACGAGAAACTCAAAGAACTCAATAGAAAACGACGAAATGATCTGATGTTTAATATTGACCTGTTTGGTCGCTCGTAATCGGTTGTCTATGAATATAGTTCCTGTAATTTTTTATGAAGGTAAGCTATTTATGTTGTGGGTTTTTTTTTACATATAAAAATCTATAATGGCTAAAAGTTTTATTCATGTTATTTCTTTAATAGTGAACTTTGTGATATTTTTATTATGCTGTAGATCATTGAGCCATTGTTGGACTACGTGTTTAAGTTGTACGAAGGGCAACTCTGCCTTTTCAAGCAGCGACTTTTCACATGGGACAACATCCCTAATGCGCCTTGAAATGAGGAACTCAAAAGTCACGTGTAAAGAAAAAATCTCTGTGTAGTGATATTGGACATATTTCTATTTTTAGCAAATGACTGAACTTAATTATTTGTGGTGATTAGGAAAGTAGAGGAACATAGAATAAATGTGTAAAAACTATGGAGCTATTGAATGTGTTCAAAGTATTAAATTTTCAAAGAACTTATTGTGTTAAAAAGGGGATATTTTACCACAAGGAGCCGCATCACAACAGGATGTTCGGGGTTTGCTAATTTACGGAAAAAGTAATCTCACTTCGTACCCCGAAAATTTAACCACATATGTGAAAATGTCACAGCTTCGAAACAAGCTATCATACATATCCAAGTTAACGATATGGACTGAGCTACAGGAAAAAACGTTACCATTACCGCCTATGTAAAAACAATTAAAGATTTTGACCCACATGTGTCTTGTGACTTCATTTCATATCTAACCAGTTCCGATTAAATAAATTTTTGAGTTAACGCCAAGACTAGCATCATCTTTAACTTTTGTTTCATTCTACAGACTGTGTACCTCGAATGTTTTAACTAAAAAAAATATGTCTTCACTGGGAATCACAGAGCTGAAACATGCACACTTCAGTTTAGCAGGGACATTACTCTGTAACCCATTTTTGACATTTTTTCACATTGGATCTTTAAAGACACTGTCAGTGGTTCACAGTATTGCTTGTCAAAGACATGTCTATTAAGATAGTGAATGCTGCATTCGAAGAGGGACTGCTCGATTCTTTCTCGGAAATTTTGCAATCGTCAAAAATCTAAAACACCCTTTTCTATTCAAAAAAGATATTCTACATTATAAGGTGTCGACTTTAAGTTAGCAATGGAACTTAAATAATAACTAATGTTTAACTTAGTACAAGACTTTTACAAAAGGTTGCCACATATGTAATATGATGGACACATCAACCTTCAAAAATAGGTCCCTTCTATGTTGCTTGGTCCTTGCAATTCTAAGGTATTACTAAATACCTAGGTTTTCTCTAGAATGGTAGATAAAAGTTGAAAGCTAAGTTGCTTTAATTTTCTCCTATTCTTCTACGTATTACAAGATCAAAAAGATTAAGATTCATGTCCAGTGGCACATATTACAGTCATATCGGGATTCATCATTACACGATGCTGGAAAATTCCTATTGTCAAATTCAATTTCAAATGCATAGATTCTTGCTCAATGAAGGATAAGATCTGTGTGTGAAACGTCTGATATATACAATGATTGATTTATTCATTATTGGTCTTTAACGCCACTTTTATTATTATTTGCTATTTCATGGCGACCAGCTATATAATGGTGAAGAAAGCTGGTGCACCAGGAGAAAACTACTGACATTCGGCTGGAAAATGTCAAACATAGTTTTGGAGTCTGGCCAAGCTTCGAACTCTGAAATAAGCAATGAAGCAATAATTTGTACTAATGAAAGAAGCTTTTTTCTCACTTGATCCAGTTTTCGTTTGATAGATAGTTGTGTTCTTTTATCTTTCAAATTGAATATAGCAAGAGGTTTTATAAAGAGTGTAAAAAAATAGAACAGTAGCCGAGTGCATAGTTCGTTTTAATACATTTTTGTCGTTGGGATGCTATCTTGTTGAGTGAAAGAAAAAACTCGCATATATCTGGCTTTCATTCAAACCAAACACATATCTTTTGGTATTTATGTTGCTAGATTGCTGTTTCCTTGACGTTTACCCCATATTGCATATTGATGCACAAGACACACGTATATATAATATATATATTAAAACATGAAATTAAGGTGTTATGTCATGCGTAAATAAGCCAGAGAAAAAAGCAAACGAGAAACTCAAAGAACTCAATAGAAAACGACGAAATGATCTGATGTTTAATATTGACCTGTTTGGTCGCTCGTAATCGGTTGTCTATGAATATAGTTCCTGTAATTTTTTATGAAGGTAAGCTATTTATGTTGTGGGTTTTTTTTTACATATAAAAATCTATAATGGCTAAAAGTTTTATTCATGTTATTTCTTTAATAGTGAACTTTGTGATATTTTTATTATGCTGTAGATCATTGAGCCATTGTTGGACTACGTGTTTAAGTTGTACGAAGGGCAACTCTGCCTTTTCAAGCAGCGACTTTTCACATGGGACAACATCCCTAATGCGCCTTGAAATGAGGAACTCAAAAGTCACGTGTAAAGAAAAAATCTCTGTGTAGTGATATTGGACATATTTCTATTTTTAGCAAATGACTGAACTTAATTATTTGTGGTGATTAGGAAAGTAGAGGAACATAGAATAAATGTGTAAAAACTATGGAGCTATTGAATGTGTTCAAAGTATTAAATTTTCAAAGAACTTATTGTGTTAAAAAGGGGATATTTTACCACAAGGAGCCGCATCACAACAGGATGTTCGGGGTTTGCTAATTTACGGAAAAAGTAATCTCACTTCGTACCCCGAAAATTTAACCACATATGTGAAAATGTCACAGCTTCGAAACAAGCTATCATACATATCCAAGTTAACGATATGGACTGAGCTACAGGAAAAAACGTTACCATTACCGCCTATGTAAAAACAATTAAAGATTTTGACCCACATGTGTCTTGTGACTTCATTTCATATCTAACCAGTTCCGATTAAATAAATTTTTGAGTTAACGCCAAGACTAGCATCATCTTTAACTTTTGTTTCATTCTACAGACTGTGTACCTCGAATGTTTTAACTAAAAAAAATATGTCTTCACTGGGAATCACAGAGCTGAAACATGCACACTTCAGTTTAGCAGGGACATTACTCTGTAACCCATTTTTGACATTTTTTCACATTGGATCTTTTAAGACACTGTCAGTGGTTCACAGTATTGCTTGTCAAAGACATGTCTATTAAGATAGTGAATGCTGCATTCGAAGAGGGACTGCTCGATTCTTTCTCGGAAATTTTGCAATCGTCAAAAATCTAAAACACCCTTTTCTATTCAAAAAAGATATTCTACATTATAAGGTGTCGACTTTAAGTTAGCAATGGAACTTAAATAATAACTAATGTTTAACTTAGTACAAGACTTTTACAAAAGGTTGCCACATATGTAATATGATGGACACATCAACCTTCAAAAATAGGTCCCTTCTATGTTGCTTGGTCCTTGCAATTCTAAGGTATTACTAAATACCTAGGTTTTCTCTAGAATGGTAGATAAAAGTTGAAAGCTAAGTTGCTTTAATTTTCTCCTATTCTTCTACGTATTACAAGATCAAAAAGATTAAGATTCATGTCCAGTGGCACATATTACAGTCATATCGGGATTCATCATTACACGATGCTGGAAAATTCCTATTGTCAAATTCAATTTCAAATGCATAGATTCTTGCTCAATGAAGGATAAGATCTGTGTGTGAAACGTCTGATATATACAATGATTGATTTATTCATTATTGGTCTTTAACGCCACTTTTATTATTATTTGCTATTTCATGGCGACCAGCTATATAATGGTGAAGAAAGCTGGTGCACCAGGAGAAAACTACTGACATTCGGCTGGAAAATGTCAAACATAGTTTTGGAGTCTGGCCAAGCTTCGAACTCTGAAATAAGCAATGAAGCAATAATTTGTACTAATGAAAGAAGCTTTTTTCTCACTTGATCCAGTTTTCGTTTGATAGATAGTTGTGTTCTTTTATCTTTCAAATTGAATATAGCAAGAGGTTTTATAAAGAGTGTAAAAAAATAGAACAGTAGCCGAGTGCATAGTTCGTTTTAATACATTTTTGTCGTTGGGATGCTATCTTGTTGAGTGAAAGAAAAAACTCGCATATATCTGGCTTTCATTCAAACCAAACACATATCTTTTGGTATTTATGTTGCTAGATTGCTGTTTCCTTGACGTTTACCCCATATTGCATATTGATGCACAAGACACACGTATATATAATATATATATTAAAACATGAAATTAAGGTGTTATGTCATGCGTAAATAAGCCAGAGAAAAAAGCAAACGAGAAACTCAAAGAACTCAATAGAAAACGACGAAATGATCTGATGTTTAATATTGACCTGTTTGGTCGCTCGTAATCGGTTGTCTATGAATATAGTTCCTGTAATTTTTTATGAAGGTAAGCTATTTATGTTGTGGGTTTTTTTTTACATATAAAAATCTATAATGGCTAAAAGTTTTATTCATGTTATTTCTTTAATAGTGAACTTTGTGATATTTTTATTATGCTGTAGATCATTGAGCCATTGTTGGACTACGTGTTTAAGTTGTACGAAGGGCAACTCTGCCTTTTCAAGCAGCGACTTTTCACATGGGACAACATCCCTAATGCGCCTTGAAATGAGGAACTCAAAAGTCACGTGTAAAGAAAAAATCTCTGTGTAGTGATATTGGACATATTTCTATTTTTAGCAAATGACTGAACTTAATTATTTGTGGTGATTAGGAAAGTAGAGGAACATAGAATAAATGTGTAAAAACTATGGAGCTATTGAATGTGTTCAAAGTATTAAATTTTCAAAGAACTTATTGTGTTAAAAAGGGGATATTTTACCACAAGGAGCCGCATCACAACAGGATGTTCGGGGTTTGCTAATTTACGGAAAAAGTAATCTCACTTCGTACCCCGAAAATTTAACCACATATGTGAAAATGTCACAGCTTCGAAACAAGCTATCATACATATCCAAGTTAACGATATGGACTGAGCTACAGGAAAAAACGTTACCATTACCGCCTATGTAAAAACAATTAAAGATTTTGACCCACATGTGTCTTGTGACTTCATTTCATATCTAACCAGTTCCGATTAAATAAATTTTTGAGTTAACGCCAAGACTAGCATCATCTTTAACTTTTGTTTCATTCTACAGACTGTGTACCTCGAATGTTTTAACTAAAAAAAATATGTCTTCACTGGGAATCACAGAGCTGAAACATGCACACTTCAGTTTAGCAGGGACATTACTCTGTAACCCATTTTTGACATTTTTTCACATTGGATCTTTTAAGACACTGTCAGTGGTTCACAGTATTGCTTGTCAAAGACATGTCTATTAAGATAGTGAATGCTGCATTCGAAGAGGGACTGCTCGATTCTTTCTCGGAAATTTTGCAATCGTCAAAAATCTAAAACACCCTTTTCTATTCAAAAAAGATATTCTACATTATAAGGTGTCGACTTTAAGTTAGCAATGGAACTTAAATAATAACTAATGTTTAACTTAGTACAAGACTTTTACAAAAGGTTGCCACATATGTAATATGATGGACACATCAACCTTCAAAAATAGGTCCCTTCTATGTTGCTTGGTCCTTGAAATTCTAAGGTATTACTAAATACCTAGGTTTTCTCTAGAATGGTAGATAAAAGTTGAAAGCTAAGTTGCTTTAATTTTCTCCTATTCTTCTACGTATTACAAGATCAAAAAGATTAAGATTCATGTCCAGTGGCACATATTACAGTCATATCGGGATTCATCATTACACGATGCTGGAAAATTCCTATTGTCAAATTCAATTTCAAATGCATAGATTCTTGCTCAATGAAGGATAAGATCTGTGTGTGAAACGTCTGATATATACAATGATTGATTTATTCATTATTGGTCTTTAACGCCACTTTTATTATTATTTGCTATTTCATGGCGACCAGCTATATAATGGTGAAGAAAGCTGGTGCACCAGGAGAAAACTACTGACATTCGGCTGGAAAATGTCAAACATAGTTTTGGAGTCTGGCCAAGCTTCGAACTCTGAAATAAGCAATGAAGCAATAATTTGTACTAATGAAAGAAGCTTTTTTCTCACTTGATCCAGTTTTCGTTTGATAGATAGTTGTGTTCTTTTATCTTTCAAATTGAATATAGCAAGAGGTTTTATAAAGAGTGTAAAAAAATAGAACAGTAGCCGAGTGCATAGTTCGTTTTAATACATTTTTGTCGTTGGGATGCTATCTTGTTGAGTGAAAGAAAAAACTCGCATATATCTGGCTTTCATTCAAACCAAACACATATCTTTTGGTATTTATGTTGCTAGATTGCTGTTTCCTTGACGTTTACCCCATATTGCATATTGATGCACAAGACACACGTATATATAATATATATATTAAAACATGAAATTAAGGTGTTATGTCATGCGTAAATAAGCCAGAGAAAAAAGCAAACGAGAAACTCAAAGAACTCAATAGAAAACGACGAAATGATCTGATGTTTAATATTGACCTGTTTGGTCGCTCGTAATCGGTTGTCTATGAATATAGTTCCTGTAATTTTTTATGAAGGTAAGCTATTTATGTTGTGGGTTTTTTTTTACATATAAAAATCTATAATGGCTAAAAGTTTTATTCATGTTATTTCTTTAATAGTGAACTTTGTGATATTTTTATTATGCTGTAGATCATTGAGCCATTGTTGGACTACGTGTTTAAGTTGTACGAAGGGCAACTCTGCCTTTTCAAGCAGCGACTTTTCACATGGGACAACATCCCTAATGCGCCTTGAAATGAGGAACTCAAAAGTCACGTGTAAAGAAAAAATCTCTGTGTAGTGATATTGGACATATTTCTATTTTTAGCAAATGACTGAACTTAATTATTTGTGGTGATTAGGAAAGTAGAGGAACATAGAATAAATGTGTAAAAACTATGGAGCTATTGAATGTGTTCAAAGTATTAAATTTTCAAAGAACTTATTGTGTTAAAAAGGGGATATTTTACCACAAGGAGCCGCATCACAACAGGATGTTCGGGGTTTGCTAATTTACGGAAAAAGTAATCTCACTTCGTACCCCGAAAATTTAACCACATATGTGAAAATGTCACAGCTTCGAAACAAGCTATCATACATATCCAAGTTAACGATATGGACTGAGCTACAGGAAAAAACGTTACCATTACCGCCTATGTAAAAACAATTAAAGATTTTGACCCACATGTGTCTTGTGACTTCATTTCATATCTAACCAGTTCCGATTAAATAAATTTTTGAGTTAACGCCAAGACTAGCATCATCTTTAACTTTTGTTTCATTCTACAGACTGTGTACCTCGAATGTTTTAACTAAAAAAAATATGTCTTCACTGGGAATCACAGAGCTGAAACATGCACACTTCAGTTTAGCAGGGACATTACTCTGTAACCCATTTTTGACATTTTTTCACATTGGATCTTTTAAGACACTGTCAGTGGTTCACAGTATTGCTTGTCAAAGACATGTCTATTAAGATAGTGAATGCTGCATTCGAAGAGGGACTGCTCGATTCTTTCTCGGAAATTTTGCAATCGTCAAAAATCTAAAACACCCTTTTCTATTCAAAAAAGATATTCTACATTATAAGGTGTCGACTTTAAGTTAGCAATGGAACTTAAATAATAACTAATGTTTAACTTAGTACAAGACTTTTACAAAAGGTTGCCACATATGTAATATGATGGACACATCAACCTTCAAAAATAGGTCCCTTCTATGTTGCTTGGTCCTTGCAATTCTAAGGTATTACTAAATGCCTAGGTTTTCTCTAGAATGGTAGATAAAAGTTGAAAGCTAAGTGCTTTAATTTTCTCCTATTCTTCTACGTATTACAAGATCAAAAAGATTAAGATTCATGTCCAGTGGCACATATTACAGTCATATCGGGATTCATCATTACACGATGCTGGAAAATTCCTATTGTCAAATTCAATTTCAAATGCATAGATTCTTGCTCAATGAAGGATAAGATCTGTGTGTGAAACGTCTGATATATACAATGATTGATTTATTCATTATTGGTCTTTAACGCCACTTTTATTATTATTTGCTATTTCATGGCGACCAGCTATATAATGGTGAAGAAAGCTGGTGCACCAGGAGAAAACTACTGACATTCGGCTGGAAAATGTCAAACATAGTTTTGGAGTCTGGCCAAGCTTCGAACTCTGAAATAAGCAATGAAGCAATAATTTGTACTAATGAAAGAAGCTTTTTTCTCACTTGATCCAGTTTTCGTTTGATAGATAGTTGTGTTCTTTTATCTTTCAAATTGAATATAGCAAGAGGTTTTATAAAGAGTGTAAAAAAATAGAACAGTAGCCGAGTGCATAGTTCGTTTTAATACATTTTTGTCGTTGGGATGCTATCTTGTTGAGTGAAAGAAAAAACTCGCATATATCTGGCTTTCATTCAAACCAAACACATATCTTTTGGTATTTATGTTGCTAGATTGCTGTTTCCTTGACGTTTACCCCATATTGCATATTGATGCACAAGACACACGTATATATAATATATATATTAAAACATGAAATTAAGGTGTTATGTCATGCGTAAATAAGCCAGAGAAAAAAGCAAACGAGAAACTCAAAGAACTCAATAGAAAACGACGAAATGATCTGATGTTTAATATTGACCTGTTTGGTCGCTCGTAATCGGTTGTCTATGAATATAGTTCCTGTAATTTTTTATGAAGGTAAGCTATTTATGTTGTGGGTTTTTTTTTACATATAAAAATCTATAATGGCTAAAAGTTTTATTCATGTTATTTCTTTAATAGTGAACTTTGTGATATTTTTATTATGCTGTAGATCATTGAGCCATTGTTGGACTACGTGTTTAAGTTGTACGAAGGGCAACTCTGCCTTTTCAAGCAGCGACTTTTCACATGGGACAACATCCCTAATGCGCCTTGAAATGAGGAACTCAAAAGTCACGTGTAAAGAAAAAATCTCTGTGTAGTGATATTGGACATATTTCTATTTTTAGCAAATGACTGAACTTAATTATTTGTGGTGATTAGGAAAGTAGAGGAACATAGAATAAATGTGTAAAAACTATGGAGCTATTGAATGTGTTCAAAGTATTAAATTTTCAAAGAACTTATTGTGTTAAAAAGGGGATATTTTACCACAAGGAGCCGCATCACAACAGGATGTTCGGGGTTTGCTAATTTACGGAAAAGGTAATCTCACTTCGTACCCCGAAAATTTAACCACATATGTGAAAATGTCACAGCTTCGAAACAAGCTATCATACATATCCAAGTTAACGATATGGACTGAGCTACAGGAAAAAACGTTACCATTACCGCCTATGTAAAAACAATTAAAGATTTTGACCCACATGTGTCTTGTGACTTCATTTCATATCTAACCAGTTCCGATTAAATAAATTTTTGAGTTAACGCCAAGACTAGCATCATCTTTAACTTTTGTTTCATTCTACAGACTGTGTACCTCGAATGTTTTAACTAAAAAAAATATGTCTTCACTGGGAATCACAGAGCTGAAACATGCACACTTCAGTTTAGCAGGGACATTACTCTGTAACCCATTTTTGACATTTTTTCACATTGGATCTTTAAAGACACTGTCAGTGGTTCACAGTATTGCTTGTCAAAGACATGTCTATTAAGATAGTGAATGCTGCATTCGAAGAGGGACTGCTCGATTCTTTCTCGGAAATTTTGCAATCGTCAAAAATCTAAAACACCCTTTTCTATTCAAAAAAGATATTCTACATTATAAGGTGTCGACTTTAAGTTAGCAATGGAACTTAAATAATAACTAATGTTTAACTTAGTACAAGACTTTTACAAAAGGTTGCCACATATGTAATATGATGGACACATCAACCTTCAAAAATAGGTCCCTTCTATGTTGCTTGGTCCTTGCAATTCTAAGGTATTACTAAATACCTAGGTTTTCTCTAGAATGGTAGATAAAAGTTGAAAGCTAAGTTGCTTTAATTTTCTCCTATTCTTCTACGTATTACAAGATCAAAAAGATTAAGATTCATGTCCAGTGGCACATATTACAGTCATATCGGGATTCATCATTACACGATGCTGGAAAATTCCTATTGTCAAATTCAATTTCAAATGCATAGATTCTTGCTCAATGAAGGATAAGATCTGTGTGTGAAACGTCTGATATATACAATGATTGATTTATTCATTATTGGTCTTTAACGCCACTTTTATTATTATTTGCTATTTCATGGCGACCAGCTATATAATGGTGAAGAAAGCTGGTGCACCAGGAGAAAACTACTGACATTCGGCTGGAAAATGTCAAACATAGTTTTGGAGTCTGGCCAAGCTTCGAACTCTGAAATAAGCAATGAAGCAATAATTTGTACTAATGAAAGAAGCTTTTTTCTCACTTGATCCAGTTTTCGTTTGATAGATAGTTGTGTTCTTTTATCTTTCAAATTGAATATAGCAAGAGGTTTTATAAAGAGTGTAAAAAAATAGAACAGTAGCCGAGTGCATAGTTCGTTTTAATACATTTTTGTCGTTGGGATGCTATCTTGTTGAGTGAAAGAAAAAACTCGCATATATCTGGCTTTCATTCAAACCAAACACATATCTTTTGGTATTTATGTTGCTAGATTGCTGTTTCCTTGACGTTTACCCCATATTGCATATTGATGCACAAGACACACGTATATATAATATATATATTAAAACATGAAATTAAGGTGTTATGTCATGCGTAAATAAGCCAGAGAAAAAAGCAAACGAGAAACTCAAAGAACTCAATAGAAAACGACGAAATGATCTGATGTTTAATATTGACCTGTTTGGTCGCTCGTAATCGGTTGTCTATGAATATAGTTCCTGTAATTTTTTATGAAGGTAAGCTATTTATGTTGTGGGTTTTTTTTTACATATAAAAATCTATAATGGCTAAAAGTTTTATTCATGTTATTTCTTTAATAGTGAACTTTGTGATATTTTTATTATGCTGTAGATCATTGAGCCATTGTTGGACTACGTGTTTAAGTTGTACGAAGGGCAACTCTGCCTTTTCAAGCAGCGACTTTTCACATGGGACAACATCCCTAATGCGCCTTGAAATGAGGAACTCAAAAGTCACGTGTAAAGAAAAAATCTCTGTGTAGTGATATTGGACATATTTCTATTTTTAGCAAATGACTGAACTTAATTATTTGTGGTGATTAGGAAAGTAGAGGAACATAGAATAAATGTGTAAAAACTATGGAGCTATTGAATGTGTTCAAAGTATTAAATTTTCAAAGAACTTATTGTGTTAAAAAGGGGATATTTTACCACAAGGAGCCGCATCACAACAGGATGTTCGGGGTTTGCTAATTTACGGAAAAAGTAATCTCACTTCGTACCCCGAAAATTTAACCACATATGTGAAAATGTCACAGCTTCGAAACAAGCTATCATACATATCCAAGTTAACGATATGGACTGAGCTACAGGAAAAAACGTTACCATTACCGCCTATGTAAAAACAATTAAAGATTTTGACCCACATGTGTCTTGTGACTTCATTTCATATCTAACCAGTTCCGATTAAATAAATTTTTGAGTTAACGCCAAGACTAGCATCATCTTTAACTTTTGTTTCATTCTACAGACTGTGTACCTCGAATGTTTTAACTAAAAAAAATATGTCTTCACTGGGAATCACAGAGCTGAAACATGCACACTTCAGTTTAGCAGGGACATTACTCTGTAACCCATTTTTGACATTTTTTCACATTGGATCTTTAAAGACACTGTCAGTGGTTCACAGTATTGCTTGTCAAAGACATGTCTATTAAGATAGTGAATGCTGCATTCGAAGAGGGACTGCTCGATTCTTTCTCGGAAATTTTGCAATCGTCAAAAATCTAAAACACCCTTTTCTATTCAAAAAAGATATTCTACATTATAAGGTGTCGACTTTAAGTTAGCAATGGAACTTAAATAATAACTAATGTTTAACTTAGTACAAGACTTTTACAAAAGGTTGCCACATATGTAATATGATGGACACATCAACCTTAAAAAATAGGTCCCTTCTATGTTGCTTGGTCCTTGCAATTCTAAGGTATTACTAAATACCTAGGTTTTCTCTAGAATGGTAGATAAAAGTTGAAAGCTAAGTTGCTTTAATTTTCTCCTATTCTTCTACGTATTACAAGATCAAAAAGATTAAGATTCATGTCCAGTGGCACATATTACAGTCATATCGGGATTCATCATTACACGATGCTGGAAAATTCCTATTGTCAAATTCAATTTCAAATGCATAGATTCTTGCTCAATGAAGGATAAGATCTGTGTGTGAAACGTCTGATATATACAATGATTGATTTATTCATTATTGGTCTTTAACGCCACTTTTATTATTATTTGCTATTTCATGGCGACCAGCTATATAATGGTGAAGAAAGCTGGTGCACCAGGAGAAAACTACTGACATTCGGCTGGAAAATGTCAAACATAGTTTTGGAGTCTGGCCAAGCTTCGAACTCTGAAATAAGCAATGAAGCAATAATTTGTACTAATGAAAGAAGCTTTTTTCTCACTTGATCCAGTTTTCGTTTGATAGATAGTTGTGTTCTTTTATCTTTCAAATTGAATATAGCAAGAGGTTTTATAAAGAGTGTAAAAAAATAGAACAGTAGCCGAGTGCATAGTTCGTTTTAATACATTTTTGTCGTTGGGATGCTATCTTGTTGAGTGAAAGAAAAAACTCGCATATATCTGGCTTTCATTCAAACCAAACACATATCTTTTGGTATTTATGTTGCTAGATTGCTGTTTCCTTGACGTTTACCCCATATTGCATATTGATGCACAAGACACACGTATATATAATATATATATTAAAACATGAAATTAAGGTGTTATGTCATGCGTAAATAAGCCAGAGAAAAAAGCAAACGAGAAACTCAAAGAACTCAATAGAAAACGACGAAATGATCTGATGTTTAATATTGACCTGTTTGGTCGCTCGTAATCGGTTGTCTATGAATATAGTTCCTGTAATTTTTTATGAAGGTAAGCTATTTATGTTGTGGGTTTTTTTTTACATATAAAAATCTATAATGGCTAAAAGTTTTATTCATGTTATTTCTTTAATAGTGAACTTTGTGATATTTTTATTATGCTGTAGATCATTGAGCCATTGTTGGACTACGTGTTTAAGTTGTACGAAGGGCAACTCTGCCTTTTCAAGCAGCGACTTTTCACATGGGACAACATCCCTAATGCGCCTTGAAATGAGGAACTCAAAAGTCACGTGTAAAGAAAAAATCTCTGTGTAGTGATATTGGACATATTTCTATTTTTAGCAAATGACTGAACTTAATTATTTGTGGTGATTAGGAAAGTAGAGGAACATAGAATAAATGTGTAAAAACTATGGAGCTATTGAATGTGTTCAAAGTATTAAATTTTCAAAGAACTTATTGTGTTAAAAAGGGGATATTTTACCACAAGGAGCCGCATCACAACAGGATGTTCGGGGTTTGCTAATTTACGGAAAAAGTAATCTCACTTCGTACCCCGAAAATTTAACCACATATGTGAAAATGTCACAGCTTCGAAACAAGCTATCATACATATCCAAGTTAACGATATGGACTGAGCTACAGGAAAAAACGTTACCATTACCGCCTATGTAAAAACAATTAAAGATTTTGACCCACATGTGTCTTGTGACTTCATTTCATATCTAACCAGTTCCGATTAAATAAATTTTTGAGTTAACGCCAAGACTAGCATCATCTTTAACTTTTGTTTCATTCTACAGACTGTGTACCTCGAATGTTTTAACTAAAAAAAATATGTCTTCACTGGGAATCACAGAGCTGAAACATGCACACTTCAGTTTAGCAGGGACATTACTCTGTAACCCATTTTTGACATTTTTTCACATTGGATCTTTTAAGACACTGTCAGTGGTTCACAGTATTGCTTGTCAAAGACATGTCTATTAAGATAGTGAATGCTGCATTCGAAGAGGGACTGCTCGATTCTTTCTCGGAAATTTTGCAATCGTCAAAAATCTAAAACACCCTTTTCTATTCAAAAAAGATATTCTACATTATAAGGTGTCGACTTTAAGTTAGCAATGGAACTTAAATAATAACTAATGTTTAACTTAGTACAAGACTTTTACAAAAGGTTGCCACATATGTAATATGATGGACACATCAACCTTCAAAAATAGGTCCCTTCTATGTTGCTTGGTCCTTGCAATTCTAAGGTATTACTAAATACCTAGGTTTTCTCTAGAATGGTAGATAAAAGTTGAAAGCTAAGTTGCTTTAATTTTCTCCTATTCTTCTACGTATTACAAGATCAAAAAGATTAAGATTCATGTCCAGTGGCACATATTACAGTCATATCGGGATTCATCATTACACGATGCTGGAAAATTCCTATTGTCAAATTCAATTTCAAATGCATAGATTCTTGCTCAATGAAGGATAAGATCTGTGTGTGAAACGTCTGATATATACAATGATTGATTTATTCATTATTGGTCTTTAACGCCACTTTTATTATTATTTGCTATTTCATGGCGACCAGCTATATAATGGTGAAGAAAGCTGGTGCACCAGGAGAAAACTACTGACATTCGGCTGGAAAATGTCAAACATAGTTTTGGAGTCTGGCCAAGCTTCGAACTCTGAAATAAGCAATGAAGCAATAATTTGTACTAATGAAAGAAGCTTTTTTCTCACTTGATCCAGTTTTCGTTTGATAGATAGTTGTGTTCTTTTATCTTTCAAATTGAATATAGCAAGAGGTTTTATAAAGAGTGTAAAAAAATAGAACAGTAGCCGAGTGCATAGTTCGTTTTAATACATTTTTGTCGTTGGGATGCTATCTTGTTGAGTGAAAGAAAAAACTCGCATATATCTGGCTTTCATTCAAACCAAACACATATCTTTTGGTATTTATGTTGCTAGATTGCTGTTTCCTTGACGTTTACCCCATATTGCATATTGATGCACAAGACACACGTATATATAATATATATATTAAAACATGAAATTAAGGTGTTATGTCATGCGTAAATAAGCCAGAGAAAAAAGCAAACGAGAAACTCAAAGAACTCAATAGAAAACGACGAAATGATCTGATGTTTAATATTGACCTGTTTGGTCGCTCGTAATCAGTTGTCTATGAATATAGTTCCTGTAATTTTTTATGAAGGTAAGCTATTTATGTTGTGGGTTTTTTTTACATATAAAAATCTATAATGGCTAAAAGTTTTATTCATGTTATTTCTTTAATAGTGAACTTTGTGATATTTTTATTATGCTGTAGATCATTGAGCCATTGTTGGACTACGTGTTTAAGTTGTACGAAGGGCAACTCTGCCTTTTCAAGCAGCGACTTTTCACATGGGACAACATCCCTAATGCGCCTTGAAATGAGGAACTCAAAAGTCACGTGTAAAGAAAAAATCTCTGTGTAGTGATATTGGACATATTTCTATTTTTAGCAAATGACTGAACTTAATTATTTGTGGTGATTAGGAAAGTAGAGGAACATAGAATAAATGTGTAAAAACTATGGAGCTATTGAATGTGTTCAAAGTATTAAATTTTCAAAGAACTTATTGTGTTAAAAAGGGGATATTTTACCACAAGGAGCCGCATCACAACAGGATGTTCGGGGTTTGCTAATTTACGGAAAAAGTAATCTCACTTCGTACCCCGAAAATTTAACCACATATGTGAAAATGTCACAGCTTCGAAACAAGCTATCATACATATCCAAGTTAACGATATGGACTGAGCTACAGGAAAAAACGTTACCATTACCGCCTATGTAAAAACAATTAAAGATTTTGACCCACATGTGTCTTGTGACTTCATTTCATATCTAACCAGTTCCGATTAAATAAATTTTTGAGTTAACGCCAAGACTAGCATCATCTTTAACTTTTGTTTCATTCTACAGACTGTGTACCTCGAATGTTTTAACTAAAAAAAATATGTCTTCACTGGGAATCACAGAGCTGAAACATGCACACTTCAGTTTAGCAGGGACATTACTCTGTAACCCATTTTTGACATTTTTTCACATTGGATCTTTTAAGACACTGTCAGTGGTTCACAGTATTGCTTGTCAAAGACATGTCTATTAAGATAGTGAATGCTGCATTCGAAGAGGGACTGCTCGATTCTTTCTCGGAAATTTTGCAATCGTCAAAAATCTAAAACACCCTTTTCTATTCAAAAAAGATATTCTACATTATAAGGTGTCGACTTTAAGTTAGCAATGGAACTTAAATAATAACTAATGTTTAACTTAGTACAAGACTTTTACAAAAGGTTGCCACATATGTAATATGATGGACACATCAACCTTCAAAAATAGGTCCCTTCTATGTTGCTTGGTCCTTGCAATTCTAAGGTATTACTAAATACCTAGGTTTTCTCTAGAATGGTAGATAAAAGTTGAAAGCTAAGTGCTTTAATTTTCTCCTATTCTTCTACGTATTACAAGATCAAAAAGATTAAGATTCATGTCCAGTGGCACATATTACAGTCATATCGGGATTCATCATTACACGATGCTGGAAAATTCCTATTGTCAAATTCAATTTCAAATGCATAGATTCTTGCTCAATGAAGGATAAGATCTGTGTGTGAAACGTCTGATATATACAATGATTGATTTATTCATTATTGGTCTTTAACGCCACTTTTATTATTATTTGCTATTTCATGGCGACCAGCTATATAATGGTGAAGAAAGCTGGTGCACCAGGAGAAAACTACTGACATTCGGCTGGAAAATGTCAAACATAGTTTTGGAGTCTGGCCAAGCTTCGAACTCTGAAATAAGCAATGAAGCAATAATTTGTACTAATGAAAGAAGCTTTTTTCTCACTTGATCCAGTTTTCGTTTGATAGATAGTTGTGTTCTTTTATCTTTCAAATTGAATATAGCAAGAGGTTTTATAAAGAGTGTAAAAAAATAGAACAGTAGCCGAGTGCATAGTTCGTTTTAATACATTTTTGTCGTTGGGATGCTATCTTGTTGAGTGAAAGAAAAAACTCGCATATATCTGGCTTTCATTCAAACCAAACACATATCTTTTGGTATTTATGTTGCTAGATTGCTGTTTCCTTGACGTTTACCCCATATTGCATATTGATGCACAAGACACACGTATATATAATATATATATTAAAACATGAAATTAAGGTGTTATGTCATGCGTAAATAAGCCAGAGAAAAAAGCAAACGAGAAACTCAAAGAACTCAATAGAAAACGACGAAATGATCTGATGTTTAATATTGACCTGTTTGGTCGCTCGTAATCGGTTGTCTATGAATATAGTTCCTGTAATTTTTTATGAAGGTAAGCTATTTATGTTGTGGGTTTTTTTTTACATATAAAAATCTATAATGGCTAAAAGTTTTATTCATGTTATTTCTTTAATAGTGAACTTTGTGATATTTTTATTATGCTGTAGATCATTGAGCCATTGTTGGACTACGTGTTTAAGTTGTACGAAGGGCAACTCTGCCTTTTCAAGCAGCGACTTTTCACA
The DNA here is from genome assembly GCF_963676685.1 of Mytilus edulis. Lineage (NCBI taxonomy): Eukaryota > Metazoa > Mollusca > Bivalvia > Mytilida > Mytilidae > Mytilus > Mytilus edulis. The sequence continues at coordinate 14,331,157 of NC_092356.1, read as the reverse complement.
TGGGACAACATCCCTAATGCGCCTTGAAATGAGGAACTCAAAAGTCACGTGTAAAGAAAAAATCTCTGTGTAGTGATATTGGACATATTTCTATTTTTAGCAAATGACTGAACTTAATTATTTGTGGTGATTAGGAAAGTAGAGGAACATAGAATAAATGTGTAAAAACTATGGAGCTATTGAATGTGTTCAAAGTATTAAATTTTCAAAGAACTTATTGTGTTAAAAAGGGGATATTTTACCACAAGGAGCCGCATCACAACAGGATGTTCGGGGTTTGCTAATTTACGGAAAAAGTAATCTCACTTCGTACCCCGAAAATTTAACCACATATGTGAAAATGTCACAGCTTCGAAACAAGCTATCATACATATCCAAGTTAACGATATGGACTGAGCTACAGGAAAAAACGTTACCATTACCGCCTATGTAAAAACAATTAAAGATTTTGACCCACATGTGTCTTGTGACTTCATTTCATATCTAACCAGTTCCGATTAAATAAATTTTTGAGTTAACGCCAAGACTAGCATCATCTTTAACTTTTGTTTCATTCTACAGACTGTGTACCTCGAATGTTTTAACTAAAAAAAATATGTCTTCACTGGGAATCACAGAGCTGAAACATGCACACTTCAGTTTAGCAGGGACATTACTCTGTAACCCATTTTTGACATTTTTTCACATTGGATCTTTTAAGACACTGTCAGTGGTTCACAGTATTGCTTGTCAAAGACATGTCTATTAAGATAGTGAATGCTGCATTCGAAGAGGGACTGCTCGATTCTTTCTCGGAAATTTTGCAATCGTCAAAAATCTAAAACACCCTTTTCTATTCAAAAAAGATATTCTACATTATAAGGTGTCGACTTTAAGTTAGCAATGGAACTTAAATAATAACTAATGTTTAACTTAGTACAAGACTTTTACAAAAGGTTGCCACATATGTAATATGATGGACACATCAACCTTCAAAAATAGGTCCCTTCTATGTTGCTTGGTCCTTGCAATTCTAAGGTATTACTAAATACCTAGGTTTTCTCTAGAATGGTAGATAAAAGTTGAAAGCTAAGTTGCTTTAATTTTCTCCTATTCTTCTACGTATTACAAGATCAAAAAGATTAAGATTCATGTCCAGTGGCACATATTACAGTCATATCGGGATTCATCATTACACGATGCTGGAAAATTCCTATTGTCAAATTCAATTTCAAATGCATAGATTCTTGCTCAATGAAGGATAAGATCTGTGTGTGAAACGTCTGATATATACAATGATTGATTTATTCATTATTGGTCTTTAACGCCACTTTTATTATTATTTGCTATTTCATGGCGACCAGCTATATAATGGTGAAGAAAGCTGGTGCACCAGGAGAAAACTACTGACATTCGGCTGGAAAATGTCAAACATAGTTTTGGAGTCTGGCCAAGCTTCGAACTCTGAAATAAGCAATGAAGCAATAATTTGTACTAATGAAAGAAGCTTTTTTCTCACTTGATCCAGTTTTCGTTTGATAGATAGTTGTGTTCTTTTATCTTTCAAATTGAATATAGCAAGAGGTTTTATAAAGAGTGTAAAAAAATAGAACAGTAGCCGAGTGCATAGTTCGTTTTAATACATTTTTGTCGTTGGGATGCTATCTTGTTGAGTGAAAGAAAAAACTCGCATATATCTGGCTTTCATTCAAACCAAACACATATCTTTTGGTATTTATGTTGCTAGATTGCTGTTTCCTTGACGTTTACCCCATATTGCATATTGATGCACAAGACACACGTATATATAATATATATATTAAAACATGAAATTAAGGTGTTATGTCATGCGTAAATAAGCCAGAGAAAAAAGCAAACGAGAAACTCAAAGAACTCAATAGAAAACGACGAAATGATCTGATGTTTAATATTGACCTGTTTGGTCGCTCGTAATCGGTTGTCTATGAATATAGTTCCTGTAATTTTTTATGAAGGTAAGCTATTTATGTTGTGGGTTTTTTTTTACATATAAAAATCTATAATGGCTAAAAGTTTTATTCATGTTATTTCTTTAATAGTGAACTTTGTGATATTTTTATTATGCTGTAGATCATTGAGCCATTGTTGGACTACGTGTTTAAGTTGTACGAAGGGCAACTCTGCCTTTTCAAGCAGCGACTTTTCACATGGGACAACATCCCTAATGCGCCTTGAAATGAGGAACTCAAAAGTCACGTGTAAAGAAAAAATCTCTGTGTAGTGATATTGGACATATTTCTATTTTTAGCAAATGACTGAACTTAATTATTTGTGGTGATTAGGAAAGTAGAGGAACATAGAATAAATGTGTAAAAACTATGGAGCTATTGAATGTGTTCAAAGTATTAAATTTTCAAAGAACTTATTGTGTTAAAAAGGGGATATTTTACCACAAGGAGCCGCATCACAACAGGATGTTCGGGGTTTGCTAATTTACGGAAAAAGTAATCTCACTTCGTACCCCGAAAATTTAACCACATATGTGAAAATGTCACAGCTTCGAAACAAGCTATCATACATATCCAAGTTAACGATATGGACTGAGCTACAGGAAAAAACGTTACCATTACCGCCTATGTAAAAACAATTAAAGATTTTGACCCACATGTGTCTTGTGACTTCATTTCATATCTAACCAGTTCCGATTAAATAAATTTTTGAGTTAACGCCAAGACTAGCATCATCTTTAACTTTTGTTTCATTCTACAGACTGTGTACCTCGAATGTTTTAACTAAAAAAAATATGTCTTCACTGGGAATCACAGAGCTGAAACATGCACACTTCAGTTTAGCAGGGACATTACTCTGTAACCCATTTTTGACATTTTTTCACATTGGATCTTTTAAGACACTGTCAGTGGTTCACAGTATTGCTTGTCAAAGACATGTCTATTAAGATAGTGAATGCTGCATTCGAAGAGGGACTGCTCGATTCTTTCTCGGAAATTTTGCAATCGTCAAAAATCTAAAACACCCTTTTCTATTCAAAAAAGATATTCTACATTATAAGGTGTCGACTTTAAGTTAGCAATGGAACTTAAATAATAACTAATGTTTAACTTAGTACAAGACTTTTACAAAAGGTTGCCACATATGTAATATGATGGACACATCAACCTTCAAAAATAGGTCCCTTCTATGTTGCTTGGTCCTTGCAATTCTAAGGTATTACTAAATACCTAGGTTTTCTCTAGAATGGTAGATAAAAGTTGAAAGCTAAGTTGCTTTAATTTTCTCCTATTCTTCTACGTATTACAAGATCAAAAAGATTAAGATTCATGTCCAGTGGCACATATTACAGTCATATCGGGATTCATCATTACACGATGCTGGAAAATTCCTATTGTCAAATTCAATTTCAAATGCATAGATTCTTGCTCAATGAAGGATAAGATCTGTGTGTGAAACGTCTGATATATACAATGATTGATTTACTCATTATTGGTCTTTAACGCCACTTTTATTATTATTTGCTATTTCATGGCGACCAGCTATATAATGGTGAAGAAAGCTGGTGCACCAGGAGAAAACTACTGACATTCGGCTGGAAAATGTCAAACATAGTTTTGGAGTCTGGCCAAGCTTCGAACTCTGAAATAAGCAATGAAGCAATAATTTGTACTAATGAAAGAAGCTTTTTTCTCACTTGATCCAGTTTTCGTTTGATAGATAGTTGTGTTCTTTTATCTTTCAAATTGAATATAGCAAGAGGTTTTATAAAGAGTGTAAAAAAATAGAACAGTAGCCGAGTGCATAGTTCGTTTTAATACATTTTTGTCGTTGGGATGCTATCTTGTTGAGTGAAAGAAAAAACTCGCATATATCTGGCTTTCATTCAAACCAAACACATATCTTTTGGTATTTATGTTGCTAGATTGCTGTTTCCTTGACGTTTACCCCATATTGCATATTGATGCACAAGAAACACGTATATATAATATATATATTAAAACATGAAATTAAGGTGTTATGTCATGCGTAAATAAGCCAGAGAAAAAAGCAAACGAGAAACTCAAAGAACTCAATAGAAAACGACGAAATGATCTGATGTTTAATATTGACCTGTTTGGTCGCTCGTAATCGGTTGTCTATGAATATAGTTCCTGTAATTTTTTATGAAGGTAAGCTATTTATGTTGTGGGTTTTTTTTTACATATAAAAATCTATAATGGCTAAAAGTTTTATTCATGTTATTTCTTTAATAGTGAACTTTGTGATATTTTTATTATGCTGTAGATCATTGAGCCATTGTTGGACTACGTGTTTAAGTTGTACGAAGGGCAACTCTGCCTTTTCAAGCAGCGACTTTTCACATGGGACAACATCCCTAATGCGCCTTGAAATGAGGAACTCAAAAGTCACGTGTAAAGAAAAAATCTCTGTGTAGTGATATTGGACATATTTCTATTTTTAGCAAATGACTGAACTTAATTATTTGTGGTGATTAGGAAAGTAGAGGAACATAGAATAAATGTGTAAAAACTATGGAGCTATTGAATGTGTTCAAAGTATTAAATTTTCAAAGAACTTATTGTGTTAAAAAGGGGATATTTTACCACAAGGAGCCGCATCACAACAGGATGTTCGGGGTTTGCTAATTTACGGAAAAAGTAATCTCACTTCGTACCCCGAAAATTTAACCACATATGTGAAAATGTCACAGCTTCGAAACAAGCTATCATACATATCCAAGTTAACGATATGGACTGAGCTACAGGAAAAAACGTTACCATTACCGCCTATGTAAAAACAATTAAAGATTTTGACCCACATGTGTCTTGTGACTTCATTTCATATCTAACCAGTTCCGATTAAATAAATTTTTGAGTTAACGCCAAGACTAGCATCATCTTTAACTTTTGTTTCATTCTACAGACTGTGTACCTCGAATGTTTTAACTAAAAAAAATATGTCTTCACTGGGAATCACAGAGCTGAAACATGCACACTTCAGTTTAGCAGGGACATTACTCTGTAACCCATTTTTGACATTTTTTCACATTGGATCTTTTAAGACACTGTCAGTGGTTCACAGTATGATAGATAGATAGTTGTGTTCTTTTATCTTTCAAATTGAATATAGCAAGAGGTTTTATAAAGAGTGTAAAAAAATAGAACAGGAGCCGAGTGCATAGTTCGTTTTAATACATTTTTGTCGTTGGGATGCTATCTTGTTGAGTGAAAGAAAAAACTCGCATATATCTGGCTTTCATTCAAACCAAACACATATCTTTTGGTATTTATGTTGCTAGATTGCTGTTTCCTTGACGTTTACCCCATATTGCATATTGATGCACAAGACACACGTATATATAATATATATATTAAAACATGAAATTAAGGTGTTATGTCATGCGTAAATAAGCCAGAGAAAAAAGCAAACGAGAAACTCAAAGAACTCAATAGAAAACGACGAAATGATCTGATGTTTAATATTGACCTGTTTGGTCGCTCGTAATCGGTTGTCTATGAATATAGTTCCTGTAATTTTTTATGAAGGTAAGCTATTTATGTTGTGGGTTTTTTTTTACATATAAAAATCTATAATGGCTAAAAGTTTTATTCATGTTATTTCTTTAATAGTGAACTTTGTGATATTTTTATTATGCTGTAGATCATTGAGCCATTGTTGGACTACGTGTTTAAGTTGTACGAAGGGCAACTCTGCCTTTTCAAGCAGCGACTTTTCACATGGGACAACATCCCTAATGCGCCTTGAAATGAGGAACTCAAAAGTCACGTGTAAAGAAAAAATCTCTGTGTAGTGATATTGGACATATTTCTATTTTTAGCAAATGACTGAACTTAATTATTTGTGGTGATTAGGAAAGTAGAGGAACATAGAATAAATGTGTAAAAACTATGGAGCTATTGAATGTGTTCAAAGTATTAAATTTTCAAAGAACTTATTGTGTTAAAAAGGGGATATTTTACCACAAGGAGCCGCATCACAACAGGATGTTCGGGGTTTGCTAATTTACGGAAAAAGTAATCTCACTTCGTACCCCGAAAATTTAACCACATATGTGAAAATGTCACAGCTTCGAAACAAGCTATCATACATATCCAAGTTAACGATATGGACTGAGCTACAGGAAAAAACGTTACCATTACCGCCTATGTAAAAACAATTAAAGATTTTGACCCACATGTGTCTTGTGACTTCATTTCATATCTAACCAGTTCCGATTAAATAAATTTTTGAGTTAACGCCAAGACTAGCATCATCTTTAACTTTTGTTTCATTCTACAGACTGTGTACCTCGAATGTTTTAACTAAAAAAAATATGTCTTCACTGGGAATCACAGAGCTGAAACATGCACACTTCAGTTTAGCAGGGACATTACTCTGTAACCCATTTTTGACATTTTTTCACATTGGATCTTTTAAGACACTGTCAGTGGTTCACAGTATTGCTTGTCAAAGACATGTCTATTAAGATAGTGAATGCTGCATTCGAAGAGGGACTGCTCGATTCTTTCTCGGAAATTTTGCAATCGTCAAAAATCTAAAACACCCTTTTCTATTCAAAAAAGATATTCTACATTATAAGGTGTCGACTTTAAGTTAGCAATGGAACTTAAATAATAACTAATGTTTAACTTAGTACAAGACTTTTACAAAAGGTTGCCACATATGTAATATGATGGACACATCAACCTTCAAAAATAGGTCCCTTCTATGTTGCTTGGTCCTTGCAATTCTAAGGTATTACTAAATACCTAGGTTTTCTCTAGAATGGTAGATAAAAGTTGAAAGCTAAGTTGCTTTAATTTTCTCCTATTCTTCTACGTATTACAAGATCAAAAAGATTAAGATTCATGTCCAGTGGCACATATTACAGTCATATCGGGATTCATCATTACACGATGCTGGAAAATTCCTATTGTCAAATTCAATTTCAAATGCATAGATTCTTGCTCAATGAAGGATAAGATCTGTGTGTGAAACGTCTGATATATACAATGATTGATTTATTCATTATTGGTCTTTAACGCCACTTTTATTATTATTTGCTATTTCATGGCGACCAGCTATATAATGGTGAAGAAAGCTGGTGCACCAGGAGAAAACTACTGACATTCGGCTGGAAAATGTCAAACATAGTTTTGGAGTCTGGCCAAGCTTCGAACTCTGAAATAAGCAATGAAGCAATAATTTGTACTAATGAAAGAAGCTTTTTTCTCACTTGATCCAGTTTTCGTTTGATAGATAGTTGTGTTCTTTTATCTTTCAAATTGAATATAGCAAGAGGTTTTATAAAGAGTGTAAAAAAATAGAACAGTAGCCGAGTGCATAGTTCGTTTTAATACATTTTTGTCGTTGGGATGCTATCTTGTTGAGTGAAAGAAAAAACTCGCATATATCTGGCTTTCATTCAAACCAAACACATATCTTTTGGTATTTATGTTGCTAGATTGCTGTTTCCTTGACGTTTACCCCATATTGCATATTGATGCACAAGACACACGTATATATAATATATATATTAAAACATGAAATTAAGGTGTTATGTCATGCGTAAATAAGCCAGAGAAAAAAGCAAACGAGAAACTCAAAGAACTCAATAGAAAACGACGAAATGATCTGATGTTTAATATTGACCTGTTTGGTCGCTCGTAATCGGTTGTCTATGAATATAGTTCCTGTAATTTTTTATGAAGGTAAGCTATTTATGTTGTGGGTTTTTTTTTACATATAAAAATCTATAATGGCTAAAAGTTTTATTCATGTTATTTCTTTAATAGTGAACTTTGTGATATTTTTATTATGCTGTAGATCATTGAGCCATTGTTGGACTACGTGTTTAAGTTGTACGAAGGGCAACTCTGCCTTTTCAAGCAGCGACTTTTCACATGGGACAACATCCCTAATGCGCCTTGAAATGAGGAACTCAAAAGTCACGTGTAAAGAAAAAATCTCTGTGTAGTGATATTGGACATATTTCTATTTTTAGCAAATGACTGAACTTAATTATTTGTGGTGATTAGGAAAGTAGAGGAACATAGAATAAATGTGTAAAAACTATGGAGCTATTGAATGTGTTCAAAGTATTAAATTTTCAAAGAACTTATTGTGTTAAAAAGGGGATATTTTACCACAAGGAGCCGCATCACAACAGGATGTTCGGGGTTTGCTAATTTACGGAAAAAGTAATCTCACTTCGTACCCCGAAAATTTAACCACATATGTGAAAATGTCACAGCTTCGAAACAAGCTATCATACATATCCAAGTTAACGATATGGACTGAGCTACAGGAAAAAACGTTACCATTACCGCCTATGTAAAAACAATTAAAGATTTTGACCCACATGTGTCTTGTGACTTCATTTCATATCTAACCAGTTCCGATTAAATAAATTTTTGAGTTAACGCCAAGACTAGCATCATCTTTAACTTTTGTTTCATTCTACAGACTGTGTACCTCGAATGTTTTAACTAAAAAAAATATGTCTTCACTGGGAATCACAGAGCTGAAACATGCACACTTCAGTTTAGCAGGGACATTACTCTGTAACCCATTTTTGACATTTTTTCACATTGGATCTTTTAAGACACTGTCAGTGGTTCACAGTATTGCTTGTCAAAGACATGTCTATTAAGATAGTGAATGCTGCATTCGAAGAGGGACTGCTCGATTCTTTCTCGGAAATTTTGCAATCGTCAAAAATCTAAAACACCCTTTTCTATTCAAAAAAGATATTCTACATTATAAGGTGTCGACTTTAAGTTAGCAATGGAACTTAAATAATAACTAATGTTTAACTTAGTACAAGACTTTTACAAAAGGTTGCCACATATGTAATATGATGGACACATCAACCTTCAAAAATAGGTCCCTTCTATGTTGCTTGGTCCTTGCAATTCTAAGGTATTACTAAATACCTAGGTTTTCTCTAGAATGGTAGATAAAAGTTGAAAGCTAAGTTGCTTTAATTTTCTCCTATTCTTCTACGTATTACAAGATCAAAAAGATTAAGATTCATGTCCAGTGGCACATATTACAGTCATATCGGGATTCATCATTACACGATGCTGGAAAATTCCTATTGTCAAATTCAATTTCAAATGCATAGATTCTTGCTCAATGAAGGATAAGATCTGTGTGTGAAACGTCTGATATATACAATGATTGATTTATTCATTATTGGTCTTTAACGCCACTTTTATTATTATTTGCTATTTCATGGCGACCAGCTATATAATGGTGAAGAAAGCTGGTGCACCAGGAGAAAACTACTGACATTCGGCTGGAAAATGTCAAACATAGTTTTGGAGTCTGGCCAAGCTTCGAACTCTGAAATAAGCAATGAAGCAATAATTTGTACTAATGAAAGAAGCTTTTTTCTCACTTGATCCAGTTTTCGTTTGATAGATAGTTGTGTTCTTTTATCTTTCAAATTGAATATAGCAAGAGGTTTTATAAAGAGTGTAAAAAAATAGAACAGTAGCCGAGTGCATAGTTCGTTTTAATACATTTTTGTCGTTGGGATGCTATCTTGTTGAGTGAAAGAAAAAACTCGCATATATCTGGCTTTCATTCAAACCAAACACATATCTTTTGGTATTTATGTTGCTAGATTGCTGTTTCCTTGACGTTTACCCCATATTGCATATTGATGCACAAGACACACGTATATATAATATATATATTAAAACATGAAATTAAGGTGTTATGTCATGCGTAAATAAGCCAGAGAAAAAAGCAAACGAGAAACTCAAAGAACTCAATAGAAAACGACGAAATGATCTGATGTTTAATATTGACCTGTTTGGTCGCTCGTAATCGGTTGTCTATGAATATAGTTCCTGTAATTTTTTATGAAGGTAAGCTATTTATGTTGTGGGTTTTTTTTTACATATAAAAATCTATAATGGCTAAAAGTTTTATTCATGTTATTTCTTTAATAGTGAACTTTGTGATATTTTTATTATGCTGTAGATCATTGAGCCATTGTTGGACTACGTGTTTAAGTTGTACGAAGGGCAACTCTGCCTTTTCAAGCAGCGACTTTTCACATGGGACAACATCCCTAATGCGCCTTGAAATGAGGAACTCAAAAGTCACGTGTAAAGAAAAAATCTCTGTGTAGTGATATTGGACATATTTCTATTTTTAGCAAATGACTGAACTTAATTATTTGTGGTGATTAGGAAAGTAGAGGAACATAGAATAAATGTGTAAAAACTATGGAGCTATTGAATGTGTTCAAAGTATTAAATTTTCAAAGAACTTATTGTGTTAAAAAGGGGATATTTTACCACAAGGAGCCGCATCACAACAGGATGTTCGGGGTTTGCTAATTTACGGAAAAAGTAATCTCACTTCGTACCCCGAAAATTTAACCACATATGTGAAAATGTCACAGCTTCGAAACAAGCTATCATACATATCCAAGTTAACGATATGGACTGAGCTACAGGAAAAAACGTTACCATTACCGCCTATGTAAAAACAATTAAAGATTTTGACCCACATGTGTCTTGTGACTTCATTTCATATCTAACCAGTTCCGATTAAATAAATTTTTGAGTTAACGCCAAGACTAGCATCATCTTTAACTTTTGTTTCATTCTACAGACTGTGTACCTCGAATGTTTTAACTAAAAAAAATATGTCTTCACTGGGAATCACAGAGCTGAAACATGCACACTTCAGTTTAGCAGGGACATTACTCTGTAACCCATTTTTGACATTTTTTCACATTGGATCTTTTAAGACACTGTCAGTGGTTCACAGTATTGCTTGTCAAAGACATGTCTATTAAGATAGTGAATGCTGCATTCGAAGAGGGACTGCTCGATTCTTTCTCGGAAATTTTGCAATCGTCAAAAATCTAAAACACCCTTTTCTATTCAAAAAAGATATTCTACATTATAAGGTGTCGACTTTAAGTTAGCAATGGAACTTAAATAATAACTAATGTTTAACTTAGTACAAGACTTTTACAAAAGGTTGCCACATATGTAATATGATGGACACATCAACCTTCAAAAATAGGTCCCTTCTATGTTGCTTGGTCCTTGCAATTCTAAGGTATTACTAAATACCTAGGTTTTCTCTAGAATGGTAGATAAAAGTTGAAAGCTAAGTTGCTTTAATTTTCTCCTATTCTTCTACGTATTACAAGATCAAAAAGATTAAGATTCATGTCCAGTGGCACATATTACAGTCATATCGGGATTCATCATTACACGATGCTGGAAAATTCCTATTGTCAAATTCAATTTCAAATGCATAGATTCTTGCTCAATGAAGGATAAGATCTGTGTGTGAAACGTCTGATATATACAATGATTGATTTATTCATTATTGGTCTTTAACGCCACTTTTATTATTATTTGCTATTTCATGGCGACCAGCTATATAATGGTGAAGAAAGCTGGTGCACCAGGAGAAAACTACTGACATTCGGCTGGAAAATGTCAAACATAGTTTTGGAGTCTGGCCAAGCTTCGAACTCTGAAATAAGCAATGAAGCAATAATTTGTACTAATGAAAGAAGCTTTTTTCTCACTTGATCCAGTTTTCGTTTGATAGATAGTTGTGTTCTTTTATCTTTCAAATTGAATATAGCAAGAGGTTTTATAAAGAGTGTAAAAAAATAGAACAGTAGCCGAGTGCATAGTTCGTTTTAATACATTTTTGTCGTTGGGATGCTATCTTGTTGAGTGAAAGAAAAAACTCGCATATATCTGGCTTTCATTCAAACCAAACACATATCTTTTGGTATTTATGTTGCTAGATTGCTGTTTCCTTGACGTTTACCCCATATTGCATATTGATGCACAAGACACACGTATATATAATATATATATTAAAACATGAAATTAAGGTGTTATGTCATGCGTAAATAAGCCAGAGAAAAAAGCAAACGAGAAACTCAAAGAACTCAATAGAAAACGACGAAATGATCTGATGTTTAATATTGACCTGTTTGGTCGCTCGTAATCGGTTGTCTATGAATATAGTTCCTGTAATTTTTTATGAAGGTAAGCTATTTATGTTGTGGGTTTTTTTTTACATATAAAAATCTATAATGGCTAAAAGTTTTATTCATGTTATTTCTTTAATAGTGAACTTTGTGATATTTTTATTATGCTGTAGATCATTGAGCCATTGTTGGACTACGTGTTTAAGTTGTACGAAGGGCAACTCTGCCTTTTCAAGCAGCGACTTTTCACATGGGACAACATCCCTAATGCGCCTTGAAATGAGGAACTCAAAAGTCACGTGTAAAGAAAAAATCTCTGTGTAGTGATATTGGACATATTTCTATTTTTAGCAAATGACTGAACTTAATTATTTGTGGTGATTAGGAAAGTAGAGGAACATAGAATAAATGTGTAAAAACTATGGAGCTATTGAATGTGTTCAAAGTATTAAATTTTCAAAGAACTTATTGTGTTAAAAAGGGGATATTTTACCACAAGGAGCCGCATCACAACAGGATGTTCGGGGTTTGCTAATTTACGGAAAAAGTAATCTCACTTCGTACCCCGAACATTTAACCACATATGTGAAAATGTCACAGCTTCGAAACAAGCTATCATACATATCCAAGTTAACGATATGGACTGAGCTACAGGAAAAAACGTTACCATTACCGCCTATGTAAAAACAATTAAAGATTTTGACCCACATGTGTCTTGTGACTTCATTTCATATCTAACCAGTTCCGATTAAATAAATTTTTGAGTTAACGCCAAGACTAGCATCATCTTTAACTTTTGTTTCATTCTACAGACTGTGTACCTCGAATGTTTTAACTAAAAAAAATATGTCTTCACTGGGAATCACAGAGCTGAAACATGCACACTTCAGTTTAGCAGGGACATTACTCTGTAACCCATTTTTGACATTTTTTCACATTGGATCTTTAAAGACACTGTCAGTGGTTCACAGTATTGCTTGTCAAAGACATGTCTATTAAGATAGTGAATGCTGCATTCGAAGAGGGACTGCTCGATTCTTTCTCGGAAATTTTGCAATCGTCAAAAATCTAAAACACCCTTTTCTATTCAAAAAAGATATTCTACATTATAAGGTGTCGACTTTAAGTTAGCAATGGAACTTAAATAATAACTAATGTTTAACTTAGTACAAGACTTTTACAAAAGGTTGCCACATATGTAATATGATGGACACATCAACCTTCAAAAATAGGTCCCTTCTATGTTGCTTGGTCCTTGCAATTCTAAGGTATTACTAAATACCTAGGTTTTCTCTAGAATGGTAGATAAAAGTTGAAAGCTAAGTTGCTTTAATTTTCTCCTATTCTTCTACGTATTACAAGATCAAAAAGATTAAGATTCATGTCCAGTGGCACATATTACAGTCATATCGGGATTCATCATTACACGATGCTGGAAAATTCCTATTGTCAAATTCAATTTCAAATGCATAGATTCTTGCTCAATGAAGGATAAGATCTGTGTGTGAAACGTCTGATATATACAATGATTGATTTATTCATTATTGGTCTTTAACGCCACTTTTATTATTATTTGCTATTTCATGGCGACCAGCTATATAATGGTGAAGAAAGCTGGTGCACCAGGAGAAAACTACTGACATTCGGCTGGAAAATGTCAAACATAGTTTTGGAGTCTGGCCAAGCTTCGAACTCTGAAATAAGCAATGAAGCAATAATTTGTACTAATGAAAGAAGCTTTTTTCTCACTTGATCCAGTTTTCGTTTGATAGATAGTTGTGTTCTTTTATCTTTCAAATTGAATATAGCAAGAGGTTTTATAAAGAGTGTAAAAAAATAGAACAGTAGCCGAGTGCATAGTTCGTTTTAATACATTTTTGTCGTTGGGATGCTATCTTGTTGAGTGAAAGAAAAAACTCGCATATATCTGGCTTTCATTCAAACCAAACACATATCTTTTGGTATTTATGTTGCTAGATTGCTGTTTCCTTGACGTTTACCCCATATTGCATATTGATGCACAAGACACACGTATATATAATATATATATTAAAACATGAAATTAAGGTGTTATGTCATGCGTAAATAAGCCAGAGAAAAAAGCAAACGAGAAACTCAAAGAACTCAATAGAAAACGACGAAATGATCTGATGTTTAATATTGACCTGTTTGGTCGCTCGTAATCGGTTGTCTATGAATATAGTTCCTGTAATTTTTTATGAAGGTAAGCTATTTATGTTGTGGGTTTTTTTTTACATATAAAAATCTATAATGGCTAAAAGTTTTATTCATGTTATTTCTTTAATAGTGAACTTTGTGATATTTTTATTATGCTGTAGATCATTGAGCCATTGTTGGACTACGTGTTTAAGTTGTACGAAGGGCAACTCTGCCTTTTCAAGCAGCGACTTTTCACATGGGACAACATCCCTAATGCGCCTTGAAATGAGGAACTCAAAAGTCACGTGTAAAGAAAAAATCTCTGTGTAGTGATATTGGACATATTTCTATTTTTAGCAAATGACTGAACTTAATTATTTGTGGTGATTAGGAAAGTAGAGGAACATAGAATAAATGTGTAAAAACTATGGAGCTATTGAATGTGTTCAAAGTATTAAATTTTCAAAGAACTTATTGTGTTAAAAAGGGGATATTTTACCACAAGGAGCCGCATCACAACAGGATGTTCGGGGTTTGCTAATTTACGGAAAAAGTAATCTCACTTCGTACCCCGAAAATTTAACCACATATGTGAAAATGTCACAGCTTCGAAACAAGCTATCATACATATCCAAGTTAACGATATGGACTGAGCTACAGGAAAAAACGTTACCATTACCGCCTATGTAAAAACAATTAAAGATTTTGACCCACATGTGTCTTGTGACTTCATTTCATATCTAACCAGTTCCGATTAAATAAATTTTTGAGTTAACGCCAAGACTAGCATCATCTTTAACTTTTGTTTCATTCTACAGACTGTGTACCTCGAATGTTTTAACTAAAAAAAATATGTCTTCACTGGGAATCACAGAGCTGAAACATGCACACTTCAGTTTAGCAGGGACATTACTCTGTAACCCATTTTTGACATTTTTTCACATTGGATCTTTAAAGACACTGTCAGTGGTTCACAGTATTGCTTGTCAAAGACATGTCTATTAAGATAGTGAATGCTGCATTCGAAGAGGGACTGCTCGATTCTTTCTCGGAAA
Source organism: Mytilus edulis (assembly GCF_963676685.1). Classification (NCBI taxonomy): domain Eukaryota; kingdom Metazoa; phylum Mollusca; class Bivalvia; order Mytilida; family Mytilidae; genus Mytilus; species Mytilus edulis. The sequence goes on along the minus strand of NC_092356.1, from coordinate 14,315,986 downwards.
TTTTGCAATCGTCAAAAATCTAAAACACCCTTTTCTATTCAAAAAAGATATTCTACATTATAAGGTGTCGACTTTAAGTTAGCAATGGAACTTAAATAATAACTAATGTTTAACTTAGTACAAGACTTTTACAAAAGGTTGCCACATATGTAATATGATGGACACATCAACCTTCAAAAATAGGTCCCTTCTATGTTGCTTGGTCCTTGCAATTCTAAGGTATTACTAAATACCTAGGTTTTCTCTAGAATGGTAGATAAAAGTTGAAAGCTAAGTTGCTTTAATTTTCTCCTATTCTTCTACGTATTACAAGATCAAAAAGATTAAGATTCATGTCCAGTGGCACATATTACAGTCATATCGGGATTCATCATTACACGATGCTGGAAAATTCCTATTGTCAAATTCAATTTCAAATGCATAGATTCTTGCTCAATGAAGGATAAGATCTGTGTGTGAAACGTCTGATATATACAATGATTGATTTATTCATTATTGGTCTTTAACGCCACTTTTATTATTATTTGCTATTTCATGGCGACCAGCTATATAATGGTGAAGAAAGCTGGTGCACCAGGAGAAAACTACTGACATTCGGCTGGAAAATGTCAAACATAGTTTTGGAGTCTGGCCAAGCTTCGAACTCTGAAATAAGCAATGAAGCAATAATTTGTACTAATGAAAGAAGCTTTTTTCTCACTTGATCCAGTTTTCGTTTGATAGATAGTTGTGTTCTTTTATCTTTCAAATTGAATATAGCAAGAGGTTTTATAAAGAGTGTAAAAAAATAGAACAGTAGCCGAGTGCATAGTTCGTTTTAATACATTTTTGTCGTTGGGATGCTATCTTGTTGAGTGAAAGAAAAAACTCGCATATATCTGGCTTTCATTCAAACCAAACACATATCTTTTGGTATTTATGTTGCTAGATTGCTGTTTCCTTGACGTTTACCCCATATTGCATATTGATGCACAAGACACACGTATATATAATATATATATTAAAACATGAAATTAAGGTGTTATGTCATGCGTAAATAAGCCAGAGAAAAAAGCAAACGAGAAACTCAAAGAACTCAATAGAAAACGACGAAATGATCTGATGTTTAATATTGACCTGTTTGGTCGCTCGTAATCGGTTGTCTATGAATATAGTTCCTGTAATTTTTTATGAAGGTAAGCTATTTATGTTGTGGGTTTTTTTTTTACATATAAAAATCTATAATGGCTAAAAGTTTTATTCATGTTATTTCTTTAATAGTGAACTTTGTGATATTTTTATTATGCTGTAGATCATTGAGCCATTGTTGGACTACGTGTTTAAGTTGTACGAAGGGCAACTCTGCCTTTTCAAGCAGCGACTTTTCACATGGGACAACATCCCTAATGCGCCTTGAAATGAGGAACTCAAAAGTCACGTGTAAAGAAAAAATCTGTGTAGTGATATTGGACATATTTCTATTTTTAGCAAATGACTGAACTTAATTATTTGTGGTGATTAGGAAAGTAGAGGAACATAGAATAAATGTGTAAAAACTATGGAGCTATTGAATGTGTTCAAAGTATTAAATTTTCAAAGAACTTATTGTGTTAAAAAGGGGATATTTTACCACAAGGAGCCGCATCACAACAGGATGTTCGGGGTTTGCTAATTTACGGAAAAAGTAATCTCACTTCGTACCCCGAAAATTTAACCACATATGTGAAAATGTCACAGCTTCGAAACAAGCTATCATACATATCCAAGTTAACGATATGGACTGAGCTACAGGAAAAAACGTTACCATTACCGCCTATGTAAAAACAATTAAAGATTTTGACCCACATGTGTCTTGTGACTTCATTTCATATCTAACCAGTTCCGATTAAATAAATTTTTGAGTTAACGCCAAGACTAGCATCATCTTTAACTTTTGTTTCATTCTACAGACTGTGTACCTCGAATGTTTTAACTAAAAAAAATATGTCTTCACTGGGAATCACAGAGCTGAAACATGCACACTTCAGTTTAGCAGGGACATTACTCTGTAACCCATTTTTGACATTTTTTCACATTGGATCTTTAAAGACACTGTCAGTGGTTCACAGTATTGCTTGTCAAAGACATGTCTATTAAGATAGTGAATGCTGCATTCGAAGAGGGACTGCTCGATTCTTTCTCGGAAATTTTGCAATCGTCAAAAATCTAAAACACCCTTTTCTATTCAAAAAAGATATTCTACATTATAAGGTGTCGACTTTAAGTTAGCAATGGAACTTAAATAATAACTAATGTTTAACTTAGTACAAGACTTTTACAAAAGGTTGCCACATATGTAATATGATGGACACATCAACCTTCAAAAATAGGTCCCTTCTATGTTGCTTGGTCCTTGCAATTCTAAGGTATTACTAAATACCTAGGTTTTCTCTAGAATGGTAGATAAAAGTTGAAAGCTAAGTTGCTTTAATTTTCTCCTATTCTTCTACGTATTACAAGATCAAAAAGATTAAGATTCATGTCCAGTGGCACATATTACAGTCATATCGGGATTCATCATTACACGATGCTGGAAAATTCCTATTGTCAAATTCAATTTCAAATGCATAGATTCTTGCTCAATGAAGGATAAGATCTGTGTGTGAAACGTCTGATATATACAATGATTGATTTATTCATTATTGGTCTTTAACGCCACTTTTATTATTATTTGCTATTTCATGGCGACCAGCTATATAATGGTGAAGAAAGCTGGTGCACCAGGAGAAAACTACTGACATTCGGCTGGAAAATGTCAAACATAGTTTTGGAGTCTGGCCAAGCTTCGAACTCTGAAATAAGCAATGAAGCAATAATTTGTACTAATGAAAGAAGCTTTTTTCTCACTTGATCCAGTTTTCGTTTGATAGATAGTTGTGTTCTTTTATCTTTCAAATTGAATATAGCAAGAGGTTTTATAAAGAGTGTAAAAAAATAGAACAGTAGCCGAGTGCATAGTTCGTTTTAATACATTTTTGTCGTTGGGATGCTATCTTGTTGAGTGAAAGAAAAAACTCGCATATATCTGGCTTTCATTCAAACCAAACACATATCTTTTGGTATTTATGTTGCTAGATTGCTGTTTCCTTGACGTTTACCCCATATTGCATATTGATGCACAAGACACACGTATATATAATATATATATTAAAACATGAAATTAAGGTGTTATGTCATGCGTAAATAAGCCAGAGAAAAAAGCAAACGAGAAACTCAAAGAACTCAATAGAAAACGACGAAATGATCTGATGTTTAATATTGACCTGTTTGGTCGCTCGTAATCGGTTGTCTATGAATATAGTTCCTGTAATTTTTTATGAAGGTAAGCTATTTATGTTGTGGGTTTTTTTTTACATATAAAAATCTATAATGGCTAAAAGTTTTATTCATGTTATTTCTTTAATAGTGAACTTTGTGATATTTTTATTATGCTGTAGATCATTGAGCCATTGTTGGACTACGTGTTTAAGTTGTACGAAGGGCAACTCTGCCTTTTCAAGCAGCGACTTTTCACATGGGACAACATCCCTAATGCGCCTTGAAATGAGGAACTCAAAAGTCACGTGTAAAGAAAAAATCTCTGTGTAGTGATATTGGACATATTTCTATTTTTAGCAAATGACTGAACTTAATTATTTGTGGTGATTAGGAAAGTAGAGGAACATAGAATAAATGTGTAAAAACTATGGAGCTATTGAATGTGTTCAAAGTATTAAATTTTCAAAGAACTTATTGTGTTAAAAAGGGGATATTTTACCACAAGGAGCCGCATCACAACAGGATGTTCGGGGTTTGCTAATTTACGGAAAAAGTAATCTCACTTCGTACCCCGAAAATTTAACCACATATGTGAAAATGTCACAGCTTCGAAACAAGCTATCATACATATCCAAGTTAACGATATGGACTGAGCTACAGGAAAAAACGTTACCATTACCGCCTATGTAAAAACAATTAAAGATTTTGACCCACATGTGTCTTGTGACTTCATTTCATATCTAACCAGTTCCGATTAAATAAATTTTTGAGTTAACGCCAAGACTAGCATCATCTTTAACTTTTGTTTCATTCTACAGACTGTGTACCTCGAATGTTTTAACTAAAAAAAATATGTCTTCACTGGGAATCACAGAGCTGAAACATGCACACTTCAGTTTAGCAGGGACATTACTCTGTAACCCATTTTTGACATTTTTTCACATTGGATCTTTAAAGACACTGTCAGTGGTTCACAGTATTGCTTGTCAAAGACATGTCTATTAAGATAGTGAATGCTGCATTCGAAGAGGGACTGCTCGATTCTTTCTCGGAAATTTTGCAATCGTCAAAAATCTAAAACACCCTTTTCTATTCAAAAAAGATATTCTACATTATAAGGTGTCGACTTTAAGTTAGCAATGGAACTTAAATAATAACTAATGTTTAACTTAGTACAAGACTTTTACAAAAGGTTGCCACATATGTAATATGATGGACACATCAACCTTCAAAAATAGGTCCCTTCTATGTTGCTTGGTCCTTGCAATTCTAAGGTATTACTAAATACCTAGGTTTTCTCTAGAATGGTAGATAAAAGTTGAAAGCTAAGTTGCTTTAATTTTCTCCTATTCTTCTACGTATTACAAGATCAAAAAGATTAAGATTCATGTCCAGTGGCACATATTACAGTCATATCGGGATTCATCATTACACGATGCTGGAAAATTCCTATTGTCAAATTCAATTTCAAATGCATAGATTCTTGCTCAATGAAGGATAAGATCTGTGTGTGAAACGTCTGATATATACAATGATTGATTTATTCATTATTGGTCTTTAACGCCACTTTTATTATTATTTGCTATTTCATGGCGACCAGCTATATAATGGTGAAGAAAGCTGGTGCACCAGGAGAAAACTACTGACATTCGGCTGGAAAATGTCAAACATAGTTTTGGAGTCTGGCCAAGCTTCGAACTCTGAAATAAGCAATGAAGCAATAATTTGTACTAATGAAAGAAGCTTTTTTCTCACTTGATCCAGTTTTCGTTTGATAGATAGTTGTGTTCTTTTATCTTTCAAATTGAATATAGCAAGAGGTTTTATAAAGAGTGTAAAAAAATAGAACAGTAGCCGAGTGCATAGTTCGTTTTAATACATTTTTGTCGTTGGGATGCTATCTTGTTGAGTGAAAGAAAAAACTCGCATATATCTGGCTTTCATTCAAACCAAACACATATCTTTTGGTATTTATGTTGCTAGATTGCTGTTTCCTTGACGTTTACCCCATATTGCATATTGATGCACAAGACACACGTATATATAATATATATATTAAAACATGAAATTAAGGTGTTATGTCATGCGTAAATAAGCCAGAGAAAAAAGCAAACGAGAAACTCAAAGAACTCAATAGAAAACGACGAAATGATCTGATGTTTAATATTGACCTGTTTGGTCGCTCGTAATCGGTTGTCTATGAATATAGTTCCTGTAATTTTTTATGAAGGTAAGCTATTTATGTTGTGGGTTTTTTTTTACATATAAAAATCTATAATGGCTAAAAGTTTTATTCATGTTATTTCTTTAATAGTGAACTTTGTGATATTTTTATTATGCTGTAGATCATTGAGCCATTGTTGGACTACGTGTTTAAGTTGTACGAAGGGCAACTCTGCCTTTTCAAGCAGCGACTTTTCACATGGGACAACATCCCTAATGCGCCTTGAAATGAGGAACTCAAAAGTCACGTGTAAAGAAAAAATCTCTGTGTAGTGATATTGGACATATTTCTATTTTTAGCAAATGACTGAACTTAATTATTTGTGGTGATTAGGAAAGTAGAGGAACATAGAATAAATGTGTAAAAACTATGGAGCTATTGAATGTGTTCAAAGTATTAACTTTTCAAAGAACTTATTGTGTTAAAAAGGGGATATTTTACCACAAGGAGCCGCATCACAACAGGATGTTCGGGGTTTGCTAATTTACGGAAAAAGTAATCTCACTTCGTACCCCGAAAATTTAACCACATATGTGAAAATGTCACAGCTTCGAAACAAGCTATCATACATATCCAAGTTAACGATATGGACTGAGCTACAGGAAAAAACGTTACCATTACCGCCTATGTAAAAACAATTAAAGATTTTGACCCACATGTGTCTTGTGACTTCATTTCATATCTAACCAGTTCCGATTAAATAAATTTTTGAGTTAACGCCAAGACTAGCATCATCTTTAACTTTTGTTTCATTCTACAGACTGTGTACCTCGAATGTTTTAACTAAAAAAAATATGTCTTCACTGGGAATCACAGAGCTGAAACATGCACACTTCAGTTTAGCAGGGACATTACTCTGAAACCCATTTTTGACATTTTTTCACATTGGATCTTTTAAGACACTGTCAGTGGTTCACAGTATTGCTTGTCAAAGACATGTCTATTAAGATAGTGAATGCTGCATTCGAAGAGGGACTGCTCGATTCTTTCTCGGAAATTTTGCAATCGTCAAAAATCTAAAACACCCTTTTCTATTCAAAAAAGATATTCTACATTATAAGGTGTCGACTTTAAGTTAGCAATGGAACTTAAATAATAACTAATGTTTAACTTAGTACAAGACTTTTACAAAAGGTTGCCACATATGTAATATGATGGACACATCAACCTTCAAAAATAGGTCCCTTCTATGTTGCTTGGTCCTTGCAATTCTAAGGTATTACTAAATACCTAGGTTTTCTCTAGAATGGTAGATAAAAGTTGAAAGCTAAGTTGCTTTAATTTTCTCCTATTCTTCTACGTATTACAAGATCAAAAAGATTAAGATTCATGTCCAGTGGCACATATTACAGTCATATCGGGATTCATCATTACACGATGCTGGAAAATTCCTATTGTCAAATTCAATTTCAAATGCATAGATTCTTGCTCAATGAAGGATAAGATCTGTGTGTGAAACGTCTGATATATACAATGATTGATTTATTCATTATTGGTCTTTAACGCCACTTTTATTATTATTTGCTATTTCATGGCGACCAGCTATATAATGGTGAAGAAAGCTGGTGCACCAGGAGAAAACTACTGACATTCGGCTGGAAAATGTCAAACATAGTTTTGGAGTCTGGCCAAGCTTCGAACTCTGAAATAAGCAATGAAGCAATAATTTGTACTAATGAAAGAAGCTTTTTTCTCACTTGATCCAGTTTTCGTTTGATAGATAGTTGTGTTCTTTTATCTTTCAAATTGAATATAGCAAGAGGTTTTATAAAGAGTGTAAAAAAATAGAACAGTAGCCGAGTGCATAGTTCGTTTTAATACATTTTTGTCGTTGGGATGCTATCTTGTTGAGTGAAAGAAAAAACTCGCATATATCTGGCTTTCATTCAAACCAAACACATATCTTTTGGTATTTATGTTGCTAGATTGCTGTTTCCTTGACGTTTACCCCATATTGCATATTGATGCACAAGACACACGTATATATAATATATATATTAAAACATGAAATTAAGGTGTTATGTCATGCGTAAATAAGCCAGAGAAAAAAGCAAACGAGAAACTCAAAGAACTCAATAGAAAACGACGAAATGATCTGATGTTTAATATTGACCTGTTTGGTCGCTCGTAATCGGTTGTCTATGAATATAGTTCCTGTAATTTTTTATGAAGGTAAGCTATTTATGTTGTGGGTTTTTTTTTACATATAAAAATCTATAATGGCTAAAAGTTTTATTCATGTTATTTCTTTAATAGTGAACTTTGTGATATTTTTATTATGCTGTAGATCATTGAGCCATTGTTGGACTACGTGTTTAAGTTGTACGAAGGGCAACTCTGCCTTTTCAAGCAGCGACTTTTCACATGGGACAACATCCCTAATGCGCCTTGAAATGAGGAACTCAAAAGTCACGTGTAAAGAAAAAATCTCTGTGTAGTGATATTGGACATATTTCTATTTTTAGCAAATGACTGAACTTAATTATTTGTGGTGATTAGGAAAGTAGAGGAACATAGAATAAATGTGTAAAAACTATGGAGCTATTGAATGTGTTCAAAGTATTAAATTTTCAAAGAACTTATTGTGTTAAAAAGGGGATATTTTACCACAAGGAGCCGCATCACAACAGGATGTTCGGGGTTTGCTAATTTACGGAAAAAGTAATCTCACTTCGTACCCCGAAAATTTAACCACATATGTGAAAATGTCACAGCTTCGAAACAAGCTATCATACATATCCAAGTTAACGATATGGACTGAGCTACAGGAAAAAACGTTACCATTACCGCCTATGTAAAAACAATTAAAGATTTTGACCCACATGTGTCTTGTGACTTCATTTCATATCTAACCAGTTCCGATTAAATAAATTTTTGAGTTAACGCCAAGACTAGCATCATCTTTAACTTTTGTTTCATTCTACAGACTGTGTACCTCGAATGTTTTAACTAAAAAAAATATGTCTTCACTGGGAATCACAGAGCTGAAACATGCACACTTCAGTTTAGCAGGGACATTACTCTGTAACCCATTTTTGACATTTTTTCACATTGGATCTTTAAAGACACTGTCAGTGGTTCACAGTATTGCTTGTCAAAGACATGTCTATTAAGATAGTGAATGCTGCATTCGAAGAGGGACTGCTCGATTCTTTCTCGGAAATTTTGCAATCGTCAAAAATCTAAAACACCCTTTTCTATTCAAAAAAGATAGTCTACATTATAAGGTGTCGACTTTAAGTTAGCAATGGAACTTAAATAATAACTAATGTTTAACTTAGTACAAGACTTTTACAAAAGGTTGCCACATATGTAATATGATGGACACATCAACCTTCAAAAATAGGTCCCTTCTATGTTGCTTGGTCCTTGCAATTCTAAGGTATTACTAAATACCTAGGTTTTCTCTAGAATGGTAGATAAAAGTTGAAAGCTAAGTTGCTTTAATTTTCTCCTATTCTTCTACGTATTACAAGATCAAAAAGATTAAGATTCATGTCCAGTGGCACATATTACAGTCATATCGGGATTCATCATTACACGATGCTGGAAAATTCCTATTGTCAAATTCAATTTCAAATGCATAGATTCTTGCTCAATGAAGGATAAGATCTGTGTGTGAAACGTCTGATATATACAATGATTGATTTATTCATTATTGGTCTTTAACGCCACTTTTATTATTATTTGCTATTTCATGGCGACCAGCTATATAATGGTGAAGAAAGCTGGTGCACCAGGAGAAAACTACTGACATTCGGCTGGAAAATGTCAAACATAGTTTTGGAGTCTGGCCAAGCTTCGAACTCTGAAATAAGCAATGAAGCAATAATTTGTACTAATGAAAGAAGCTTTTTTCTCACTTGATCCAGTTTTCGTTTGATAGATAGTTGTGTTCTTTTATCTTTCAAATTGAATATAGCAAGAGGTTTTATAAAGAGTGTAAAAAAATAGAACAGTAGCCGAGTGCATAGTTCGTTTTAATACATTTTTGTCGTTGGGATGCTATCTTGTTGAGTGAAAGAAAAAACTCGCATATATCTGGCTTTCATTCAAACCAAACACATATCTTTTGGTATTTATGTTGCTAGATTGCTGTTTCCTTGACGTTTACCCCATATTGCATATTGATGCACAAGACACACGTATATATAATATATATATTAAAACATGAAATTAAGGTGTTATGTCATGCGTAAATAAGCCAGAGAAAAAAGCAAACGAGAAACTCAAAGAACTCAATAGAAAACGACGAAATGATCTGATGTTTAATATTGACCTGTTTGGTCGCTCGTAATCGGTTGTCTATGAATATAGTTCCTGTAATTTTTTATGAAGGTAAGCTATTTATGTTGTGGGTTTTTTTTTACATATAAAAATCTATAATGGCTAAAAGTTTTATTCATGTTATTTCTTTAATAGTGAACTTTGTGATATTTTTATTATGCTGTAGATCATTGAGCCATTGTTGGACTACGTGTTTAAGTTGTACGAAGGGCAACTCTGCCTTTTCAAGCAGCGACTTTTCACATGGGACAACATCCCTAATGCGCCTTGAAATGAGGAACTCAAAAGTCACGTGTAAAGAAAAAATCTCTGTGTAGTGATATTGGACATATTTCTATTTTTAGCAAATGACTGAACTTAATTATTTGTGGTGATTAGGAAAGTAGAGGAACATAGAATAAATGTGTAAAAACTATGGAGCTATTGAATGTGTTCAAAGTATTAAATTTTCAAAGAACTTATTGTGTTAAAAAGGGGATATTTTACCACAAGGAGCCGCATCACAACAGGATGTTCGGGGTTTGCTAATTTACGGAAAAAGTAATCTCACTTCGTACCCCGAAAATTTAACCACATATGTGAAAATGTCACAGCTTCGAAACAAGCTATCATACATATCCAAGTTAACGATATGGACTGAGCTACAGGAAAAAACGTTACCATTACCGCCTATGTAAAAACAATTAAAGATTTTGACCCACATGTGTCTTGTGACTTCATTTCATATCTAACCAGTTCCGATTAAATAAATTTTTGAGTTAACGCCAAGACTAGCATCATCTTTAACTTTTGTTTCATTCTACAGACTGTGTACCTCGAATGTTTTAACTAAAAAAAATATGTCTTCACTGGGAATCACAGAGCTGAAACATGCACACTTCAGTTTAGCAGGGACATTACTCTGTAACCCATTTTTGACATTTTTTCACATTGGATCTTTAAAGACACTGTCAGTGGTTCACAGTATTGCTTGTCAAAGACATGTCTATTAAGATAGTGAATGCTGCATTCGAAGAGGGACTGCTCGATTCTTTCTCGGAAATTTTGCAATCGTCAAAAATCTAAAACACCCTTTTCTATTCAAAAAAGATAGTCTACATTATAAGGTGTCGACTTTAAGTTAGCAATGGAACTTAAATAATAACTAATGTTTAACTTAGTACAAGACTTTTACAAAAGGTTGCCACATATGTAATATGATGGACACATCAACCTTCAAAAATAGGTCCCTTCTATGTTGCTTGGTCCTTGCAATTCTAAGGTATTACTAAATACCTAGGTTTTCTCTAGAATGGTAGATAAAAGTTGAAAGCTAAGTTGCTTTAATTTTCTCCTATTCTTCTACGTATTACAAGATCAAAAAGATTAAGATTCATGTCCAGTGGCACATATTACAGTCATATCGGGATTCATCATTACACGATGCTGGAAAATTCCTATTGTCAAATTCAATTTCAAATGCATAGATTCTTGCTCAATGAAGGATAAGATCTGTGTGTGAAACGTCTGATATATACAATGATTGATTTATTCATTATTGGTCTTTAACGCCACTTTTATTATTATTTGCTATTTCATGGCGACCAGCTATATAATGGTGAAGAAAGCTGGTGCACCAGGAGAAAACTACTGACATTCGGCTGGAAAATGTCAAACATAGTTTTGGAGTCTGGCCAAGCTTCGAACTCTGAAATAAGCAATGAAGCAATAATTTGTACTAATGAAAGAAGCTTTTTTCTCACTTGATCCAGTTTTCGTTTGATAGATAGTTGTGTTCTTTTATCTTTCAAATTGAATATAGCAAGAGGTTTTATAAAGAGTGTAAAAAAATAGAACAGTAGCCGAGTGCATAGTTCGTTTTAATACATTTTTGTCGTTGGGATGCTATCTTGTTGAGTGAAAGAAAAAACTCGCATATATCTGGCTTTCATTCAAACCAAACACATATCTTTTGGTATTTATGTTGCTAGATTGCTGTTTCCTTGACGTTTACCCCATATTGCATATTGATGCACAAGACACACGTATATATAATATATATATTAAAACATGAAATTAAGGTGTTATGTCATGCGTAAATAAGCCAGAGAAAAAAGCAAACGAGAAACTCAAAGAACTCAATAGAAAACGACGAAATGATCTGATGTTTAATATTGACCTGTTTGGTCGCTCGTAATCGGTTGTCTATGAATATAGTTCCTGTAATTTTTTATGAAGGTAAGCTATTTATGTTGTGGGTTTTTTTTTACATATAAAAATCTATAATGGCTAAAAGTTTTATTCATGTTATTTCTTTAATAGTGAACTTTGTGATATTTTTATTATGCTGTAGATCATTGAGCCATTGTTGGACTACGTGTTTAAGTTGTACGAAGGGCAACTCTGCCTTTTCAAGCAGCGACTTTTCACATGGGACAACATCCCTAATGCGCCTTGAAATGAGGAACTCAAAAGTCACGTGTAAAGAAAAAATCTCTGTGTAGTGATATTGGACATATTTCTATTTTTAGCAAATGACTGAACTTAATTATTTGTGGTGATTAGGAAAGTAGAGGAACATAGAATAAATGTGTAAAAACTATGGAGCTATTGAATGTGTTCAAAGTATTAAATTTTCAAAGAACTTATTGTGTTAAAAAGGGGATATTTTACCACAAGGAGCCGCATCACAACAGGATGTTCGGGGTTTGCTAATTTACGGAAAAAGTAATCTCACTTCGTACCCCGAAAATTTAACCACATATGTGAAAATGTCACAGCTTCGAAACAAGCTATCATACATATCCAAGTTAACGATATGGACTGAGCTACAGGAAAAAACGTTACCATTACCGCCTATGTAAAAACAATTAAAGATTTTGACCCACATGTGTCTTGTGACTTCATTTCATATCTAACCAGTTCCGATTAAATAAATTTTTGAGTTAACGCCAAGACTAGCATCATCTTTAACTTTTGTTTCATTCTACAGACTGTGTACCTCGAATGTTTTAACTAAAAAAAATATGTCTTCACTGGGAATCACAGAGCTGAAACATGCACACTTCAGTTTAGCAGGGACATTACTCTGTAACCCATTTTTGACATTTTTTCACATTGGATCTTTTAAGACACTGTCAGTGGTTCACAGTATTGCTTGTCAAAGACATGTCTATTAAGATAGTGAATGCTGCATTCGAAGAGGGACTGCTCGATTCTTTCTCGGAAATTTTGCAATCGTCAAAAATCTAAAACACCCTTTTCTATTCAAAAAAGATATTCTACATTATAAGGTGTCGACTTTCAGTTAGCAATGGAACTTAAATAATAACTAATGTTTAACTTAGTACAAGACTTTTACAAAAGGTTGCCACATATGTAATATGATGGACACATCAACCTTCAAAAATAGGTCCCTTCTATGTTGCTTGGTCCTTGCAATTCTAAGGTATTACTAAATACCTAGGTTTTCTCTAGAATGGTAGATAAAAGTTGAAAGCTAAGTTGCTTTAATTTTCTCCTATTCTTCTACGTATTACAAGATCAAAAAGATTAAGATTCATGTCCAGTGGCACATATTACAGTCATATCGGGATTCATCATTACACGATGCTGGAAAATTCCTATTGTCAAATTCAATTTCAAATGCATGGATTCTTGCTCAATGAAGGATAAGATCTGTGTGTGAAACGTCTGATATATACAATGATTGATTTATTCATTATTGGTCTTTAACGCCACTTTTATTATTATTTGCTATTTCATGGCGACCAGCTATATAATGGTGAAGAAAGCTGGTGCACCAGGAGAAAACTACTGACATTCGGCTGGAAAATGTCAAACATAGTTTTGGAGTCTGGCCAAGCTTCGAACTCTGAAATAAGCAATGAAGCAATAATTTGTACTAATGAAAGAAGCTTTTTTCTCACTTGATCCAGTTTTCGTTTGATAGATAGTTGTGTTCTTTTATCTTTCAAATTGAATATAGCAAGAGGTTTTATAAAGAGTGTAAAAAAATAGAACAGTAGCCGAGTGCATAGTTCGTTTTAATACATTTTTGTCGTTGGGATGCTATCTTGTTGAGTGAAAGAAAAAACTCGCATATATCTGGCTTTCATTCAAACCAAACACATATCTTTTGGTATTTATGTTGCTAGATTGCTGTTTCCTTGACGTTTACCCCATATTGCATATTGATGCACAAGACACACGTATATATAATATATATATTAAAACATGAAATTAAGGTGTTATGTCATGCGTAAATAAGCCAGAGAAAAAAGCAAACGAGAAACTCAAAGAACTCAATAGAAAACGACGAAATGATCTGATGTTTAATATTGACCTGTTTGGTCGCTCGTAATCGGTTGTCTATGAATATAGTTCCTGTAATTTTTTATGAAGGTAAGCTATTTATGTTGTGGGTTTTTTTTTACATATAAAAATCTATAATGGCTAAAAGTTTTATTCATGTTATTTCTTTAATAGTGAACTTTGTGATATTTTTATTATGCTGTAGATCATTGAGCCATTGTTGGACTACGTGTTTAAGTTGTACGAAGGGCAACTCTGCCTTTTCAAGCAGCGACTTTTCACATGGGACAACATCCCTAATGCGCCTTGAAATGAGGAACTCAAAAGTCACGTGTAAAGAAAAAATCTCTGTGTAGTGATATTGGACATATTTCTATTTTTAGCAAATGACTGAACTTAATTATTTGTGGTGATTAGGAAAGTAGAGGAACATAGAATAAATGTGTAAAAACTATGGAGCTATTGAATGTGTTCAAAGTATTAAATTTTCAAAGAACTTATTGTGTTAAAAAGGGGATATTTTACCACAAGGAGCCGCATCACAACAGGATGTTCGGGGTTTGCTAATTTACGGAAAAAGTAATCTCACTTCGTACCCCGAAAATTTAACCACATATGTGAAAATGTCACAGCTTCGAAACAAGCTATCATACATATCCAAGTTAACGATATGGACTGAGCTACAGGAAAAAACGTTACCATTACCGCCTATGTAAAAACAATTAAAGATTTTGACCCACATGTGTCTTGTGACTTCATTTCATATCTAACCAGTTCCGATTAAATAAATTTTTGAGTTAACGCCAAGACTAGCATCATCTTTAACTTTTGTTTCATTCTACAGACTGTGTACCTCGAATGTTTTAACTAAAAAAAATATGTCTTCACTGGGAATCACAGAGCTGAAACATGCACACTTCAGTTTAGCAGGGACATTACTCTGTAACCCATTTTTGACATTTTTTCACATTGGATCTTTTAAGACACTGTCAGTGGTTCACAGTATTGCTTGTCAAAGACATGTCTATTAAGATAGTGAATGCTGCATTCGAAGAGGGACTGCTCGATTCTTTCTCGGAAATTTTGCAATCGTCAAAAATCTAAAACACCCTTTTCTATTCAAAAAAGATATTCTACATTATAAGGTGTCGACTTTCAGTTAGCAATGGAACTTAAATAATAACTAATGTTTAACTTAGTACAAGACTTTTACAAAAGGTTGCCACATATGTAATATGATGGACACATCAACCTTCAAAAATAGGTCCCTTCTATGTTGCTTGGTCCTTGCAATTCTAAGGTATTACTAAATACCTAGGTTTTCTCTAGAATGGTAGATAAAAGTTGAAAGCTAAGTTGCTTTAATTTTCTCCTATTCTTCTACGTATTACAAGATCAAAAAGATTAAGATTCATGTCCAGTGGCACATATTACAGTCATATCGGGATTCATCATTACACGATGCTGGAAAATTCCTATTGTCAAATTCAATTTCAAATGCATGGATTCTTGCTCAATGAAGGATAAGATCTGTGTGTGAAACGTCTGATATATACAATGATTGATTTATTCATTATTGGTCTTTAACGCCACTTTTATTATTATTTGCTATTTCATGGCGACCAGCTATATAATGGTGAAGAAAGCTGGTGCACCAGGAGAAAACTACTGACATTCGGCTGGAAAATGTCAAACATAGTTTTGGAGTCTGGCCAAGCTTCGAACTCTGAAATAAGCAATGAAGCAATAATTTGTACTAATGAAAGAAGCTTTTTTCTCACTTGATCCAGTTTTCGTTTGATAGATAGTTGTGTTCTTTTATCTTTCAAATTGAATATAGCAAGAGGTTTTATAAAGAGTGTAAAAAAATAGAACAGTAGCCGAGTGCATAGTTCGTTTTAATACATTTTTGTCGTTGGGATGCTATCTTGTTGAGTGAAAGAAAAAACTCGCATATATCTGGCTTTCATTCAAACCAAACACATATCTTTTGGTATTTATGTTGCTAGATTGCTGTTTCCTTGACGTTTACCCCATATTGCATATTGATGCACAAGACACACGTATATATAATATATATATTAAAACATGAAATTAAGGTGTTATGTCATGCGTAAATAAGCCAGAGAAAAAAGCAAACGAGAAACTCAAAGAACTCAATAGAAAACGACGAAATGATCTGATGTTTAATATTGACCTGTTTGGTCGCTCGTAATCGGTTGTCTATGAATATAGTTCCTGTAATTTTTTATGAAGGTAAGCTATTTATGTTGTGGGTTTTTTTTTACATATAAAAATCTATAATGGCTAAAAGTTTTATTCATGTTATTTCTTTAATAGTGAACTTTGTGATATTTTTATTATGCTGTAGATCATTGAGCCATTGTTGGACTACGTGTTTAAGTTGTACGAAGGGCAACTCTGCCTTTTCAAGCAGCGACTTTTCACATGGGACAACATCCCTAATGCGCCTTGAAATGAGGAACTCAAAAGTCACGTGTAAAGAAAAAATCTCTGTGTAGTGATATTGGACATATTTCTATTTTTAGCAAATGACTGAACTTAATTATTTGTGGTGATTAGGAGAGTAGAGGAACATAGAATAAATGTGTAAAAACTATGGAGCTATTGAATGTGTTCAAAGTATTAAATTTTCAAAGAACTTATTGTGTTAAAAAGGGGATATTTTACCACAAGGAGCCGCATCACAACAGGATGTTCGGGGTTTGCTAATTTACGGAAAAAGTAATCTCACTTCGTACCCCGAAAATTTAACCACATATGTGAAAATGTCACAGCTTCGAAACAAGCTATCATACATATCCAAGTTAACGATATGGACTGAGCTACAGGAAAAAACGTTACCATTACCGCCTATGTAAAAACAATTAAAGATTTTGACCCACATGTGTCTTGTGACTTCATTTCATATCTAACCAGTTCCGATTAAATAAATTTTTGAGTTAACGCCAAGACTAGCATCATCTTTAACTTTTGTTTCATTCTACAGACTGTGTACCTCGAATGTTTTAACTAAAAAAAATATGTCTTCACTGGGAATCACAGAGCTGAAACATGCACACTTCAGTTTAGCAGGGACATTACTCTGTAACCCATTTTTGACATTTTTTCACATTGGATCTTTTAAGACACTGTCAGTGGTTCACAGTATTGCTTGTCAAAGACATGTCTATTAAGATAGTGAATGCTGCATTCGAAGAGGGACTGCTCGATTCTTTCTCGGAAATTTTGCAATCGTCAAAAATCTAAAACACCCTTTTCTATTCAAAAAAGATATTCTACATTATAAGGTGTCGACTTTCAGTTAGCAATGGAACTTAAATAATAACTAATGTTTAACTTAGTACAAGACTTTTACAAAAGGTTGCCACATATGTAATATGATGGACACATCAACCTTCAAAAATAGGTCCCTTCTATGTTGCTTGGTCCTTGCAATTCTAAGGTATTACTAAATACCTAGGTTTTCTCTAGAATGGTAGATAAAAGTTGAAAGCTAAGTTGCTTTAATTTTCTCCTATTCTTCTACGTATTACAAGATCAAAAAGATTAAGATTCATGTCCAGTGGCACATATTACAGTCATATCGGGATTCATCATTACACGATGCTGGAAAATTCCTATTGTCAAATTCAATTTCAAATGCATAGATTCTTGCTCAATGAAGGATAAGATCTGTGTGTGAAACGTCTGATATATACAATGATTGATTTATTCATTATTGGTCTTTAACGCCACTTTTATTATTATTTGCTATTTCATGGCGACCAGCTATATAATGGTGAAGAAAGCTGGTGCACCAGGAGAAAACTACTGACATTCGGCTGGAAAATGTCAAACATAGTTTTGGAGTCTGGCCAAGCTTCGAACTCTGAAATAAGCAATGAAGCAATAATTTGTACTAATGAAAGAAGCTTTTTTCTCACTTGATCCAGTTTTCGTTTGATAGATAGTTGTGTTCTTTTATCTTTCAAATTGAATATAGCAAGAGGTTTTATAAAGAGTGTAAAAAAATAGAACAGTAGCCGAGTGCATAGTTCGTTTTAATACATTTTTGTCGTTGGGATGCTATCTTGTTGAGTGAAAGAAAAAACTCGCATATATCTGGCTTTCATTCAAACCAAACACATATCTTTTGGTATTTATGTTGCTAGATTGCTGTTTCCTTGACGTTTACCCCATATTGCATATTGATGCACAAGACACACGTATATATAATATATATATTAAAACATGAAATTAAGGTGTTATGTCATGCGTAAATAAGCCAGAGAAAAAAGCAAACGAGAAACTCAAAGAACTCAATAGAAAACGACGAAATGATCTGATGTTTAATATTGACCTGTTTGGTCGCTCGTAATCGGTTGTCTATGAATATAGTTCCTGTAATTTTTTATGAAGGTAAGCTATTTATGTTGTGGGTTTTTTTTTACATATAAAAATCTATAATGGCTAAAAGTTTTATTCATGTTATTTCTTTAATAGTGAACTTTGTGATATTTTTATTATGCTGTAGATCATTGAGCCATTGTTGGACTACGTGTTTAAGTTGTACGAAGGGCAACTCTGCCTTTTCAAGCAGCGACTTTTCACATGGGACAACATCCCTAATGCGCCTTGAAATGAGGAACTCAAAAGTCACGTGTAAAGAAAAAATCTCTGTGTAGTGATATTGGACATATTTCTATTTTTAGCAAATGACTGAACTTAATTATTTGTGGTGATTAGGAAAGTAGAGGAACATAGAATAAATGTGTAAAAACTATGGAGCTATTGAATGTGTTCAAAGTATTAAATTTTCAAAGAACTTATTGTGTTAAAAAGGGGATATTTTACCACAAGGAGCCGCATCACAACAGGATGTTCGGGGTTTGCTAATTTACGGAAAAAGTAATCTCACTTCGTACCCCGAAAATTTAACCACATGTGAAAATGTCACAGCTTCGAAACAAGCTATCATACATATCCAAGTTAACGATATGGACTGAGCTACAGGAAAAAACGTTACCATTACCGCCTATGTAAAAACAATTAAAGATTTTGACCCACATGTGTCTTGTGACTTCATTTCATATCTAACCAGTTCCGATTAAATAAATTTTTGAGTTAACGCCAAGACTAGCATCATCTTTAACTTTTGTTTCATTCTACAGACTGTGTACCTCGAATGTTTTAACTAAAAAAAATATGTCTTCACTGGGAATCACAGAGCTGAAACATGCACACTTCAGTTTAGCAGGGACATTACTCTGTAACCCATTTTTGACATTTTTTCACATTGGATCTTTTAAGACACTGTCAGTGGTTCACAGTATTGCTTGTCAAAGACATGTCTATTAAGATAGTGAATGCTGCATTCGAAGAGGGACTGCTCGATTCTTTCTCGGAAATTTTGCAATCGTCAAAAATCTAAAACACCCTTTTCTATTCAAAAAAGATATTCTACATTATAAGGTGTCGACTTTCAGTTAGCAATGGAACTTAAATAATAACTAATGTTTAACTTAGTACAAGACTTTTACAAAAGGTTGCCACATATGTAATATGATGGACACATCAACCTTCAAAAATAGGTCCCTTCTATGTTGCTTGGTCCTTGCAATTCTAAGGTATTACTAAATACCTAGGTTTTCTCTAGAATGGTAGATAAAAGTTGAAAGCTAAGTTGCTTTAATTTTCTCCTATTCTTCTACGTATTACAAGATCAAAAAGATTAAGATTCATGTCCAGTGGCACATATTACAGTCATATCGGGATTCATCATTACACGATGCTGGAAAATTCCTATTGTCAAATTCAATTTCAAATGCATAGATTCTTGCTCAATGAAGGATAAGATCTGTGTGTGAAACGTCTGATATATACAATGATTGATTTATTCATTATTGGTCTTTAACGCCACTTTTATTATTATTTTCTATTTCATGGCGACCAGCTATATAATGGTGAAGAAAGCTGGTGCACCAGGAGAAAACTACTGACATTCGGCTGGAAAATGTCAAACATAGTTTTGGAGTCTGGCCAAGCTTCGAACTCTGAAATAAGCAATGAAGCAATAATTTGTACTAATGAAAGAAGCTTTTTTCTCACTTGATCCAGTTTTCGTTTGATAGATAGTTGTGTTCTTTTATCTTTCAAATTGAATATAGCAAGAGGTTTTATAAAGAGTGTAAAAAAATAGAACAGTAGCCGAGTGCATAGTTCGTTTTAATACATTTTTGTCGTTGGGATGCTATCTTGTTGAGTGAAAGAAAAAACTCGCATATATCTGGCTTTCATTCAAACCAAACACATATCTTTTGGTATTTATGTTGCTAGATTGCTGTTTCCTTGACGTTTACCCCATATTGCATATTGATGCACAAGACACACGTATATATAATATATATATTAAAACATGAAATTAAGGTGTTATGTCATGCGTAAATAAGCCAGAGAAAAAAGCAAACGAGAAACTCAAAGAACTCAATAGAAAACGACGAAATGATCTGATGTTTAATATTGACCTGTTTGGTCGCTCGTAATCAGTTGTCTATGAATATAGTTCCTGTAATTTTTTATGAAGGTAAGCTATTTATGTTGTGGGTTTTTTTTACATATAAAAATCTATAATGGCTAAAAGTTTTATTCATGTTATTTCTTTAATAGTGAACTTTGTGATATTTTTATTATGCTGTAGATCATTGAGCCATTGTTGGACTACGTGTTTAAGTTGTACGAAGGGCAACTCTGCCTTTTCAAGCAGCGACTTTTCACATGGGACAACATCCCTAATGCGCCTTGAAATGAGGAACTCAAAAGTCACGTGTAAAGAAAAAATCTCTGTGTAGTGATATTGGACATATTTCTATTTTTAGCAAATGACTGAACTTAATTATTTGTGGTGATTAGGAAAGTAGAGGAACATAGAATAAATGTGTAAAAACTATGGAGCTATTGAATGTGTTCAAAGTATTAAATTTTCAAAGAACTTATTGTGTTAAAAAGGGGATATTTTACCACAAGGAGCCGCATCACAACAGGATGTTCGGGGTTTGCTAATTTACGGAAAAAGTAATCTCACTTCGTACCCCGAAAATTTAACCACATATGTGAAAATGTCACAGCTTCGAAACAAGCTATCATACATATCCAAGTTAACGATATGGACTGAGCTACAGGAAAAAACGTTACCATTACCGCCTATGTAAAAACAATTAAAGATTTTGACCCACATGTGTCTTGTGACTTCATTTCATATCTAACCAGTTCCGATTAAATAAATTTTTGAGTTAACGCCAAGACTAGCATCATCTTTAACTTTTGTTTCATTCTACAGACTGTGTACCTCGAATGTTTTAACTAAAAAAAATATGTCTTCACTGGGAATCACAGAGCTGAAACATGCACACTTCAGTTTAGCAGGGACATTACTCTGTAACCCATTTTTGACATTTTTTCACATTGGATCTTTTAAGACACTGTCAGTGGTTCACAGTATTGCTTGTCAAAGACATGTCTATTAAGATAGTGAATGCTGCATTCGAAGAGGGACTGCTCGATTCTTTCTCGGAAATTTTGCAATCGTCAAAAATCTAAAACACCCTTTTCTATTCAAAAAAGATATTCTACATTATAAGGTGTCGACTTTAAGTTAGCAATGGAACTTAAATAATAACTAATGTTTAACTTAGTACAAGACTTTTACAAAAGGTTGCCACATATGTAATATGATGGACACATCAACCTTCAAAAATAGGTCCCTTCTATGTTGCTTGGTCCTTGCAATTCTAAGGTATTACTAAATACCTAGGTTTTCTCTAGAATGGTAGATAAAAGTTGAAAGCTAAGTTGCTTTAATTTTCTCCTATTCTTCTACGTATTACAAGATCAAAAAGATTAAGATTCATGTCCAGTGGCACATATTACAGTCATATCGGGATTCATCATTACACGATGCTGGAAAATTCCTATTGTCAAATTCAATTTCAAATGCATAGATTCTTGCTCAATGAAGGATAAGATCTGTGTGTAAAACGTCTGATATATACAATGATTGATTTATTCATTATTGGTCTTTAACGCCACTTTTATTATTATTTGCTATTTCATGGCGACCAGCTATATAATGGTGAAGAAAGCTGGTGCACCAGGAGAAAACTACTGACATTCGGCTGGAAAATGTCAAACATAGTTTTGGAGTCTGGCCAAGCTTCGAACTCTGAAATAAGCAATGAAGCAATAATTTGTACTAATGAAAGAAGCTTTTTTCTCACTTGATCCAGTTTTCGTTTGATAGATAGTTGTGTTCTTTTATCTTTCAAATTGAATATAGCAAGAGGTTTTATAAAGAGTGTAAAAAAATAGAACAGTAGCCGAGTGCATAGTTCGTTTTAATACATTTTTGTCGTTGGGATGCTATCTTGTTGAGTGAAAGAAAAAACTCGCATATATCTGGCTTTCATTCAAACCAAACACATATCTTTTGGTATTTATGTTGCTAGATTGCTGTTTCCTTGACGTTTACCCCATATTGCATATTGATGCACAAGACACACGTATATATAATATATATATTAAAACATGAAATTAAGGTGTTATGTCATGCGTAAATAAGCCAGAGAAAAAAGCAAACGAGAAACTCAAAGAACTCAATAGAAAACGACGAAATGATCTGATGTTTAATATTGACCTGTTTGGTCGCTCGTAATCAGTTGTCTATGAATATAGTTCCTGTAATTTTTTATGAAGGTAAGCTATTTATGTTGTGGGTTTTTTTTACATATAAAAATCTATAATGGCTAAAAGTTTTATTCATGTTATTTCTTTAATAGTGAACTTTGTGATATTTTTATTATGCTGTAGATCATTGAGCCATTGTTGGACTACGTGTTTAAGTTGTACGAAGGGCAACTCTGCCTTTTCAAGCAGCGACTTTTCACATGGGACAACATCCCTAATGCGCCTTGAAATGAGGAACTCAAAAGTCACGTGTAAAGAAAAAATCTCTGTGTAGTGATATTGGACATATTTCTATTTTTAGCAAATGACTGAACTTAATTATTTGTGGTGATTAGGAAAGTAGAGGAACATAGAATAAATGTGTAAAAACTATGGAGCTATTGAATGTGTTCAAAGTATTAAATTTTCAAAGAACTTATTGTGTTAAAAAGGGGATATTTTACCACAAGGAGCCGCATCACAACAGGATGTTCGGGGTTTGCTAATTTACGGAAAAAGTAATCTCACTTCGTACCCCGAAAATTTAACCACATATGTGAAAATGTCACAGCTTCGAAACAAGCTATCATACATATCCAAGTTAACGATATGGACTGAGCTACAGGAAAAAACGTTACCATTACCGCCTATGTAAAAACAATTAAAGATTTTGACCCACATGTGTCTTGTGACTTCATTTCATATCTAACCAGTTCCGATTAAATAAATTTTTTGAGTTAACGCCAAGACTAGCATCATCTTTAACTTTTGTTTCATTCTACAGACTGTGTACCTCGAATGTTTTAACTAAAAAAAATATGTCTTCACTGGGAATCACAGAGCTGAAACATGCACACTTCAGTTTAGCAGGGACATTACTCTGTAACCCATTTTTGACATTTTTTCACATTGGATCTTTAAAGACACTGTCAGTGGTTCACAGTATTGCTTGTCAAAGACATGTCTATTAAGATAGTGAATGCTGCATTCGAAGAGGGACTGCTCGATTCTTTCTCGGAAATTTTGCAATCGTCAAAAATCTAAAACACCCTTTTCTATTCAAAAAAGATATTCTACATTATAAGGTGTCGACTTTAAGTTAGCAATGGAACTTAAATAATAACTAATGTTTAACTTAGTACAAGACTTTTACAAAAGGTTGCCACATATGTAATATGATGGACACATCAACCTTCAAAAATAGGTCCCTTCTATGTTGCTTGGTCCTTGCAATTCTAAGGTATTACTAAATACCTAGGTTTTCTCTAGAATGGTAGATAAAAGTTGAAAGCTAAGTTGCTTTAATTTTCTCCTATTCTTCTACGTATTACAAGATCAAAAAGATTAAGATTCATGTCCAGTGGCACATATTACAGTCATATCGGGATTCATCATTACACGATGCTGGAAAATTCCTATTGTCAAATTCAATTTCAAATGCATAGATTCTTGCTCAATGAAGGATAAGATCTGTGTGTGAAACGTCTGATATATACAATGATTGATTTATTCATTATTGGTCTTTAACGCCACTTTTATTATTATTTGCTATTTCATGGCGACCAGCTATATAATGGTGAAGAAAGCTGGTGCACCAGGAGAAAACTACTGACATTCGGCTGGAAAATGTCAAACATAGTTTTGGAGTCTGGCCAAGCTTCGAACTCTGAAATAAGCAATGAAGCAATAATTTGTACTAATGAAAGAAGCTTTTTTCTCACTTGATCCAGTTTTCGTTTGATAGATAGTTGTGTTCTTTTATCTTTCAAATTGAATATAGCAAGAGGTTTTATAAAGAGTGTAAAAAAATAGAACAGTAGCCGAGTGCATAGTTCGTTTTAATACATTTTTGTCGTTGGGATGCTATCTTGTTGAGTGAAAGAAAAAACTCGCATATATCTGGCTTTCATTCAAACCAAACACATATCTTTTGGTATTTATGTTGCTAGATTGCTGTTTCCTTGACGTTTACCCCATATTGCATATTGATGCACAAGACACACGTATATATAATATATATATTAAAACATGAAATTAAGGTGTTATGTCATGCGTAAATAAGCCAGAGAAAAAAGCAAACGAGAAACTCAAAGAACTCAATAGAAAACGACGAAATGATCTGATGTTTAATATTGACCTGTTTGGTCGCTCGTAATCGGTTGTCTATGAATATAGTTCCTGTAATTTTTTATGAAGGTAAGCTATTTATGTTGTGGGTTTTTTTTTACATATAAAAATCTATAATGGCTAAAAGTTTTATTCATGTTATTTCTTTAATAGTGAACTTTGTGATATTTTTATTATGCTGTAGATCATTGAGCCATTGTTGGACTACGTGTTTAAGTTGTACGAAGGGCAACTCTGCCTTTTCAAGCAGCGACTTTTCACATGGGACAACATCCCTAATGCGCCTTGAAATGAGGAACTCAAAAGTCACGTGTAAAGAAAAAATCTCTGTGTAGTGATATTGGACATATTTCTATTTTTAGCAAATGACTGAACTTAATTATTTGTGGTGATTAGGAAAGTAGAGGAACATAGAATAAATGTGTAAAAACTATGGAGCTATTGAATGTGTTCAAAGTATTAAATTTTCAAAGAACTTATTGTGTTAAAAAGGGGATATTTTACCACAAGGAGCCGCATCACAACAGGATGTTCGGGGTTTGCTAATTTACGGAAAAAGTAATCTCACTTCGTACCCCGAAAATTTAACCACATATGTGAAAATGTCACAGCTTCGAAACAAGCTATCATACATATCCAAGTTAACGATATGGACTGAGCTACAGGAAAAAACGTTACCATTACCGCCTATGTAAAAACAATTAAAGATTTTGACCCACATGTGTCTTGTGACTTCATTTCATATCTAACCAGTTCCGATTAAATAAATTTTTGAGTTAACGCCAAGACTAGCATCATCTTTAACTTTTGTTTCATTCTACAGACTGTGTACCTCGAATGTTTTAACTAAAAAAAATATGTCTTCACTGAGAATCACAGAGCTGAAACATGCACACTTCAGTTTAGCAGGGACATTACTCTGTAACCCATTTTTGACATTTTTTCACATTGGATCTTTTAAGACACTGTCAGTGGTTCACAGTATTGCTTGTCAAAGACATGTCTATTAAGATAGTGAATGCTGCATTCGAAGAGGGACTGCTCGATTCTTTCTCGGAAATTTTGCAATCGTCAAAAATCTAAAACACCCTTTTCTATTCAAAAAAGATATTCTACATTATAAGGTGTCGACTTTAAGTTAGCAATGGAACTTAAATAATAACTAATGTTTAACTTAGTACAAGACTTTTACAAAAGGTTGCCACATATGTAATATGATGGACACATCAACCTTCAAAAATAGGTCCCTTCTATGTTGCTTGGTCCTTGCAATTCTAAGGTATTACTAAATACCTAGGTTTTCTCTAGAATGGTAGATAAAAGTTGAAAGCTAAGTTGCTTTAATTTTCTCCTATTCTTCTACGTATTACAAGATCAAAAAGATTAAGATTCATGTCCAGTGGCACATATTACAGTCATATCGGGATTCATCATTACACGATGCTGGAAAATTCCTATTGTCAAATTCAATTTCAAATGCATAGATTCTTGCTCAATGAAGGATAAGATCTGTGTGTGAAACGTCTGATATATACAATGATTGATTTATTCATTATTGGTCTTTAACGCCACTTTTATTATTATTTGCTATTTCATGGCGACCAGCTATATAATGGTGAAGAAAGCTGGTGCACCAGGAGAAAACTACTGACATTCGGCTGGAAAATGTCAAACATAGTTTTGGAGTCTGGCCAAGCTTCGAACTCTGAAATAAGCAATGAAGCAATAATTTGTACTAATGAAAGAAGCTTTTTTCTCACTTGATCCAGTTTTCGTTTGATAGATAGTTGTGTTCTTTTATCTTTCAAATTGAATATAGCAAGAGGTTTTATAAAGAGTGTAAAAAAATAGAACAGTAGCCGAGTGCATAGTTCGTTTTAATACATTTTTGTCGTTGGGATGCTATCTTGTTGAGTGAAAGAAAAAACTCGCATATATCTGGCTTTCATTCAAACCAAACACATATCTTTTGGTATTTATGTTGCTAGATTGCTGTTTCCTTGACGTTTACCCCATATTGCATATTGATGCACAAGACACACGTATATATAATATATATATTAAAACATGAAATTAAGGTGTTATGTCATGCGTAAATAAGCCAGAGAAAAAAGCAAACGAGAAACTCAAAGAACTCAATAGAAAACGACGAAATGATCTGATGTTTAATATTGACCTGTTTGGTCGCTCGTAATCGGTTGTCTATGAATATAGTTCCTGTAATTTTTTATGAAGGTAAGCTATTTATGTTGTGGGTTTTTTTTTACATATAAAAATCTATAATGGCTAAAAGTTTTATTCATGTTATTTCTTTAATAGTGAACTTTGTGATATTTTTATTATGCTGTAGATCATTGAGCCATTGTTGGACTACGTGTTTAAGTTGTACGAAGGGCAACTCTGCCTTTTCAAGCAGCGACTTTTCACATGGGACAACATCCCTAATGCGCCTTGAAATGAGGAACTCAAAAGTCACGTGTAAAGAAAAAATCTCTGTGTAGTGATATTGGACATATTTCTATTTTTAGCAAATGACTGAACTTAATTATTTGTGGTGATTAGGAAAGTAGAGGAACATAGAATAAATGTGTAAAAACTATGGAGCTATTGAATGTGTTCAAAGTATTAAATTTTCAAAGAACTTATTGTGTTAAAAAGGGGATATTTTACCACAAGGAGCCGCATCACAACAGGATGTTCGGGGTTTGCTAATTTACGGGAAAAGTAATCTCACTTCGTACCCCGAAAATTTAACCACATATGTGAAAATGTCACAGCTTCGAAACAAGCTATCATACATATCCAAGTTAACGATATGGACTGAGCTACAGGAAAAAACGTTACCATTACCGCCTATGTAAAAACAATTAAAGATTTTGACCCACATGTGTCTTGTGACTTCATTTCATATCTAACCAGTTCCGATTAAATAAATTTTTGAGTTAACGCCAAGACTAGCATCATCTTTAACTTTTGTTTCATTCTACAGACTGTGTACCTCGAATGTTTTAACTAAAAAAAATATGTCTTCACTGGGAATCACAGAGCTGAAACATGCACACTTCAGTTTAGCAGGGACATTACTCTGTAACCCATTTTTGACATTTTTTCACATTGGATCTTTAAAGACACTGTCAGTGGTTCACAGTATTGCTTGTCAAAGACATGTCTATTAAGATAGTGAATGCTGCATTCGAAGAGGGACTGCTCGATTCTTTCTCGGAAACTTTGCAATCGTCAAAAATCTAAAACACCCTTTTCTATTCAAAAAAGATATTCTACATTATAAGGTGTCGACTTTAAGTTAGCAATGGAACTTAAATAATAACTAATGTTTAACTTAGTACAAGACTTTTACAAAAGGTTGCCACATATGTAATATGATGGACACATCAACCTTCAAAAATAGGTCCCTTGTAGGACATTGTAGGAACGTAAAAGTGTGGACTACCAGTTACGTTGTAAGAACGTTATGATATAACGTTATGGAAAACCAACCTGGAACCTAAATAGAACCTTGTGTAACCAAATTGGAACCTTGATAGAACCTTGTATAACCAATCTGGAACCTTAATAGAACCTTGTGTAACGAATCAGAAACCTTTATAGAACCTTGTGTAACCAATCTGGAACCTAAATATAATCATTTGTTACCAATCTGGAACCCAAATTTAACCTAGTCCCAGACAACATTTGTATGTTGGCACAACAATGGCCCAACGTATCTACATTCATTGGCTCAACGTTGTTTTTCTCTCCATCTTCCTGAACACGCATGAACATTTTGCCACTGAACGTTTTAGCAAACAACAATCAATTAATCTTTCTCTCCAGGAATTGTACCCATATTTGAATGAATTAAATCAACACATCCATGTTACCTTTTTTTCTTAAATAATGAATAAAAAGATATGATACCAATACATAATTTATTTTAGCTAGACAAGGAGCAAATTCTTAAAAGTTTAATTTTATGTATCTACACGTTGCAACATCAGATCTAGAATGAAAATTATAAAGTATAGTCATGATGTTTCATTTCTGTAAATGTTATTCACTTCATCAGGTTCATATGTAGTTATTTCCTAGTTCTGTAATTCACTTCTGACATCAGGTTCATACAGTTATTTCCTAGTTCTATAATTTCACTTCATCATGTTCATACAATTACTTCCTAGTTCTGTAATTCACTTCATCAGATTCATCCAATTATTTCCTTGTTCTGTAATTTCACTTCATCAGGTTCATACAGTTATTTCATAGTTATATAATTCACTTCATCAGGTTCATACAGTTATTTCCTAGTTCTGTAATTTCACTTCATTAGGTGCATACAGTTATCTCCTAGTTCTGTAATTTCACTTCATTCGGTTCATACAATTATTTTTTAGTTTTGTAATTCACTTCATCATGTTCATGCACTTACTCCCTAGTTCTGTAATTTCACTTCATTAGGTTTATACAGTTATTTCCTAGTTTTGTAATCTAACATGGGTTGTATTTACAAGAGTGTTCCTTTTGTTTTCTGCTACTCTTTCATTTGGAACTTTTTTTCTGAATATGTCTTTTGTTTAATTCTTATCCAGTGTAGCAAATCTTCAGAAAAATTATTTTACTGCCCCTGTAATAAAGAAATGAACAAATGAATACTCAATGTATACTTCGTATGAATATAATAAATCCTAAAAGACTCTTGTTTAAAACTAGACTATACAATGCGATGCCATATAGGCATAATGCACTCATACCACATCTTCCAACATCTATTTAGATTGTTAGACTTCACTGTGCTAGCTAAGTTTAGCTTAAAAAGTTTAAAAATTGAGGGTAGATATGGATACAGGAAACAGAACCATGTAAAAAAATGTTCTAACTAAATGAATAATTCTAGTAAAAAATCTAAATCAAATCTAAATACAACAGCATTATCGGTATTATAATATTTAACATTTTAATTATGCATATATCATGTATATATTTTCAAATTTCGAATCCGATGTGGCATTAAGGATTGCTATTATGTTACTAACTTAAAGTAATTTATTGTGCATTTTGTCCAATTCTTTTAAATTTGTATGACCTAAAAATAATTAAACAACATTCTGAAACAGTATGTAACAAGGAAAATTCGAAAATACACCTTTCCATTGATAAGGGTTATTAATGCAATCTTCACATTTAACAAAGATTTCAGAAATAAAATAAGTTTTATTTGTGGTTAAAAAACATGTATTATTTGTCATTCATAATCATATACGTATATATATATATATCAGAATGTTTAAAGTAACAATCAACTTACATGTTTCTTTCTCTTTAGATGATACGATTTTCTCTTTTGTTTTCTTTGTTATCACTGCTTTCTTACAAATACACGACAGAAAATAGTCTCAAAAGTGACTATCCCATTACACTTAGATTTCCTATAACCTTAATTACCATAGCAACTATCTTTGAAATTTGTCTAAGTTAAACATCTGGTCAACATCATTCTATAGGTCAACCTTATCAGAATATGCTTGATTAACATAATGGCTGTATCAAATATCATTATGTATTATACATGTTATAATTGCTAATTATGTTTCACAAATAAATAATGAGAATAATGAATTTTAACTTTCAATCGAGCAATCTATATGTTTAAGGAATAAAAAGTTATTATGTTCTTAATGCAGTGTCGGTTTTTTAGTTTTAAAAACTATCAGCATTCACTTTCTGAAACAAAATAAAGGTTTGATTAACATGCAAGACGGCAAACATCTTACTTGCATTTTTTGCTATTAATTTGCTATTTTTTTAATTTTTTTTGGAAAGATTATTTTTTTCAAAAAAATGAGGAACATTATTCGAACGTTTTAAGAATGTTAGTAAAGTAACGTAAAAAAGTAACTAATATTAAACGTTTCTACAACGTATTATTTGTAACATAACCAACCTGAAACTTCCACACAACGTTAAAACAAAACGTTCCTAGAACGTTGAATTGTAACGTTTCATTTTAACGTTCTTACAACGTTCGTGTAACGTTAAGGTCCGAAATAACCTTACAGGAACCAATCCACAACGTTCTTTGAACGTTATGTGTTTAGTGGGTACTAAATACCTAGGTTTTCTCTAGAATGGTAGATAAAAGTTGAAAGCTAAGTTGCTTTAATTTTCTCCTATTCTTCTACGTATTACAAGATCAAAAAAATTAAGATTCATGTCCAGTGGCACATATTACAGTCATATCGGGATTCATCATTACACGATGCTGGAAAATTCCTATTGTCAAATTCAATTTCAAATGCATAGATTCTTGCTCAATGAAGGATAAGATCTGTGTGTGAAACGTCTGATATATACAATGATTGATTTATTCATTATTGGTCTTTAACGCCACTTTTATTATTATTTGCTATTTCATGGCGACCAGCTATATAATGGTGAAGAAAGCTGGTGCACCAGGAGAAAACTACTGACATTCGGCTGGAAAATGTCAAACATAGTTTTGGAGTCTGGCCAAGCTTCGAACTCTGAAATAAGCAATGAAGCAATAATTTGTACTAATGAAAGAAGCTTTTTTCTCACTTGATCCAGTTTTCGTTTGATAGATAGTTGTGTTCTTTTATCTTTCAAATTGAATATAGCAAGTGGTTTTATAAAGAGTGTAAAAAAATAGAACAGTAGCCGAGTGCATAGTTCGTTTTAATACATTTTTGTCGTTGGGATGCTATCTTGTTGAGTGAAAGAAAAAACTCGCATATATCTGGCTTTCATTCAAACCAAACACATATCTTTTGGTATTTATGTTGCTAGATTGCTGTTTCCTTGACGTTTACCCCATATTGCATATTGATGCACAAGACACACGTATATATAATATATATATTAAAACATGAAATTAAGGTGTTATGTCATGCGTAAATAAGCCAGAGAAAAAAGCAAACGAGAAACTCAAAGAACTCAATAGAAAACGACGAAATGATCTGATGTTTAATATTGACCTGTTTGGTCGCTCGTAATCGGTTGTCTATGAATATAGTTCCTGTAATTTTTTATGAAGGTAAGCTATTTATGTTGTGGGTTTTTTTTTACATATAAAAATCTATAATGGCTAAAAGTTTTATTCATGTTATTTCTTTAATAGTGAACTTTGTGATATTTTTATTATGCTGTAGATCATTGAGCCATTGTTGGACTACGTGTTTAAGTTGTACGAAGGGCAACTCTGCCTTTTCAAGCAGCGACTTTTCACATCGGACAACATCCCTAATGCGCCTTGAAATGAGGAACTCAAAAGTCACGTGTAAAGAAAAAATCTCTGTGTAGTGATATTGGACATATTTCTATTTTTAGCAAATGACTGAACTTAATTATTTGTGGTGATTAGGAAAGTAGAGGAACATAGAATAAATGTGTAAAAACTATGGAGCTATTGAATGTGTTCAAAGTATTAAATTTTCAAAGAACTTATTGTGTTAAAAAGGGGATATTTTACCACAAGGAGCCGCATCACAACAGGATGTTCGGGGTTTGCTAATTTACGGAAAAAGTAATCTCACTTCGTACCCCGAAAATTTAACCACATATGTGAAAATGTCACAGCTTCGAAACAAGCTATCATACATATCCAAGTTAACGATATGGACTGAGCTACAGGAAAAAACGTTACCATTACCGCCTATGTAAAAACAATTAAAGATTTTGACCCACATGTGTCTTGTGACTTCATTTCATATCTAACCAGTTCCGATTAAATAAATTTTTGAGTTAACGCCAAGACTAGCATCATCTTTAACTTTTGTTTCATTCTACAGACTGTGTACCTCGAATGTTTTAACTAAAAAAAATATGTCTTCACTGGGAATCACAGAGCTGAAACATGCACACTTCAGTTTAGCAGGGACATTACTCTGTAACCCATTTTTGACATTTTTTCACATTGGATCTTTAAAGACACTGTCAGTGGTTCACAGTATTGCTTGTCAAAGACATGTCTATTAAGATAGTGAATGCTGCATTCGAAGAGGGACTGCTCGATTCTTTCTCGGAAATTTTGCAATCGTCAAAAATCTAAAACACCCTTTTCTATTCAAAAAAGATATTCTACATTATAAGGTGTCGACTTTAAGTTAGCAATGGAACTTAAATAATAACTAATGTTTAACTTAGTACAAGACTTTTACAAAAGGTTGCCACATATGTAATATGATGGACACATCAACCTTCAAAAATAGGTCCCTTCTATGTTGCTTGGTCCTTGCAATTCTAAGGTATTACTAAATACCTAGGTTTTCTCTAGAATGGTAGATAAAAGTTGAAAGCTAAGTTGCTTTAATTTTCTCCTATTCTTCTACGTATTACAAGATCAAAAAGATTAAGATTCATGTCCAGTGGCACATATTACAGTCATATCGGGATTCATCATTACACGATGCTGGAAAATTCCTATTGTCAAATTCAATTTCAAATGCATAGATTCTTGCTCAATGAAGGATAAGATCTGTGTGTGAAACGTCTGATATATACAATGATTGATTTATTCATTATTGGTCTTTAACGCCAATTTTATTATTATTTGCTATTTCATGGCGACCAGCTATATAATGGTGAAGAAAGCTGGTGCACCAGGAGAAAACTACTGACATTCGGCTGGAAAATGTCAAACATAGTTTTTGGAGTCTGGCCAAGCTTCGAACTCTGAAATAAGCAATGAAGCAATAATTTGTACTAATGAAAGAAGCTTTTTTCTCACTTGATCCAGTTTTCGTTTGATAGATAGTTGTGTTCTTTTATCTTTCAAATTGAATATAGCAAGAGGTTTTATAAAGAGTGTAAAAAAATAGAACAGTAGCCGAGTGCATAGTTCGTTTTAATACATTTTTGTCGTTGGGATGCTATCTTGTTGAGTGAAAGAAAAAACTCGCATATATCTGGCTTTCATTCAAACCAAACACATATCTTTTGGTATTTATGTTGCTAGATTGCTGTTTCCTTGACGTTTACCCCATATTGCATATTGATGCACAAGACACACGTATATATAATATATATATTAAAACATGAAATTAAGGTGTTATGTCATGCGTAAATAAGCCAGAGAAAAAAGCAAACGAGAAACTCAAAGAACTCAATAGAAAACGACGAAATGATCTGATGTTTAATATTGACCTGTTTGGTCGCTCGTAATCGGTTGTCTATGAATATAGTTCCTGTAATTTTTTATGAAGGTAAGCTATTTATGTTGTGGGTTTTTTTTTACATATAAAAATCTATAATGGCTAAAAGTTTTATTCATGTTATTTCTTTAATAGTGAACTTTGTGATATTTTTATTATGCTGTAGATCATTGAGCCATTGTTGGACTACGTGTTTAAGTTGTACGAAGGGCAACTCTGCCTTTTCAAGCAGCGACTTTTCACATGGGACAACATCCCTAATGCGCCTTGAAATGAGGAACTCAAAAGTCACGTGTAAAGAAAAAATCTCTGTGTAGTGATATTGGACATATTTCTATTTTTAGCAAATGACTGAACTTAATTATTTGTGGTGATTAGGAAAGTAGAGGAACATAGAATAAATGTGTAAAAACTATGGAGCTATTGAATGTGTTCAAAGTATTAAATTTTCAAAGAACTTATTGTGTTAAAAAGGGGATATTTTACCACAAGGAGCCGCATCACAACAGGATGTTCGGGGTTTGCTAATTTACGGAAAAAGTAATCTCACTTCGTACCCCGAAAATTTAACCACATATGTGAAAATGTCACAGCTTCGAAACAAGCTATCATACATATCCAAGTTAACGATATGGACTGAGCTACAGGAAAAAACGTTACCATTACCGCCTATGTAAAAACAATTAAAGATTTTGACCCACATGTGTCTTGTGACTTCATTTCATATCTAACCAGTTCCGATTAAATAAATTTTTGAGTTAACGCCAAGACTAGCATCATCTTTAACTTTTGTTTCATTCTACAGACTGTGTACCTCGAATGTTTTAACTAAAAAAAATATGTCTTCACTGGGAATCACAGAGCTGAAACATGCACACTTCAGTTTAGCAGGGACATTACTCTGTAACCCATTTTTGACATTTTTTCACATTGGATCTTTAAAGACACTGTCAGTGGTTCACAGTATTGCTTGTCAAAGACATGTCTATTAAGATAGTGAATGCTGCATTCGAAGAGGGACTGCTCGATTCTTTCTCGGAAATTTTGCAATCGTCAAAAATCTAAAACACCCTTTTCTATTCAAAAAAGATATTCTACATTATAAGGTGTCGACTTTAAGTTAGCAATGGAACTTAAATAATAACTAATGTTTAACTTAGTACAAGACTTTTACAAAAGGTTGCCACATATGTAATATGATGGACACATCAACCTTCAAAAATAGGTCCCTTCTATGTTGCTTGGTCCTTGCAATTCTAAGGTATTACTAAATACCTAGGTTTTCTCTAGAATGGTAGATAAAAGTTGAAAGCTAAGTTGCTTTAATTTTCTCCTATTCTTCTACGTATTACAAGATCAAAAAGATTAAGATTCATGTCCAGTGGCACATATTACAGTCATATCGGGATTCATCATTACACGATGCTGGAAAATTCCTATTGTCAAATTCAATTTCAAATGCATAGATTCTTGCTCAATGAAGGATAAGATCTGTGTGTGAAACGTCTGATATATACAATGATTGATTTATTCATTATTGGTCTTTAACGCCAATTTTATTATTATTTGCTATTTCATGGCGACCAGCTATATAATGGTGAAGAAAGCTGGTGCACCAGGAGAAAACTACTGACATTCGGCTGGAAAATGTCAAACATAGTTTTGGAGTCTGGCCAAGCTTCGAACTCTGAAATAAGCAATGAAGCAATAATTTGTACTAATGAAAGAAGCTTTTTTCTCACTTGATCCAGTTTTCGTTTGATAGATAGTTGTGTTCTTTTATCTTTCAAATTGAATATAGCAAGAGGTTTTATAAAGAGTGTAAAAAAATAGAACAGTAGCCGAGTGCATAGTTCGTTTTAATACATTTTTGTCGTTGGGATGCTATCTTGTTGAGTGAAAGAAAAAACTCGCATATATCTGGCTTTCATTCAAACCAAACACATATCTTTTGGTATTTATGTTGCTAGATTGCTGTTTCCTTGACGTTTACCCCATATTGCATATTGATGCACAAGACACACGTATATATAATATATATATTAAAACATGAAATTAAGGTGTTATGTCATGCGTAAATAAGCCAGAGAAAAAAGCAAACGAGAAACTCAAAGAACTCAATAGAAAACGACGAAATGATCTGATGTTTAATATTGACCTGTTTGGTCGCTCGTAATCAGTTGTCTATGAATATAGTTCCTGTAATTTTTTATGAAGGTAAGCTATTTATGTTGTGGGTTTTTTTTTACATATAAAAATCTATAATGGCTAAAAGTTTTATTCATGTTATTTCTTTAATAGTGAACTTTGTGATATTTTTATTATGCTGTAGATCATTGAGCCATTGTTGGACTACGTGTTTAAGTTGTACTAAGGGCAACTCTGCCTTTTCAAGCAGCGACTTTTCACATGGGACAACATCCCTAATGCGCCTTGAAATGAGGAACTCAAAAGTCACGTGTAAAGAAAAAATCTCTGTGTAGTGATATTGGACATATTTCTATTTTTAGCAAATGACTGAACTTAATTATTTGTGGTGATTAGGAAAGTAGAGGAACATAGAATAAATGTGTAAAAACTATGGAGCTATTGAATGTGTTCAAAGTATTAAATTTTCAAAGAACTTATTGTGTTAAAAAGGGGATATTTTACCACAAGGAGCCGCATCACAACAGGATGTTCGGGGTTTGCTAATTTACGGAAAAAGTAATCTCACTTCGTACCCCGAAAATTTAACCACATATGTGAAAATGTCACAGCTTCGAAACAAGCTATCATACATATCCAAGTTAACGATATGGACTGAGCTACAGGAAAAAACGTTACCATTACCGCCTATGTAAAAACAATTAAAGATTTTGACCCACATGTGTCTTGTGACTTCATTTCATATCTAACCAGTTCCGATTAAATAAATTTTTGAGTTAACGCCAAGACTAGCATCATCTTTAACTTTTGTTTCATTCTACAGACTGTGTACCTCGAATGTTTTAACTAAAAAAAATATGTCTTCACTGGGAATCACAGAGCTGAAACATGCACACTTCAGTTTAGCAGGGACATTACTCTGTAACCCATTTTTGACATTTTTTCACATTGGATCTTTAAAGACACTGTCAGTGGTTCACAGTATTGCTTGTCAAAGACATGTCTATTAAGATAGTGAATGCTGCATTCGAAGAGGGACTGCTCGATTCTTTCTCGGAAATTTTGCAATCGTCAAAAATCTAAAACACCCTTTTCTATTCAAAAAAGATATTCTACATTATAAGGTGTCGACTTTAAGTTAGCAATGGAACTTAAATAATAACTAATGTTTAACTTAGTACAAGACTTTTACAAAAGGTTGCCACATATGTAATATGATGGACACATCAACCTTCAAAAATAGGTCCCTTCTATGTTGCTTGGTCCTTGCAATTCTAAGGTATTACTAAATACCTAGGTTTTCTCTAGAATGGTAGATAAAAGTTGAAAGCTAAGTTGCTTTAATTTTCTCCTATTCTTCTACGTATTACAAGATCAAAAAGATTAAGATTCATGTCCAGTGGCACATATTACAGTCATATCGGGATTCATCATTACACGATGCTGGAAAATTCCTATTGTCAAATTCAATTTCAAATGCATAGATTCTTGCTCAATGAAGGATAAGATCTGTGTGTGAAACGTCTGATATATACAATGATTGATTTATTCATTATTGGTCTTTAACGCCAATTTTATTATTATTTGCTATTTCATGGCGACCAGCTATATAATGGTGAAGAAAGCTGGTGCACCAGGAGAAAACTACTGACATTCGGCTGGAAAATGTCAAACATAGTTTTGGAGTCTGGCCAAGCTTCGAACTCTGAAATAAGCAATGAAGCAATAATTTGTACTAATGAAAGAAGCTTTTTTCTCACTTGATCCAGTTTTCGTTTGATAGATAGTTGTGTTCTTTTATCTTTCAAATTGAATATAGCAAGAGGTTTTATAAAGAGTGTAAAAAAATAGAACAGTAGCCGAGTGCATAGTTCGTTTTAATACATTTTTGTCGTTGGGATGCTATCTTGTTGAGTGAAAGAAAAAACTCGCATATATCTGGCTTTCATTCAAACCAAACACATATCTTTTGGTATTTATGTTGCTAGATTGCTGTTTCCTTGACGTTTACCCCATATTGCATATTGATGCACAAGACACACGTATATATAATATATATATTAAAACATGAAATTAAGGTGTTATGTCATGCGTAAATAAGCCAGAGAAAAAAGCAAACGAGAAACTCAAAGAACTCAATAGAAAACGACGAAATGATCTGATGTTTAATATTGACCTGTTTGGTCGCTCGTAATCAGTTGTCTATGAATATAGTTCCTGTAATTTTTTATGAAGGTAAGCTATTTATGTTGTGGGTTTTTTTTTACATATAAAAATCTATAATGGCTAAAAGTTTTATTCATGTTATTTCTTTAATAGTGAACTTTGTGATATTTTTATTATGCTGTAGATCATTGAGCCATTGTTGGACTACGTGTTTAAGTTGTACGAAGGGCAACTCTGCCTTTTCAAGCAGCGACTTTTCACATGGGACAACATCCCTAATGCGCCTTGAAATGAGGAACTCAAAAGTCACGTGTAAAGAAAAAATCTCTGTGTAGTGATATTGGACATATTTCTATTTTTAGCAAATGACTGAACTTAATTATTTGTGGTGATTAGGAAAGTAGAGGAACATAGAATAAATGTGTAAAAACTATGGAGCTATTGAATGTGTTCAAAGTATTAAATTTTCAAAGAACTTATTGTGTTAAAAAGGGGATATTTTACCACAAGGAGCCGCATCACAACAGGATGTTCGGGGTTTGCTAATTTACGGAAAAAGTAATCTCACTTCGTACCCCGAAAATTTAACCACATATGTGAAAATGTCACAGCTTCGAAACAAGCTATCATACATATCCAAGTTAACGATATGGACTGAGCTACAGGAAAAAACGTTACCATTACCGCCTATGTAAAAACAATTAAAGATTTTGACCCACATGTGTCTTGTGACTTCATTTCATATCTAACCAGTTCCGATTAAATAAATTTTTGAGTTAACGCCAAGACTAGCATCATCTTTAACTTTTGTTTCATTCTACAGACTGTGTACCTCGAATGTTTTAACTAAAAAAAATATGTCTTCACTGGGAATCACAGAGCTGAAACATGCACACTTCAGTTTAGCAGGGACATTACTCTGTAACCCATTTTTGACATTTTTTCACATTGGATCTTTAAAGACACTGTCAGTGGTTCACAGTATTGCTTGTCAAAGACATGTCTATTAAGATAGTGAATGCTGCATTCGAAGAGGGACTGCTCGATTCTTTCTCGGAAATTTTGCAATCGTCAAAAATCTAAAACACCCTTTTCTATTCAAAAAAGATATTCTACATTATAAGGTGTCGACTTTAAGTTAGCAATGGAACTTAAATAATAACTAATGTTTAACTTAGTACAAGACTTTTACAAAAGGTTGCCACATATGTAATATGATGGACACATCAACCTTCAAAAATAGGTCCCTTCTATGTTGCTTGGTCCTTGCAATTCTAAGGTATTACTAAATACCTAGGTTTTCTCTAGAATGGTAGATAAAAGTTGAAAGCTAAGTTGCTTTAATTTTCTCCTATTCTTCTACGTATTACAAGATCAAAAAAATTAAGATTCATGTCCAGTGGCACATATTACAGTCATATCGGGATTCATCATTACACGATGCTGGAAAATTCCTATTGTCAAATTCAATTTCAAATGCATAGATTCTTGCTCAATGAAGGATAAGATCTGTGTGTGAAACGTCTGATATATACAATGATTGATTTATTCATTATTGGTCTTTAACGCCAATTTTATTATTATTTGCTATTTCATGGCGACCAGCTATATAATGGTGAAGAAAGCTGGTGCACCAGGAGAAAACTACTGACATTCGGCTGGAAAATGTCAAACATAGTTTTGGAGTCTGGCCAAGCTTCGAACTCTGAAATAAGCAATGAAGCAATAATTTGTACTAATGAAAGAAGCTTTTTTCTCACTTGATCCAGTTTTCGTTTGATAGATAGTTGTGTTCTTTTATCTTTCAAATTGAATATAGCAAGAGGTTTTATAAAGAGTGTAAAAAAATAGAACAGTAGCCGAGTGCATAGTTCGTTTTAATACATTTTTGTCGTTGGGATGCTATCTTGTTGAGTGAAAGAAAAAACTCGCATATATCTGGCTTTCATTCAAACCAAACACATATCTTTTGGTATTTATGTTGCTAGATTGCTGTTTCCTTGACGTTTACCCCATATTGCATATTGATGCACAAGACACACGTATATATAATATATATATTAAAACATGAAATTAAGGTGTTATGTCATGCGTAAATAAGCCAGAGAAAAAAGCAAACGAGAAACTCAAAGAACTCAATAGAAAACGACGAAATGATCTGATGTTTAATATTGACCTGTTTGGTCGCTCGTAATCAGTTGTCTATGAATATAGTTCCTGTAATTTTTTATGAAGGTAAGCTATTTATGTTGTGGGTTTTTTTTTACATATAAAAATCTATAATGGCTAAAAGTTTTATTCATGTTATTTCTTTAATAGTGAACTTTGTGATATTTTTATTATGCTGTAGATCATTGAGCCATTGTTGGACTACGTGTTTAAGTTGTACGAAGGGCAACTCTGCCTTTTCAAGCAGCGACTTTTCACATGGGACAACATCCCTAATGCGCCTTGAAATGAGGAACTCAAAAGTCACGTGTAAAGAAAAAATCTCTGTGTAGTGATATTGGACATATTTCTATTTTTAGCAAATGACTGAACTTAATTATTTGTGGTGATTAGGAAAGTAGAGGAACATAGAATAAATGTGTAAAAACTATGGAGCTATTGAATGTGTTCAAAGTATTAAATTTTCAAAGAACTTATTGTGTTAAAAAGGGGATATTTTACCACAAGGAGCCGCATCACAACAGGATGTTCGGGGTTTGCTAATTTACGGAAAAAGTAATCTCACTTCGTACCCCGAAAATTTAACCACATATGTGAAAATGTCACAGCTTCGAAACAAGCTATCATACATATCCAAGTTAACGATATGGACTGAGCTACAGGAAAAAACGTTACCATTACCGCCTATGTAAAAACAATTAAAGATTTTGACCCACATGTGTCTTGTGACTTCATTTCATATCTAACCAGTTCCGATTAAATAAATTTTTGAGTTAACGCCAAGACTAGCATCATCTTTAACTTTTGTTTCATTCTACAGACTGTGTACCTCGAATGTTTTAACTAAAAAAAATATGTCTTCACTGGGAATCACAGAGCTGAAACATGCACACTTCAGTTTAGCAGGGACATTACTCTGTAACCCATTTTTGACATTTTTTCACATTGGATCTTTAAAGACACTGTCAGTGGTTCACAGTATTGCTTGTCAAAGACATGTCTATTAAGATAGTGAATGCTGCATTCGAAGAGGGACTGCTCGATTCTTTCTCGGAAATTTTGCAATCGTCAAAAATCTAAAACACCCTTTTCTATTCAAAAAAGATATTCTACATTATAAGGTGTCGACTTTAAGTTAGCAATGGAACTTAAATAATAACTAATGTTTAACTTAGTACAAGACTTTTACAAAAGGTTGCCACATATGTAATATGATGGACACATCAACCTTCAAAAATAGGTCCCTTCTATGTTGCTTGGTCCTTGCAATTCTAAGGTATTACTAAATACCTAGGTTTTCTCTAGAATGGTAGATAAAAGTTGAAAGCTAAGTTGCTTTAATTTTCTCCTATTCTTCTACGTATTACAAGATCAAAAAAATTAAGATTCATGTCCAGTGGCACATATTACAGTCATATCGGGATTCATCATTACACGATGCTGGAAAATTCCTATTGTCAAATTCAATTTCAAATGCATAGATTCTTGCTCAATGAAGGATAAGATCTGTGTGTGAAACGTCTGATATATACAATGATTGATTTATTCATTATTGGTCTTTAACGCCACTTTTATTATTATTTGCTATTTCATGGCGACCAGCTATATAATGGTGAAGAAAGCTGGTGCACCAGGAGAAAACTACTGACATTCGGCTGGAAAATGTCAAACATAGTTTTGGAGTCTGGCCAAGCTTCGAACTCTGAAATAAGCTATGAAGCAATAATTTGTACTAATGAAAGAAGCTTTTTTCTCACTTGATCCAGTTTTCGTTTGATAGATAGTTGTGTTCTTTTATCTTTCAAATTGAATATAGCAAGAGGTTTTATAAAGAGTGTAAAAAAATAGAACAGTAGCCGAGTGCATAGTTCGTTTTAATACATTTTTGTCGTTGGGATGCTATCTTGTTGAGTGAAAGAAAAAACTCGCATATATCTGGCTTTCATTCAAACCAAACACATATCTTTTGGTATTTATGTTGCTAGATTGCTGTTTCCTTGACGTTTACCCCATATTGCATATTGATGCACAAGACACACGTATATATAATATATATATTAAAACATGAAATTAAGGTGTTATGTCATGCGTAAATAAGCCAGAGAAAAAAGCAAACGAGAAACTCAAAGAACTCAATAGAAAACGACGAAATGATCTGATGTTTAATATTGACCTGTTTGGTCGCTCGTAATCGGTTGTCTATGAATATAGTTCCTGTAATTTTTTATGAAGGTAAGCTATTTATGTTGTGGGTTTTTTTTTACATATAAAAATCTATAATGGCTAAAAGTTTTATTCATGTTATTTCTTTAATAGTGAACTTTGTGATATTTTTATTATGCTGTAGATCATTGAGCCATTGTTGGACTACGTGTTTAAGTTGTACGAAGGGCAACTCTGCCTTTTCAAGCAGCGACTTTTCACATGGGACAACATCCCTAATGCGCCTTGAAATGAGGAACTCAAAAGTCACGTGTAAAGAAAAAATCTCTGTGTAGTGATATTGGACATATTTCTATTTTTAGCAAATGACTGAACTTAATTATTTGTGGTGATTAGGAAAGTAGAGGAACATAGAATAAATGTGTAAAAACTATGGAGCTATTGAATGTGTTCAAAGTATTAAATTTTCAAAGAACTTATTGTGTTAAAAAGGGGATATTTTACCACAAGGAGCCGCATCACAACAGGATGTTCGGGGTTTGCTAATTTACGGGAAAAGTAATCTCACTTCGTACCCCGAAAATTTAACCACATATGTGAAAATGTCACAGCTTCGAAACAAGCTATCATACATATCCAAGTTAACGATATGGACTGAGCTACAGGAAAAAACGTTACCATTACCGCCTATGTAAAAACAATTAAAGATTTTGACCCACATGTGTCTTGTGACTTCATTTCATATCTAACCAGTTCCGATTAAATAAATTTTTGAGTTAACGCCAAGACTAGCATCATCTTTAACTTTTGTTTCATTCTACAGACTGTGTACCTCGAATGTTTTAACTAAAAAAAATATGTCTTCACTGGGAATCACAGAGCTGAAACATGCACACTTCAGTTTAGCAGGGACATTACTCTGTAACCCATTTTTGACATTTTTTCACATTGGATCTTTAAAGACACTGTCAGTGGTTCACAGTATTGCTTGTCAAAGACATGTCTATTAAGATAGTGAATGCTGCATTCGAAGAGGGACTGCTCGATTCTTTCTCGGAAATTTTGCAATCGTCAAAAATCTAAAACACCCTTTTCTATTCAAAAAAGATATTCTACATTATAAGGTGTCGACTTTAAGTTAGCAATGGAACTTAAATAATAACTAATGTTTAACTTAGTACAAGACTTTTACAAAAGGTTGCCACATATGTAATATGATGGACACATCAACCTTCAAAAATAGGTCCCTTGTAGGACATTGTAGGAACGTAAAAGTGTGGACTACCAGTTACGTTGTAAGAACGTTATGATATAACGTTATGGAAAACCAACCTGGAACCTAAATAGAACCTTGTGTAACCAAATTGGAACCTTGATAGAACCTTGTATAACCAATCTGGAACCTTAATAGAACCTTGTGTAACGAATCAGAAACCTTTATAGAACCTTGTGTAACCAATCTGGAACCTAAATATAATCATTTGTTACCAATCTGGAACCCAAATTTAACCTAGTCCCAGACAACATTTGTATGTTGGCACAACAATGGCCCAACGTATCTACATTCATTGGCTCAACGTTGTTTTTCTCTCCATCTTCCTGAACACGCATGAACATTTTGCCACTGAACGTTTTAGCAAACAACAATCAATTAATCTTTCTCTCCAGGAATTGTACCCATATTTGAATGAATTAAATCAACACATCCATGTTACCTTTTTTTCTTAAATAATGAATAAAAAGATATGATACCAATACATAATTTATTTTAGCTAGACAAGGAGCAAATTCTTAAAA
This sequence comes from Mytilus edulis, assembly GCF_963676685.1. Classification (NCBI taxonomy): domain Eukaryota; kingdom Metazoa; phylum Mollusca; class Bivalvia; order Mytilida; family Mytilidae; genus Mytilus; species Mytilus edulis. Next base: position 14,271,451 of record NC_092356.1, on the reverse strand, counting down.
GTTTAATTTTATGTATCTACACGTTGCAACATCAGATCTAGAATGAAAATTATAAAGTATAGTCATGATGTTTCATTTCTGTAAATGTTATTCACTTCATCAGGTTCATATGTAGTTATTTCCTAGTTCTGTAATTCACTTCTGACATCAGGTTCATACAGTTATTTCCTAGTTCTATAATTTCACTTCATCATGTTCATACAATTACTTCCTAGTTCTGTAATTCACTTCATCAGATTCATCCAATTATTTCCTTGTTCTGTAATTTCACTTCATCAGGTTCATACAGTTATTTCATAGTTATATAATTCACTTCATCAGGTTCATACAGTTATTTCCTAGTTCTGTAATTTCACTTCATTAGGTGCATACAGTTATCTCCTAGTTCTGTAATTTCACTTCATTCGGTTCATACAATTATTTTTTAGTTTTGTAATTCACTTCATCATGTTCATGCACTTACTCCCTAGTTCTGTAATTTCACTTCATTAGGTTTATACAGTTATTTCCTAGTTTTGTAATCTAACATGGGTTGTATTTACAAGAGTGTTCCTTTTGTTTTCTGCTACTCTTTCATTTGGAACTTTTTTTCTGAATATGTCTTTTGTTTAATTCTTATCCAGTGTAGCAAATCTTCAGAAAAATTATTTTACTGCCCCTGTAATAAAGAAATGAACAAATGAATACTCAATGTATACTTCGTATGAATATAATAAATCCTAAAAGACTCTTGTTTAAAACTAGACTATACAATGCGATGCCATATAGGCATAATGCACTCATACCACATCTTCCAACATCTATTTAGATTGTTAGACTTCACTGTGCTAGCTAAGTTTAGCTTAAAAAGTTTAAAAATTGAGGGTAGATATGGATACAGGAAACAGAACCATGTAAAAAAATGTTCTAACTAAATGAATAATTCTAGTAAAAAATCTAAATCAAATCTAAATACAACAGCATTATCGGTATTATAATATTTAACATTTTAATTATGCATATATCATGTATATATTTTCAAATTTCGAATCCGATGTGGCATTAAGGATTGCTATTATGTTACTAACTTAAAGTAATTTATTGTGCATTTTGTCCAATTCTTTTAAATTTGTATGACCTAAAAATAATTAAACAACATTCTGAAACAGTATGTAACAAGGAAAATTCGAAAATACACCTTTCCATTGATAAGGGTTATTAATGCAATCTTCACATTTAACAAAGATTTCAGAAATAAAATAAGTTTTATTTGTGGTTAAAAAACATGTATTATTTGTCATTCATAATCATATACGTATATATATATATATCAGAATGTTTAAAGTAACAATCAACTTACATGTTTCTTTCTCTTTAGATGATACGATTTTCTCTTTTGTTTTCTTTGTTATCACTGCTTTCTTACAAATACACGACAGAAAATAGTCTCAAAAGTGACTATCCCATTACACTTAGATTTCCTATAACCTTAATTACCATAGCAACTATCTTTGAAATTTGTCTAAGTTAAACATCTGGTCAACATCATTCTATAGGTCAACCTTATCAGAATATGCTTGATTAACATAATGGCTGTATCAAATATCATTATGTATTATACATGTTATAATTGCTAATTATGTTTCACAAATAAATAATGAGAATAATGAATTTTAACTTTCAATCGAGCAATCTATATGTTTAAGGAATAAAAAGTTATTATGTTCTTAATGCAGTGTCGGTTTTTTAGTTTTAAAAACTATCAGCATTCACTTTCTGAAACAAAATAAAGGTTTGATTAACATGCAAGACGGCAAACATCTTACTTGCATTTTTTGCTATTAATTTGCTATTTTTTTTATTTTTTTTGGAAAGATTATTTTTTTCAAAAAAATGAGGAACATTATTCGAACGTTTTAAGAATGTTAGTAAAGTAACGTAAAAAAGTAACTAATATTAAACGTTTCTACAACGTATTATTTGTAACATAACCAACCTGAAACTTCCACACAACGTTAAAACAAAACGTTCCTAGAACGTTGAATTGTAACGTTTCATTTTAACGTTCTTACAACGTTCGTGTAACGTTAAGGTCCGAAATAACCTTACAGGAACCAATCCACAACGTTCTTTGAACGTTATGTGTTTAGTGGGTACTAAATACCTAGGTTTTCTCTAGAATGGTAGATAAAAGTTGAAAGCTAAGTTGCTTTAATTTTCTCCTATTCTTCTACGTATTACAAGATCAAAAAAATTAAGATTCATGTCCAGTGGCACATATTACAGTCATATCGGGATTCATCATTACACGATGCTGGAAAATTCCTATTGTCAAATTCAATTTCAAATGCATAGATTCTTGCTCAATGAAGGATAAGATCTGTGTGTGAAACGTCTGATATATACAATGATTGATTTATTCATTATTGGTCTTTAACGCCACTTTTATTATTATTTGCTATTTCATGGCGACCAGCTATATAATGGTGAAGAAAGCTGGTGCACCAGGAGAAAACTACTGACATTCGGCTGGAAAATGTCAAACATAGTTTTGGAGTCTGGCCAAGCTTCGAACTCTGAAATAAGCAATGAAGCAATAATTTGTACTAATGAAAGAAGCTTTTTTCTCACTTGATCCAGTTTTCGTTTGATAGATAGTTGTGTTCTTTTATCTTTCAAATTGAATATAGCAAGTGGCTTTATAAAGAGTGTAAAAAAATAGAACAGTAGCCGAGTGCATAGTTCGTTTTAATACATTTTTGTCGTTGGGATGCTATCTTGTTGAGTGAAAGAAAAAACTCGCATATATCTGGCTTTCATTCAAACCAAACACATATCTTTTGGTATTTATGTTGCTAGATTGCTGTTTCCTTGACGTTTACCCCATATTGCATATTGATGCACAAGACACACGTATATATAATATATATATTAAAACATGAAATTAAGGTGTTATGTCATGCGTAAATAAGCCAGAGAAAAAAGCAAACGAGAAACTCAAAGAACTCAATAGAAAACGACGAAATGATCTGATGTTTAATATTGACCTGTTTGGTCGCTCGTAATCGGTTGTCTATGAATATAGTTCCTGTAATTTTTTATGAAGGTAAGCTATTTATGTTGTGGGTTTTTTTTTACATATAAAAATCTATAATGGCTAAAAGTTTTATTCATGTTATTTCTTTAATAGTGAACTTTGTGATATTTTTATTATGCTGTAGATCATTGAGCCATTGTTGGACTACGTGTTTAAGTTGTACGAAGGGCAACTCTGCCTTTTCAAGCAGCGACTTTTCACATCGGACAACATCCCTAATGCGCCTTGAAATGAGGAACTCAAAAGTCACGTGTAAAGAAAAAATCTCTGTGTAGTGATATTGGACATATTTCTATTTTTAGCAAATGACTGAACTTAATTATTTGTGGTGATTAGGAAAGTAGAGGAACATAGAATAAATGTGTAAAAACTATGGAGCTATTGAATGTGTTCAAAGTATTAAATTTTCAAAGAACTTATTGTGTTAAAAAGGGGATATTTTACCACAAGGAGCCGCATCACAACAGGATGTTCGGGGTTTGCTAATTTACGGAAAAAGTAATCTCACTTCGTACCCCGAAAATTTAACCACATATGTGAAAATGTCACAGCTTCGAAACAAGCTATCATACATATCCAAGTTAACGATATGGACTGAGCTACAGGAAAAAACGTTACCATTACCGCCTATGTAAAAACAATTAAAGATTTTGACCCACATGTGTCTTGTGACTTCATTTCATATCTAACCAGTTCCGATTAAATATTGAATGTGTTCAAAGTATTAAATTTTCAAAGAACTTATTGTGTTAAAAAGGGGATATTTTACCACAAGGAGCCGCATCACAACAGGATGTTCGGGGTTTGCTAATTTACGGAAAAAGTAATCTCACTTCGTACCCCGAAAATTTAACCACATATGTGAAAATGTCACAGCTTCGAAACAAGCTATCATACATATCCAAGTTAACGATATGGACTGAGCTACAGGAAAAAACGTTACCATTACCGCCTATGTAAAAACAATTAAAGATTTTGACCCACATGTGTCTTGTGACTTCATTTCATATCTAACCAGTTCCGATTAAATAAATTTTTGAGTTAACGCCAAGACTAGCATCATCTTTAACTTTTGTTTCATTCTACAGACTGTGTACCTCGAATGTTTTAACTAAAAAAAATATGTCTTCACTGGGAATCACAGAGCTGAAACATGCACACTTCAGTTTAGCAGGGACATTACTCTGTAACCCATTTTTGACATTTTTTCACATTGGATCTTTAAAGACACTGTCAGTGGTTCACAGTATTGCTTGTCAAAGACATGTCTATTAAGATAGTGAATGCTGCATTCGAAGAGGGACTGCTCGATTCTTTCTCGGAAATTTTGCAATCGTCAAAAATCTAAAACACCCTTTTCTATTCAAAAAAGATATTCTACATTATAAGGTGTCGACTTTAAGTTAGCAATGGAACTTAAATAATAACTAATGTTTAACTTAGTACAAGACTTTTACAAAAGGTTGCCACATATGTAATATGATGGACACATCAACCTTCAAAAATAGGTCCCTTCTATGTTGCTTGGTCCTTGCAATTCTAAGGTATTACTAAATACCTAGGTTTTCTCTAGAATGGTAGATAAAAGTTGAAAGCTAAGTTGCTTTAATTTTCTCCTATTCTTCTACGTATTACAAGATCAAAAAGATTAAGATTCATGTCCAGTGGCACATATTACAGTCATATCGGGATTCATCATTACACGATGCTGGAAAATTCCTATTGTCAAATTCAATTTCAAATGCATAGATTCTTGCTCAATGAAGGATAAGATCTGTGTGTGAAACGTCTGATATATACAATGATTGATTTATTCATTATTGGTCTTTAACGCCAATTTTATTATTATTTGCTATTTCATGGCGACCAGCTATATAATGGTGAAGAAAGCTGGTGCACCAGGAGAAAACTACTGACATTCGGCTGGAAAATGTCAAACATAGTTTTGGAGTCTGGCCAAGCTTCGAACTCTGAAATAAGCAATGAAGCAATAATTTGTACTAATGAAAGAAGCTTTTTTCTCACTTGATCCAGTTTTCGTTTGATAGATAGTTGTGTTCTTTTATCTTTCAAATTGAATATAGCAAGAGGTTTTATAAAGAGTGTAAAAAAATAGAACAGTAGCCGAGTGCATAGTTCGTTTTAATACATTTTTGTCGTTGGGATGCTATCTTGTTGAGTGAAAGAAAAAACTCGCATATATCTGGCTTTCATTCAAACCAAACACATATCTTTTGGTATTTATGTTGCTAGATTGCTGTTTCCTTGACGTTTACCCCATATTGCATATTGATGCACAAGACACACGTATATATAAGATATATATTAAAACATGAAATTAAGGTGTTATGTCATGCGTAAATAAGCCAGAGAAAAAAGCAAACGAGAAACTCAAAGAACTCAATAGAAAACGACGAAATGATCTGATGTTTAATATTGACCTGTTTGGTCGCTCGTAATCAGTTGTCTATGAATATAGTTCCTGTAATTTTTTATGAAGGTAAGCTATTTATGTTGTGGTTTTTTTTTTACATATAAAAATCTATAATGGCTAAAAGTTTTATTCATGTTATTTCTTTAATAGTGAACTTTGTGATATTTTTATTATGCTGTAGATCATTGAGCCATTGTTGGACTACGTGTTTAAGTTGTACGAAGGGCAACTCTGCCTTTTCAAGCAGCGACTTTTCACATGGGACAACATCCCTAATGCGCCTTGAAATGAGGAACTCAAAAGTCACGTGTAAAGAAAAAATCTCTGTGTAGTGATATTGGACATATTTCTATTTTTAGCAAATGACTGAACTTAATTATTTGTGGTGATTAGGAAAGTAGAGGAACATAGAATAAATGTGTAAAAACTATGGAGCTATTGAATGTGTTCAAAGTATTAAATTTTCAAAGAACTTATTGTGTTAAAAAGGGGATATTTTACCACAAGGAGCCGCATCACAACAGGATGTTCGGGGTTTGCTAATTTACGGAAAAAGTAATCTCACTTCGTACCCCGAAAATTTAACCACATATGTGAAAATGTCACAGCTTCGAAACAAGCTATCATACATATCCAAGTTAACGATATGGACTGAGCTACAGGAAAAAACGTTACCATTACCGCCTATGTAAAAACAATTAAAGATTTTGACCCACATGTGTCTTGTGACTTCATTTCATATCTAACCAGTTCCGATTAAATAAATTTTTGAGTTAACGCCAAGACTAGCATCATCTTTAACTTTTGTTTCATTCTACAGACTGTGTACCTCGAATGTTTTAACTAAAAAAAATATGTCTTCACTGGGAATCACAGAGCTGAAACATGCACACTTCAGTTTAGCAGGGACATTACTCTGTAACCCATTTTTGACATTTTTTCACATTGGATCTTTAAAGACACTGTCAGTGGTTCACAGTATTGCTTGTCAAAGACATGTCTATTAAGATAGTGAATGCTGCATTCGAAGAGGGACTGCTCGATTCTTTCTCGGAAATTTTGCAATCGTCAAAAATCTAAAACACCCTTTTCTATTCAAAAAAGATATTCTACATTATAAGGTGTCGACTTTAAGTTAGCAATGGAACTTAAATAATAACTAATTTTTAACTTAGTACAAGACTTTTACAAAAGGTTGCCACATATGTAATATGATGGACACATCAACCTTCAAAAATAGGTCCCTTCTATGTTGCTTGGTCCTTGCAATTCTAAGGTATTACTAAATACCTAGGTTTTCTCTAGAATGGTAGATAAAAGTTGAAAGCTAAGTTGCTTTAATTTTCTCCTATTCTTCTACGTATTACAAGATCAAAAAAATTAAGATTCATGTCCAGTGGCACATATTACAGTCATATCGGGATTCATCATTACACGATGCTGGAAAATTCCTATTGTCAAATTCAATTTCAAATGCATAGATTCTTGCTCAATGAAGGATAAGATCTGTGTGTGAAACGTCTGATATATACAATGATTGATTTATTCATTATTGGTCTTTAACGCCACTTTTATTATTATTTGCTATTTCATGGCGACCAGCTATATAATGGTGAAGAAAGCTGGTGCACCAGGAGAAAACTACTGACATTCGGCTGGAAAATGTCAAACATAGTTTTGGAGTCTGGCCAAGCTTCGAACTCTGAAATAAGCAATGAAGCAATAATTTGTACTAATGAAAGAAGCTTTTTTCTCACTTGATCCAGTTTTCGTTTGATAGATAGTTGTGTTCTTTTATCTTTCAAATTGAATATAGCAAGAGGTTTTATAAAGAGTGTAAAAAAATAGAACAGTAGCCGAGTGCATAGTTCGTTTTAATACATTTTTGTCGTTGGGATGCTATCTTGTTGAGTGAAAGAAAAAACTCGCATATATCTGGCTTTCATTCAAACCAAACACATATCTTTTGGTATTTATGTTGCTAGATTGCTGTTTCCTTGACGTTTACCCCATATTGCATATTGATGCACAAGACACACGTATATATAATATATATATTAAAACATGAAATTAAGGTGTTATGTCATGCGTAAATAAGCCAGAGAAAAAAGCAAACGAGAAACTCAAAGAACTCAATAGAAAACGACGAAATGATCTGATGTTTAATATTGACCTGTTTGGTCGCTCGTAATCGGTTGTCTATGAATATAGTTCCTGTAATTTTTTATGAAGGTAAGCTATTTATGTTGTGGGTTTTTTTTTACATATAAAAATCTATAATGGCTAAAAGTTTTATTCATGTTATTTCTTTAATAGTGAACTTTGTGATATTTTTATTATGCTGTAGATCATTGAGCCATTGTTGGACTACGTGTTTAAGTTGTACGAAGGGCAACTCTGCCTTTTCAAGCAGCGACTTTTCACATGGGACAACATCCCTAATGCGCCTTGAAATGAGGAACTCAAAAGTCACGTGTAAAGAAAAAATCTCTGTGTAGTGATATTGGACATATTTCTATTTTTAGCAAATGACTGAACTTAATTATTTGTGGTGATTAGGAAAGTAGAGGAACATAGAATAAATGTGTAAAAACTATGGAGCTATTGAATGTGTTCAAAGTATTAAATTTTCAAAGAACTTATTGTGTTAAAAAGGGGATATTTTACCACAAGGAGCCGCATCACAACAGGATGTTCGGGGTTTGCTAATTTACGGAAAAAGTAATCTCACTTCGTACCCCGAAAATTTAACCACATATGTGAAAATGTCACAGCTTCGAAACAAGCTATCATACATATCCAAGTTAACGATATGGACTGAGCTACAGGAAAAAACGTTACCATTACCGCCTATGTAAAAACAATTAAAGATTTTGACCCACATGTGTCTTGTGACTTCATTTCATATCTAACCAGTTCCGATTAAATAAATTTTTGAGTTAACGCCAAGACTAGCATCATCTTTAACTTTTGTTTCATTCTACAGACTGTGTACCTCGAATGTTTTAACTAAAAAAAATATGTCTTCACTGGGAATCACAGAGCTGAAACATGCACACTTCAGTTTAGCAGGGACATTACTCTGTAACCCATTTTTGACATTTTTTCACATTGGATCTTTAAAGACACTGTCAGTGGTTCACAGTATTGCTTGTCAAAGACATGTCTATTAAGATAGTGAATGCTGCATTCGAAGAGGGACTGCTCGATTCTTTCTCGGAAATTTTGCAATCGTCAAAAATCTAAAACACCCTTTTCTATTCAAAAAAGATATTCTACATTATAAGGTGTCGACTTTAAGTTAGCAATGGAACTTAAATAATAACTAATGTTTAACTTAGTACAAGACTTTTACAAAAGGTTGCCACATATGTAATATGATGGACACATCAACCTTCAAAAATAGGTCCCTTCTATGTTGCTTGGTCCTTGCAATTCTAAGGTATTACTAAATACCTAGGTTTTCTCTAGAATGGTAGATAAAAGTTGAAAGCTAAGTTGCTTTAATTTTCTCCTATTCTTCTACGTATTACAAGATCAAAAAAATTAAGATTCATGTCCAGTGGCACATATTACAGTCATATCGGGATTCATCATTACACGATGCTGGAAAATTCCTATTGTCAAATTCAATTTCAAATGCATAGATTCTTGCTCAATGAAGGATAAGATCTGTGTGTGAAACGTCTGATATATACAATGATTGATTTATTCATTATTGGTCTTTAACGCCACTTTTATTATTATTTGCTATTTCATGGCGACCAGCTATATAATGGTGAAGAAAGCTGGTGCACCAGGAGAAAACTACTGACATTCGGCTGGAAAATGTCAAACATAGTTTTGGAGTCTGGCCAAGCTTCGAACTCTGAAATAAGCAATGAAGCAATAATTTGTACTAATGAAAGAAGCTTTTTTCTCACTTGATCCAGTTTTCGTTTGATAGATAGTTGTGTTCTTTTATCTTTCAAATTGAATATAGCAAGAGGTTTTATAAAGAGTGTAAAAAAATAGAACAGTAGCCGAGTGCATAGTTCGTTTTAATACATTTTTGTCGTTGGGATGCTATCTTGTTGAGTGAAAGAAAAAACTCGCATATATCTGGCTTTCATTCAAACCAAACACATATCTTTTGGTATTTATGTTGCTAGATTGCTGTTTCCTTGACGTTTACCCCATATTGCATATTGATGCACAAGACACACGTATATATAATATATATATTAAAACATGAAATTAAGGTGTTATGTCATGCGTAAATAAGCCAGAGAAAAAAGCAAACGAGAAACTCAAAGAACTCAATAGAAAACGACGAAATGATCTGATGTTTAATATTGACCTGTTTGGTCGCTCGTAATCGGTTGTCTATGAATATAGTTCCTGTAATTTTTTATGAAGGTAAGCTATTTATGTTGTGGGTTTTTTTTTACATATAAAAATCTATAATGGCTAAAAGTTTTATTCATGTTATTTCTTTAATAGTGAACTTTGTGATATTTTTATTATGCTGTAGATCATTGAGCCATTGTTGGACTACGTGTTTAAGTTGTACGAAGGGCAACTCTGCCTTTTCAAGCAGCGACTTTTCACATGGGACAACATCCCTAATGCGCCTTGAAATGAGGAACTCAAAAGTCACGTGTAAAGAAAAAATCTCTGTGTAGTGATATTGGACATATTTCTATTTTTAGCAAATGACTGAACTTAATTATTTGTGGTGATTAGGAAAGTAGAGGAACATAGAATAAATGTGTAAAAACTATGGAGCTATTGAATGTGTTCAAAGTATTAAATTTTCAAAGAACTTATTGTGTTAAAAAGGGGATATTTTACCACAAGGAGCCGCATCACAACAGGATGTTCGGGGTTTGCTAATTTACGGAAAAAGTAATCTCACTTCGTACCCCGAAAATTTAACCACATATGTGAAAATGTCACAGCTTCGAAACAAGCTATCATACATATCCAAGTTAACGATATGGACTGAGCTACAGGAAAAAACGTTACCATTACCGCCTATGTAAAAACAATTAAAGATTTTGACCCACATGTGTCTTGTGACTTCATTTCATATCTAACCAGTTCCGATTAAATAAATTTTTGAGTTAACGCCAAGACTAGCATCATCTTTAACTTTTGTTTCATTCTACAGACTGTGTACCTCGAATGTTTTAACTAAAAAAAATATGTCTTCACTGGGAATCACAGAGCTGAAACATGCACACTTCAGTTTAGCAGGGACATTACTCTGTAACCCATTTTTGACATTTTTTCACATTGGATCTTTAAAGACACTGTCAGTGGTTCACAGTATTGCTTGTCAAAGACATGTCTATTTAGATAGTGAATGCTGCATTCGAAGAGGGACTGCTCGATTCTTTCTCGGAAATTTTGCAATCGTCAAAAATCTAAAACACCCTTTTCTATTCAAAAAAGATATTCTACATTATAAGGTGTCGACTTTAAGTTAGCAATGGAACTTAAATAATAACTAATGTTTAACTTAGTACAAGACTTTTACAAAAGGTTGCCACATATGTAATATGATGGACACATCAACCTTCAAAAATAGGTCCCTTCTATGTTGCTTGGTCCTTGCAATTCTAAGGTATTACTAAATACCTAGGTTTTCTCTAGAATGGTAGATAAAAGTTGAAAGCTAAGTTGCTTTAATTTTCTCCTATTCTTCTACGTATTACAAGATCAAAAAGATTAAGATTCATGTCCAGTGGCACATATTACAGTCATATCGGGATTCATCATTACACGATGCTGGAAAATTCCTATTGTCAAATTCAATTTCAAATGCATAGATTCTTGCTCAATGAAGGATAAGATCTGTGTGTGAAACGTCTGATATATACAATGATTGATTTATTCATTATTGGTCTTTAACGCCACTTTTATTATTATTTGCTATTTCATGGCGACCAGCTATATAATGGTGAAGAAAGCTGGTGCACCAGGAGAAAACTACTGACATTCGGCTGGAAAATGTCAAACATAGTTTTGGAGTCTGGCCAAGCTTCGAACTCTGAAATAAGCAATGAAGCAATAATTTGTACTAATGAAAGAAGCTTTTTTCTCACTTGATCCAGTTTTCGTTTGATAGATAGTTGTGTTCTTTTATCTTTCAAATTGAATATAGCAAGAGGTTTTATAAAGAGTGTAAAAAAATAGAACAGTAGCCGAGTGCATAGTTCGTTTTAATACATTTTTGTCGTTGGGATGCTATCTTGTTGAGTGAAAGAAAAAACTCGCATATATCTGGCTTTCATTCAAACCAAACACATATCTTTTGGTATTTATGTTGCTAGATTGCTGTTTCCTTGACGTTTACCCCATATTGCATATTGATGCACAAGACACACGTATATATAATATATATATTAAAACATGAAATTAAGGTGTTATGTCATGCGTAAATAAGCCAGAGAAAAAAGCAAACGAGAAACTCAAAGAACTCAATAGAAAACGACGAAATGATCTGATGTTTAATATTGACCTGTTTGGTCGCTCGTAATCGGTTGTCTATGAATATAGTTCCTGTAATTTTTTATGAAGGTAAGCTATTTATGTTGTGGGTTTTTTTTTACATATAAAAATCTATAATGGCTAAAAGTTTTATTCATGTTATTTCTTTAATAGTGAACTTTGTGATATTTTTATTATGCTGTAGATCATTGAGCCATTGTTGGACTACGTGTTTAAGTTGTACGAAGGGCAACTCTGCCTTTTCAAGCAGCGACTTTTCACATGGGACAACATCCCTAATGCGCCTTGAAATGAGGAACTCAAAAGTCACGTGTAAAGAAAAAATCTCTGTGTAGTGATATTGGACATATTTCTATTTTTAGCAAATGACTGAACTTAATTATTTGTGGTGATTAGGAAAGTAGAGGAACATAGAATAAATGTGTAAAAACTATGGAGCTATTGAATGTGTTCAAAGTATTAAATTTTCAAAGAACTTATTGTGTTAAAAAGGGGATATTTTACCACAAGGAGCCGCATCACAACAGGATGTTCGGGGTTTGCTAATTTACGGAAAAAGTAATCTCACTTCGTACCCCGAAAATTTAACCACATATGTGAAAATGTCACAGCTTCGAAACAAGCTATCATACATATCCAAGTTAACGATATGGACTGAGCTACAGGAAAAAACGTTACCATTACCGCCTATGTAAAAACAATTAAAGATTTTGACCCACATGTGTCTTGTGACTTCATTTCATATCTAACCAGTTCCGATTAAATAAATTTTTGAGTTAACGCCAAGACTAGCATCATCTTTAACTTTTGTTTCATTCTACAGACTGTGTACCTCGAATGTTTTAACTAAAAAAAATATGTCTTCACTGGGAATCACAGAGCTGAAACATGCACACTTCAGTTTAGCAGGGACATTACTCTGTAACCCATTTTTGACATTTTTTCACATTGGATCTTTAAAGACACTGTCAGTGGTTCACAGTATTGCTTGTCAAAGACATGTCTATTAAGATAGTGAATGCTGCATTCGAAGAGGGACTGCTCGATTCTTTCTCGGAAATTTTGCAATCGTCAAAAATCTAAAACACCCTTTTCTATTCAAAAAAGATATTCTACATTATAAGGTGTCGACTTTAAGTTAGCAATGGAACTTAAATAATAACTAATGTTTAACTTAGTACAAGACTTTTACAAAAGGTTGCCACATATGTAATATGATGGACACATCAACCTTCAAAAATAGGTCCCTTCTATGTTGCTTGGTCCTTGCAATTCTAAGGTATTACTAAATACCTAGGTTTTCTCTAGAATGGTAGATAAAAGTTGAAAGCTAAGTTGCTTTAATTTTCTCCTATTCTTCTACGTATTACAAGATCAAAAAGATTAAGATTCATGTCCAGTGGCACATATTACAGTCATATCGGGATTCATCATTACACGATGCTGGAAAATTCCTATTGTCAAATTCAATTTCAAATGCATAGATTCTTGCTCAATGAAGGATAAGATCTGTGTGTGAAACGTCTGATATATACAATGATTGATTTATTCATTATTGGTCTTTAACGCCACTTTTATTATTATTTGCTATTTCATGGCGACCAGCTATATAATGGTGAAGAAAGCTGGTGCACCAGGAGAAAACTACTGACATTCGGCTGGAAAATGTCAAACATAGTTTTGGAGTCTGGCCAAGCTTCGAACTCTGAAATAAGCAATGAAGCAATAATTTGTACTAATGAAAGAAGCTTTTTTCTCACTTGATCCAGTTTTCGTTTGATAGATAGTTGTGTTCTTTTATCTTTCAAATTGAATATAGCAAGAGGTTTTATAAAGAGTGTAAAAAAATAGAACAGTAGCCGAGTGCATAGTTCGTTTTAATACATTTTTGTCGTTGGGATGCTATCTTGTTGAGTGAAAGAAAAAACTCGCATATATCTGGCTTTCATTCAAACCAAACACATATCTTTTGGTATTTATGTTGCTAGATTGCTGTTTCCTTGACGTTTACCCCATATTGCATATTGATGCACAAGACACACGTATATATAATATATATATTAAAACATGAAATTAAGGTGTTATGTCATGCGTAAATAAGCCAGAGAAAAAAGCAAACGAGAAACTCAAAGAACTCAATAGAAAACGACGAAATGATCTGATGTTTAATATTGACCTGTTTGGTCGCTCGTAATCGGTTGTCTATGAATATAGTTCCTGTAATTTTTTATGAAGGTAAGCTATTTATGTTGTGGGTTTTTTTTTACATATAAAAATCTATAATGGCTAAAAGTTTTATTCATGTTATTTCTTTAATAGTGAACTTTGTGATATTTTTATTATGCTGTAGATCATTGAGCCATTGTTGGACTACGTGTTTAAGTTGTACGAAGGGCAACTCTGCCTTTTCAAGCAGCGACTTTTCACATGGGACAACATCCCTAATGCGCCTTGAAATGAGGAACTCAAAAGTCACGTGTAAAGAAAAAATCTCTGTGTAGTGATATTGGACATATTTCTATTTTTAGCAAATGACTGAACTTAATTATTTGTGGTGATTAGGAAAGTAGAGGAACATAGAATAAATGTGTAAAAACTATGGAGCTATTGAATGTGTTCAAAGTATTAAATTTTCAAAGAACTTATTGTGTTAAAAAGGGGATATTTTACCACAAGGAGCCGCATCACAACAGGATGTTCGGGGTTTGCTAATTTACGGAAAAAGTAATCTCACTTCGTACCCCGAAAATTTAACCACATATGTGAAAATGTCACAGCTTCGAAACAAGCTATCATACATATCCAAGTTAACGATATGGACTGAGCTACAGGAAAAAACGTTACCATTACCGCCTATGTAAAAACAATTAAAGATTTTGACCCACATGTGTCTTGTGACTTCATTTCATATCTAACCAGTTCCGATTAAATAAATTTTTGAGTTAACGCCAAGACTAGCATCATCTTTAACTTTTGTTTCATTCTACAGACTGTGTACCTCGAATGTTTTAACTAAAAAAAATATGTCTTCACTGGGAATCACAGAGCTGAAACATGCACACTTCAGTTTAGCAGGGACATTACTCTGTAACCCATTTTTGACATTTTTTCACATTGGATCTTTAAAGACACTGTCAGTGGTTCACAGTATTGCTTGTCAAAGACATGTCTATTAAGATAGTGAATGCTGCATTCGAAGAGGGACTGCTCGATTCTTTCTCGGAAATTTTGCAATCGTCAAAAATCTAAAACACCCTTTTCTATTCAAAAAAGATATTCTACATTATAAGGTGTCGACTTTAAGTTAGCAATGGAACTTAAATAATAACTAATGTTTAACTTAGTACAAGACTTTTACAAAAGGTTGCCACATATGTAATATGATGGACACATCAACCTTCAAAAATAGGTCCCTTCTATGTTGCTTGGTCCTTGCAATTCTAAGGTATTACTAAATACCTAGGTTTTCTCTAGAATGGTAGATAAAAGTTGAAAGCTAAGTTGCTTTAATTTTCTCCTATTCTTCTACGTATTACAAGATCAAAAAGATTAAGATTCATGTCCAGTGGCACATATTACAGTCATATCGGGATTCATCATTACACGATGCTGGAAAATTCCTATTGTCAAATTCAATTTCAAATGCATAGATTCTTGCTCAATGAAGGATAAGATCTGTGTGTGAAACGTCTGATATATACAATGATTGATTTATTCATTATTGGTCTTTAACGCCACTTTTATTATTATTTGCTATTTCATGGCGACCAGCTATATAATGGTGAAGAAAGCTGGTGCACCAGGAGAAAACTACTGACATTCGGCTGGAAAATGTCAAACATAGTTTTGGAGTCTGGCCAAGCTTCGAACTCTGAAATAAGCAATGAAGCAATAATTTGTACTAATGAAAGAAGCTTTTTTCTCACTTGATCCAGTTTTCGTTTGATAGATAGTTGTGTTCTTTTATCTTTCAAATTGAATATAGCAAGAGGTTTTATAAAGAGTGTAAAAAAATAGAACAGTAGCCGAGTGCATAGTTCGTTTTAATACATTTTTGTCGTTGGGATGCTATCTTGTTGAGTGAAAGAAAAAACTCGCATATATCTGGCTTTCATTCAAACCAAACACATATCTTTTGGTATTTATGTTGCTAGATTGCTGTTTCCTTGACGTTTACCCCATATTGCATATTGATGCACAAGACACACGTATATATAATATATATATTAAAACATGAAATTAAGGTGTTATGTCATGCGTAAATAAGCCAGAGAAAAAAGCAAACGAGAAACTCAAAGAACTCAATAGAAAACGACGAAATGATCTGATGTTTAATATTGACCTGTTTGGTCGCTCGTAATCGGTTGTCTATGAATATAGTTCCTGTAATTTTTTATGAAGGTAAGCTATTTATGTTGTGGGTTTTTTTTTACATATAAAAATCTATAATGGCTAAAAGTTTTATTCATGTTATTTCTTTAATAGTGAACTTTGTGATATTTTTATTATGCTGTAGATCATTGAGCCATTGTTGGACTACGTGTTTAAGTTGTACGAAGGGCAACTCTGCCTTTTCAAGCAGCGACTTTTCACATGGGACAACATCCCTAATGCGCCTTGAAATGAGGAACTCAAAAGTCACGTGTAAAGAAAAAATCTCTGTGTAGTGATATTGGACATATTTCTATTTTTAGCAAATGACTGAACTTAATTATTTGTGGTGATTAGGAAAGTAGAGGAACATAGAATAAATGTGTAAAAACTATGGAGCTATTGAATGTGTTCAAAGTATTAAATTTTCAAAGAACTTATTGTGTTAAAAAGGGGATATTTTACCACAAGGAGCCGCATCACAACAGGATGTTCGGGGTTTGCTAATTTACGGAAAAAGTAATCTCACTTCGTACCCCGAAAATTTAACCACATATGTGAAAATGTCACAGCTTCGAAACAAGCTATCATACATATCCAAGTTAACGATATGGACTGAGCTACAGGAAAAAACGTTACCATTACCGCCTATGTAAAAACAATTAAAGATTTTGACCCACATGTGTCTTGTGACTTCATTTCATATCTAACCAGTTCCGATTAAATAAATTTTTGAGTTAACGCCAAGACTAGCATCATCTTTAACTTTTGTTTCATTCTACAGACTGTGTACCTCGAATGTTTTAACTAAAAAAAATATGTCTTCACTGGGAATCACAGAGCTGAAACATGCACACTTCAGTTTAGCAGGGACATTACTCTGTAACCCATTTTTGACATTTTTTCACATTGGATCTTTAAAGACACTGTCAGTGGTTCACAGTATTGCTTGTCAAAGACATGTCTATTAAGATAGTGAATGCTGCATTCGAAGAGGGACTGCTCGATTCTTTCTCGGAAATTTTGCAATCGTCAAAAATCTAAAACACCCTTTTCTATTCAAAAAAGATATTCTACATTATAAGGTGTCGACTTTAAGTTAGCAATGGAACTTAAATAATAACTAATGTTTAACTTAGTACAAGACTTTTACAAAAGGTTGCCACATATGTAATATGATGGACACATCAACCTTCAAAAATAGGTCCCTTCTATGTTGCTTGGTCCTTGCAATTCTAAGGTATTACTAAATACCTAGGTTTTCTCTAGAATGGTAGATAAAAGTTGAAAGCTAAGTTGCTTTAATTTTCTCCTATTCTTCTACGTATTACAAGATCAAAAAGATTAAGATTCATGTCCAGTGGCACATATTACAGTCATATCGGGATTCATCATTACACGATGCTGGAAAATTCCTATTGTCAAATTCAATTTCAAATGCATAGATTCTTGCTCAATGAAGGATAAGATCTGTGTGTGAAACGTCTGATATATACAATGATTGATTTATTCATTATTGGTCTTTAACGCCACTTTTATTATTATTTGCTATTTCATGGCGACCAGCTATATAATGGTGAAGAAAGCTGGTGCACCAGGAGAAAACTACTGACATTCGGCTGGAAAATGTCAAACATAGTTTTGGAGTCTGGCCAAGCTTCGAACTCTGAAATAAGCAATGAAGCAATAATTTGTACTAATGAAAGAAGCTTTTTTCTCACTTGATCCAGTTTTCGTTTGATAGATAGTTGTGTTCTTTTATCTTTCAAATTGAATATAGCAAGAGGTTTTATAAAGAGTGTAAAAAAATAGAACAGTAGCCGAGTGCATAGTTCGTTTTAATACATTTTTGTCGTTGGGATGCTATCTTGTTGAGTGAAAGAAAAAACTCGCATATATCTGGCTTTCATTCAAACCAAACACATATCTTTTGGTATTTATGTTGCTAGATTGCTGTTTCCTTGACGTTTACCCCATATTGCATATTGATGCACAAGACACACGTATATATAATATATATATTAAAACATGAAATTAAGGTGTTATGTCATGCGTAAATAAGCCAGAGAAAAAAGCAAACGAGAAACTCAAAGAACTCAATAGAAAACGACGAAATGATCTGATGTTTAATATTGACCTGTTTGGTCGCTCGTAATCGGTTGTCTATGAATATAGTTCCTGTAATTTTTTATGAAGGTAAGCTATTTATGTTGTGGGTTTTTTTTTACATATAAAAATCTATAATGGCTAAAAGTTTTATTCATGTTATTTCTTTAATAGTGAACTTTGTGATATTTTTATTATGCTGTAGATCATTGAGCCATTGTTGGACTACGTGTTTAAGTTGTACGAAGGGCAACTCTGCCTTTTCAAGCAGCGACTTTTCACATGGGACAACATCCCTAATGCGCCTTGAAATGAGGAACTCAAAAGTCACGTGTAAAGAAAAAATCTCTGTGTAGTGATATTGGACATATTTCTATTTTTAGCAAATGACTGAACTTAATTATTTGTGGTGATTAGGAAAGTAGAGGAACATAGAATAAATGTGTAAAAACTATGGAGCTATTGAATGTGTTCAAAGTATTAAATTTTCAAAGAACTTATTGTGTTAAAAAGGGGATATTTTACCACAAGGAGCCGCATCACAACAGGATGTTCGGGGTTTGCTAATTTACGGAAAAAGTAATCTCACTTCGTACCCCGAAAATTTAACCACATATGTGAAAATGTCACAGCTTCGAAACAAGCTATCATACATATCCAAGTTAACGATATGGACTGAGCTACAGGAAAAAACGTTACCATTACCGCCTATGTAAAAACAATTAAAGATTTTGACCCACATGTGTCTTGTGACTTCATTTCATATCTAACCAGTTCCGATTAAATAAATTTTTGAGTTAACGCCAAGACTAGCATCATCTTTAACTTTTGTTTCATTCTACAGACTGTGTACCTCGAATGTTTTAACTAAAAAAAATATGTCTTCACTGGGAATCACAGAGCTGAAACATGCACACTTCAGTTTAGCAGGGACATTACTCTGTAACCCATTTTTGACATTTTTTCACATTGGATCTTTAAAGACACTGTCAGTGGTTCACAGTATTGCTTGTCAAAGACATGTCTATTAAGATAGTGAATGCTGCATTCGAAGAGGGACTGCTCGATTCTTTCTCGGAAATTTTGCAATCGTCAAAAATCTAAAACACCCTTTTCTATTCAAAAAAGATATTCTACATTATAAGGTGTCGACTTTAAGTTAGCAATGGAACTTAAATAATAACTAATGTTTAACTTAGTACAAGACTTTTACAAAAGGTTGCCACATATGTAATATGATGGACACATCAACCTTCAAAAATAGGTCCCTTCTATGTTGCTTGGTCCTTGCAATTCTAAGGTATTACTAAATACCTAGGTTTTCTCTAGAATGGTAGATAAAAGTTGAAAGCTAAGTTGCTTTAATTTTCTCCTATTCTTCTACGTATTACAAGATCAAAAAGATTAAGATTCATGTCCAGTGGCACATATTACAGTCATATCGGGATTCATCATTACACGATGCTGGAAAATTCCTATTGTCAAATTCAATTTCAAATGCATAGATTCTTGCTCAATGAAGGATAAGATCTGTGTGTGAAACGTCTGATATATACAATGATTGATTTATTCATTATTGGTCTTTAACGCCACTTTTATTATTATTTGCTATTTCATGGCGACCAGCTATATAATGGTGAAGAAAGCTGGTGCACCAGGAGAAAACTACTGACATTCGGCTGGAAAATGTCAAACATAGTTTTGGAGTCTGGCCAAGCTTCGAACTCTGAAATAAGCAATGAAGCAATAATTTGTACTAATGAAAGAAGCTTTTTTCTCACTTGATCCAGTTTTCGTTTGATAGATAGTTGTGTTCTTTTATCTTTCAAATTGAATATAGCAAGAGGTTTTATAAAGAGTGTAAAAAAATAGAACAGTAGCCGAGTGCATAGTTCGTTTTAATACATTTTTGTCGTTGGGATGCTATCTTGTTGAGTGAAAGAAAAAACTCGCATATATCTGGCTTTCATTCAAACCAAACACATATCTTTTGGTATTTATGTTGCTAGATTGCTGTTTCCTTGACGTTTACCCCATATTGCATATTGATGCACAAGACACACGTATATATAATATATATATTAAAACATGAAATTAAGGTGTTATGTCATGCGTAAATAAGCCAGAGAAAAAAGCAAACGAGAAACTCAAAGAACTCAATAGAAAACGACGAAATGATCTGATGTTTAATATTGACCTGTTTGGTCGCTCGTAATCGGTTGTCTATGAATATAGTTCCTGTAATTTTTTATGAAGGTAAGCTATTTATGTTGTGGGTTTTTTTTTACATATAAAAATCTATAATGGCTAAAAGTTTTATTCATGTTATTTCTTTAATAGTGAACTTTGTGATATTTTTATTATGCTGTAGATCATTGAGCCATTGTTGGACTACGTGTTTAAGTTGTACGAAGGGCAACTCTGCCTTTTCAAGCAGCGACTTTTCACATGGGACAACATCCCTAATGCGCCTTGAAATGAGGAACTCAAAAGTCACGTGTAAAGAAAAAATCTCTGTGTAGTGATATTGGACATATTTCTATTTTTAGCAAATGACTGAACTTAATTATTTGTGGTGATTAGGAAAGTAGAGGAACATAGAATAAATGTGTAAAAACTATGGAGCTATTGAATGTGTTCAAAGTATTAAATTTTCAAAGAACTTATTGTGTTAAAAAGGGGATATTTTACCACAAGGAGCCGCATCACAACAGGATGTTCGGGGTTTGCTAATTTACGGAAAAAGTAATCTCACTTCGTACCCCGAAAATTTAACCACATATGTGAAAATGTCACAGCTTCGAAACAAGCTATCATACATATCCAAGTTAACGATATGGACTGAGCTACAGGAAAAAACGTTACCATTACCGCCTATGTAAAAACAATTAAAGATTTTGACCCACATGTGTCTTGTGACTTCATTTCATATCTAACCAGTTCCGATTAAATAAATTTTTGAGTTAACGCCAAGACTAGCATCATCTTTAACTTTTGTTTCATTCTACAGACTGTGTACCTCGAATGTTTTAACTAAAAAAAATATGTCTTCACTGGGAATCACAGAGCTGAAACATGCACACTTCAGTTTAGCAGGGACATTACTCTGTAACCCATTTTTGACATTTTTTCACATTGGATCTTTAAAGACACTGTCAGTGGTTCACAGTATTGCTTGTCAAAGACATGTCTATTAAGATAGTGAATGCTGCATTCGAAGAGGGACTGCTCGATTCTTTCTCGGAAATTTTGCAATCGTCAAAAATCTAAAACACCCTTTTCTATTCAAAAAAGATATTCTACATTATAAGGTGTCGACTTTAAGTTAGCAATGGAACTTAAATAATAACTAATGTTTAACTTAGTACAAGACTTTTACAAAAGGTTGCCACATATGTAATATGATGGACACATCAACCTTCAAAAATAGGTCCCTTCTATGTTGCTTGGTCCTTGCAATTCTAAGGTATTACTAAATACCTAGGTTTTCTCTAGAATGGTAGATAAAAGTTGAAAGCTAAGTTGCTTTAATTTTCTCCTATTCTTCTACGTATTACAAGATCAAAAAGATTAAGATTCATGTCCAGTGGCACATATTACAGTCATATCGGGATTCATCATTACACGATGCTGGAAAATTCCTATTGTCAAATTCAATTTCAAATGCATAGATTCTTGCTCAATGAAGGATAAGATCTGTGTGTGAAACGTCTGATATATACAATGATTGATTTATTCATTATTGGTCTTTAACGCCACTTTTATTATTATTTGCTATTTCATGGCGACCAGCTATATAATGGTGAAGAAAGCTGGTGCACCAGGAGAAAACTACTGACATTCGGCTGGAAAATGTCAAACATAGTTTTGGAGTCTGGCCAAGCTTCGAACTCTGAAATAAGCAATGAAGCAATAATTTGTACTAATGAAAGAAGCTTTTTTCTCACTTGATCCAGTTTTCGTTTGATAGATAGTTGTGTTCTTTTATCTTTCAAATTGAATATAGCAAGAGGTTTTATAAAGAGTGTAAAAAAATAGAACAGTAGCCGAGTGCATAGTTCGTTTTAATACATTTTTGTCGTTGGGATGCTATCTTGTTGAGTGAAAGAAAAAACTCGCATATATCTGGCTTTCATTCAAACCAAACACATATCTTTTGGTATTTATGTTGCTAGATTGCTGTTTCCTTGACGTTTACCCCATATTGCATATTGATGCACAAGACACACGTATATATAATATATATATTAAAACATGAAATTAAGGTGTTATGTCATGCGTAAATAAGCCAGAGAAAAAAGCAAACGAGAAACTCAAAGAACTCAATAGAAAACGACGAAATGATCTGATGTTTAATATTGACCTGTTTGGTCGCTCGTAATCGGTTGTCTATGAATATAGTTCCTGTAATTTTTTATGAAGGTAAGCTATTTATGTTGTGGGTTTTTTTTTACATATAAAAATCTATAATGGCTAAAAGTTTTATTCATGTTATTTCTTTAATAGTGAACTTTGTGATATTTTTATTATGCTGTAGATCATTGAGCCATTGTTGGACTACGTGTTTAAGTTGTACGAAGGGCAACTCTGCCTTTTCAAGCAGCGACTTTTCACATGGGACAACATCCCTAATGCGCCTTGAAATGAGGAACTCAAAAGTCACGTGTAAAGAAAAAATCTCTGTGTAGTGATATTGGACATATTTCTATTTTTAGCAAATGACTGAACTTAATTATTTGTGGTGATTAGGAAAGTAGAGGAACATAGAATAAATGTGTAAAAACTATGGAGCTATTGAATGTGTTCAAAGTATTAAATTTTCAAAGAACTTATTGTGTTAAAAAGGGGATATTTTACCACAAGGAGCCGCATCACAACAGGATGTTCGGGGTTTGCTAATTTACGGAAAAAGTAATCTCACTTCGTACCCCGAAAATTTAACCACATATGTGAAAATGTCACAGCTTCGAAACAAGCTATCATACATATCCAAGTTAACGATATGGACTGAGCTACAGGAAAAAACGTTACCATTACCGCCTATGTAAAAACAATTAAAGATTTTGACCCACATGTGTCTTGTGACTTCATTTCATATCTAACCAGTTCCGATTAAATAAATTTTTGAGTTAACGCCAAGACTAGCATCATCTTTAACTTTTGTTTCATTCTACAGACTGTGTACCTCGAATGTTTTAACTAAAAAAAATATGTCTTCACTGGGAATCACAGAGCTGAAACATGCACACTTCAGTTTAGCAGGGACATTACTCTGTAACCCATTTTTGACATTTTTTCACATTGGATCTTTAAAGACACTGTCAGTGGTTCACAGTATTGCTTGTCAAAGACATGTCTATTAAGATAGTGAATGCTGCATTCGAAGAGGGACTGCTCGATTCTTTCTCGGAAATTTTGCAATCGTCAAAAATCTAAAACACCCTTTTCTATTCAAAAAAGATATTCTACATTATAAGGTGTCGACTTTAAGTTAGCAATGGAACTTAAATAATAACTAATGTTTAACTTAGTACAAGACTTTTACAAAAGGTTGCCACATATGTAATATGATGGACACATCAACCTTCAAAAATAGGTCCCTTCTATGTTGCTTGGTCCTTGCAATTCTAAGGTATTACTAAATACCTAGGTTTTCTCTAGAATGGTAGATAAAAGTTGAAAGCTAAGTTGCTTTAATTTTCTCCTATTCTTCTACGTATTACAAGATCAAAAAGATTAAGATTCATGTCCAGTGGCACATATTACAGTCATATCGGGATTCATCATTACACGATGCTGGAAAATTCCTATTGTCAAATTCAATTTCAAATGCATAGATTCTTGCTCAATGAAGGATAAGATCTGTGTGTGAAACGTCTGATATATACAATGATTGATTTATTCATTATTGGTCTTTAACGCCACTTTTATTATTATTTGCTATTTCATGGCGACCAGCTATATAATGGTGAAGAAAGCTGGTGCACCAGGAGAAAACTACTGACATTCGGCTGGAAAATGTCAAACATAGTTTTGGAGTCTGGCCAAGCTTCGAACTCTGAAATAAGCAATGAAGCAATAATTTGTACTAATGAAAGAAGCTTTTTTCTCACTTGATCCAGTTTTCGTTTGATAGATAGTTGTGTTCTTTTATCTTTCAAATTGAATATAGCAAGAGGTTTTATAAAGAGTGTAAAAAAATAGAACAGTAGCCGAGTGCATAGTTCGTTTTAATACATTTTTGTCGTTGGGATGCTATCTTGTTGAGTGAAAGAAAAAACTCGCATATATCTGGCTTTCATTCAAACCAAACACATATCTTTTGGTATTTATGTTGCTAGATTGCTGTTTCCTTGACGTTTACCCCATATTGCATATTGATGCACAAGACACACGTATATATAATATATATATTAAAACATGAAATTAAGGTGTTATGTCATGCGTAAATAAGCCAGAGAAAAAAGCAAACGAGAAACTCAAAGAACTCAATAGAAAACGACGAAATGATCTGATGTTTAATATTGACCTGTTTGGTCGCTCGTAATCGGTTGTCTATGAATATAGTTCCTGTAATTTTTTATGAAGGTAAGCTATTTATGTTGTGGGTTTTTTTTTACATATAAAAATCTATAATGGCTAAAAGTTTTATTCATGTTATTTCTTTAATAGTGAACTTTGTGATATTTTTATTATGCTGTAGATCATTGAGCCATTGTTGGACTACGTGTTTAAGTTGTACGAAGGGCAACTCTGCCTTTTCAAGCAGCGACTTTTCACATGGGACAACATCCCTAATGCGCCTTGAAATGAGGAACTCAAAAGTCACGTGTAAAGAAAAAATCTCTGTGTAGTGATATTGGACATATTTCTATTTTTAGCAAATGACTGAACTTAATTATTTGTGGTGATTAGGAAAGTAGAGGAACATAGAATAAATGTGTAAAAACTATGGAGCTATTGAATGTGTTCAAAGTATTAAATTTTCAAAGAACTTATTGTGTTAAAAAGGGGATATTTTACCACAAGGAGCCGCATCACAACAGGATGTTCGGGGTTTGCTAATTTACGGAAAAAGTAATCTCACTTCGTACCCCGAAAATTTAACCACATATGTGAAAATGTCACAGCTTCGAAACAAGCTATCATACATATCCAAGTTAACGATATGGACTGAGCTACAGGAAAAAACGTTACCATTACCGCCTATGTAAAAACAATTAAAGATTTTGACCCACATGTGTCTTGTGACTTCATTTCATATCTAACCAGTTCCGATTAAATAAATTTTTGAGTTAACGCCAAGACTAGCATCATCTTTAACTTTTGTTTCATTCTACAGACTGTGTACCTCGAATGTTTTAACTAACAAAAATATGTCTTCACTGGGAATCACAGAGCTGAAACATGCACACTTCAGTTTAGCAGGGACATTACTCTGTAACCCATTTTTGACATTTTTTCACATTGGATCTTTAAAGACACTGTCAGTGGTTCACAGTATTGCTTGTCAAAGACATGTCTATTAAGATAGTGAATGCTGCATTCGAAGAGGGACTGCTCGATTCTTTCTCGGAAATTTTGCAATCGTCAAAAATCTAAAACACCCTTTTCTATTCAAAAAAGATATTCTACATTATAAGGTGTCGACTTTAAGTTAGCAATGGAACTTAAATAATAACTAATGTTTAACTTAGTACAAGACTTTTACAAAAGGTTGCCACATATGTAATATGATGGACACATCAACCTTCAAAAATAGGTCCCTTCTATGTTGCTTGGTCCTTGCAATTCTAAGGTATTACTAAATACCTAGGTTTTCTCTAGAATGGTAGATAAAAGTTGAAAGCTAAGTTGCTTTAATTTTCTCCTATTCTTCTACGTATTACAAGATCAAAAAGATTAAGATTCATGTCCAGTGGCACATATTACAGTCATATCGGGATTCATCATTACACGATGCTGGAAAATTCCTATTGTCAAATTCAATTTCAAATGCATAGATTCTTGCTCAATGAAGGATAAGATCTGTGTGTGAAACGTCTGATATATACAATGATTGATTTATTCATTATTGGTCTTTAACGCCACTTTTATTATTATTTGCTATTTCATGGCGACCAGCTATATAATGGTGAAGAAAGCTGGTGCACCAGGAGAAAACTACTGACATTCGGCTGGAAAATGTCAAACATAGTTTTGGAGTCTGGCCAAGCTTCGAACTCTGAAATAAGCAATGAAGCAATAATTTGTACTAATGAAAGAAGCTTTTTTCTCACTTGATCCAGTTTTCGTTTGATAGATAGTTGTGTTCTTTTATCTTTCAAATTGAATATAGCAAGAGGTTTTATAAAGAGTGTAAAAAAATAGAACAGTAGCCGAGTGCATAGTTCGTTTTAATACATTTTTGTCGTTGGGATGCTATCTTGTTGAGTGAAAGAAAAAACTCGCATATATCTGGCTTTCATTCAAACCAAACACATATCTTTTGGTATTTATGTTGCTAGATTGCTGTTTCCTTGACGTTTACCCCATATTGCATATTGATGCACAAGACACACGTATATATAATATATATATTAAAACATGAAATTAAGGTGTTATGTCATGCGTAAATAAGCCAGAGAAAAAAGCAAACGAGAAACTCAAAGAACTCAATAGAAAACGACGAAATGATCTGATGTTTAATATTGACCTGTTTGGTCGCTCGTAATCGGTTGTCTATGAATATAGTTCCTGTAATTTTTTATGAAGGTAAGCTATTTATGTTGTGGGTTTTTTTTTACATATAAAAATCTATAATGGCTAAAAGTTTTATTCATGTTATTTCTTTAATAGTGAACTTTGTGATATTTTTATTATGCTGTAGATCATTGAGCCATTGTTGGACTACGTGTTTAAGTTGTACGAAGGGCAACTCTGCCTTTTCAAGCAGCGACTTTTCACATGGGACAACATCCCTAATGCGCCTTGAAATGAGGAACTCAAAAGTCACGTGTAAAGAAAAAATCTCTGTGTAGTGATATTGGACATATTTCTATTTTTAGCAAATGACTGAACTTAATTATTTGTGGTGATTAGGAAAGTAGAGGAACATAGAATAAATGTGTAAAAACTATGGAGCTATTGAATGTGTTCAAAGTATTAAATTTTCAAAGAACTTATTGTGTTAAAAAGGGGATATTTTACCACAAGGAGCCGCATCACAACAGGATGTTCGGGGTTTGCTAATTTACGGAAAAAGTAATCTCACTTCGTACCCCGAAAATTTAACCACATATGTGAAAATGTCACAGCTTCGAAACAAGCTATCATACATATCCAAGTTAACGATATGGACTGAGCTACAGGGAAAAACGTTACCATTACCGCCTATGTAAAAACAATTAAAGATTTTGACCCACATGTGTCTTGTGACTTCATTTCATATCTAACCAGTTCCGATTAAATAAATTTTTGAGTTAACGCCAAGACTAGCATCATCTTTAACTTTTGTTTCATTCTACAGACTGTGTACCTCGAATGTTTTAACTAAAAAAAATATGTCTTCACTGGGAATCACAGAGCTGAAACATGCACACTTCAGTTTAGCAGGGACATTACTCTGTAACCCATTTTTGACATTTTTTCACATTGGATCTTTAAAGACACTGTCAGTGGTTCACAGTATTGCTTGTCAAAGACATGTCTATTAAGATAGTGAATGCTGCATTCGAAGAGGGACTGCTCGATTCTTTCTCGGAAATTTTGCAATCGTCAAAAATCTAAAACACCCTTTTCTATTCAAAAAAGATATTCTACATTATAAGGTGTCGACTTTAAGTTAGCAATGGAACTTAAATAATAACTAATGTTTAACTTAGTACAAGACTTTTACAAAAGGTTGCCACATATGTAATATGATGGACACATCAACCTTCAAAAATAGGTCCCTTCTATGTTGCTTGGTCCTTGCAATTCTAAGGTATTACTAAATACCTAGGTTTTCTCTAGAATGGTAGATAAAAGTTGAAAGCTAAGTTGCTTTAATTTTCTCCTATTCTTCTACGTATTACAAGATCAAAAAGATTAAGATTCATGTCCAGTGGCACATATTACAGTCATATCGGGATTCATCATTACACGATGCTGGAAAATTCCTATTGTCAAATTCAATTTCAAATGCATAGATTCTTGCTCAATGAAGGATAAGATCTGTGTGTGAAACGTCTGATATATACAATGATTGATTTATTCATTATTGGTCTTTAACGCCACTTTTATTATTATTTGCTATTTCATGGCGACCAGCTATATAATGGTGAAGAAAGCTGGTGCACCAGGAGAAAACTACTGACATTCGGCTGGAAAATGTCAAACATAGTTTTGGAGTCTGGCCAAGCTTCGAACTCTGAAATAAGCAATGAAGCAATAATTTGTACTAATGAAAGAAGCTTTTTTCTCACTTGATCCAGTTTTCGTTTGATAGATAGTTGTGTTCTTTTATCTTTCAAATTGAATATAGCAAGAGGTTTTATAAAGAGTGTAAAAAAATAGAACAGTAGCCGAGTGCATAGTTCGTTTTAATACATTTTTGTCGTTGGGATGCTATCTTGTTGAGTGAAAGAAAAAACTCGCATATATCTGGCTTTCATTCAAACCAAACACATATCTTTTGGTATTTATGTTGCTAGATTGCTGTTTCCTTGACGTTTACCCCATATTGCATATTGATGCACAAGACACACGTATATATAATATATATATTAAAACATGAAATTAAGGTGTTATGTCATGCGTAAATAAGCCAGAGAAAAAAGCAAACGAGAAACTCAAAGAACTCAATAGAAAACGACGAAATGATCTGATGTTTAATATTGACCTGTTTGGTCGCTCGTAATCGGTTGTATATGAATATAGTTCCTGTAATTTTTTATGAAGGTAAGCTATTTATGTTGTGGGGTTTTTTTTACATATAAAAATCTATAATGGCTAAAAGTTTTATTCATGTTATTTCTTTAATAGTGAACTTTGTGATATTTTTATTATGCTGTAGATCATTGAGCCATTGTTGGACTACGTGTTTAAGTTGTACGAAGGGCAACTCTGCCTTTTCAAGCAGCGACTTTTCACATGGGACAACATCCCTAATGCGCCTTGAAATGAGGAACTCAAAAGTCACGTGTAAAGAAAAAATCTCTGTGTAGTGATATTGGACATATTTCTATTTTTAGCAAATGACTGAACTTAATTATTTGTGGTGATTAGGAAAGTAGAGGAACATAGAATAAATGTGTAAAAACTATGGAGCTATTGAATGTGTTCAAAGTATTAAATTTTCAAAGAACTTATTGTGTTAAAAAGGGGATATTTTACCACAAGGAGCCGCATCACAACAGGATGTTCGGGGTTTGCTAATTTACGGAAAAAGTAATCTCACTTCGTACCCCGAAAATTTAACCACATATGTGAAAATGTCACAGCTTCGAAACAAGCTATCATACATATCCAAGTTAACGATATGGACTGAGCTACAGGAAAAAACGTTACCATTACCGCCTATGTAAAAACAATTAAAGATTTTGACCCACATGTGTCTTGTGACTTCATTTCATATCTAACCAGTTCCGATTAAATAAATTTTTGAGTTAACGCCAAGACTAGCATCATCTTTAACTTTTGTTTCATTCTACAGACTGTGTACCTCGAATGTTTTAACTAAAAAAAATATGTCTTCACTGGGAATCACAGAGCTGAAACATGCACACTTCAGTTTAGCAGGGACATTACTCTGTAACCCATTTTTGACATTTTTTCACATTGGATCTTTAAAGACACTGTCAGTGGTTCACAGTATTGCTTGTCAAAGACATGTCTATTAAGATAGTGAATGCTGCATTCGAAGAGGGACTGCTCGATTCTTTCTCGGAAATTTTGCAATCGTCAAAAATCTAAAACACCCTTTTCTATTCAAAAAAGATATTCTACATTATAAGGTGTCGACTTTAAGTTAGCAATGGAACTTAAATAATAACTAATGTTTAACTTAGTACAAGACTTTTACAAAAGGTTGCCACATATGTAATATGATGGACACATCAACCTTCAAAAATAGGTCCCTTCTATGTTGCTTGGTCCTTGCAATTCTCAGGTATTACTAAATACCTAGGTTTTCTCTAGAATGGTAGATAAAAGTTGAAAGCTAAGTTGCTTTAATTTTCTCCTATTCTTCTACGTATTACAAGATCAAAAAGATTAAGATTCATGTCCAGTGGCACATATTACAGTCATATCGGGATTCATCATTACACGATGCTGGAAAATTCCTATTGTCAAATTCAATTTCAAATGCATAGATTCTTGCTCAATGAAGGATAAGATCTGTGTGTGAAACGTCTGATATATACAATGATTGATTTATTCATTATTGGTCTTTAACGCCACTTTTATTATTATTTGCTATTTCATGGCGACCAGCTATATAATGGTGAAGAAAGCTGGTGCACCAGGAGAAAACTACTGACATTCGGCTGGAAAATGTCAAACATAGTTTTGGAGTCTGGCCAAGCTTCGAACTCTGAAATAAGCAATGAAGCAATAATTTGTACTAATGAAAGAAGCTTTTTTCTCACTTGATCCAGTTTTCGTTTGATAGATAGTTGTGTTCTTTTATCTTTCAAATTGAATATAGCAAGAGGTTTTATAAAGAGTGTAAAAAAATAGAACAGTAGCCGAGTGCATAGTTCGTTTTAATACATTTTTGTCGTTGGGATGCTATCTTGTTGAGTGAAAGAAAAAACTCGCATATATCTGGCTTTCATTCAAACCAAACACATATCTTTTGGTATTTATGTTGCTAGATTGCTGTTTCCTTGACGTTTACCCCATATTGCATATTGATGCACAGGACACACGTATATATAATATATATATTAAAACATGAAATTAAGGTGTTATGTCATGCGTAAATAAGCCAGAGAAAAAAGCAAACGAGAAACTCAAAGAACTCAATAGAAAACGACGAAATGATCTGATGTTTAATATTGACCTGTTTGGTCGCTCGTAATCGGTTGTCTATGAATATAGTTCCTGTAATTTTTTATGAAGGTAAGCTATTTATGTTGTGGGTTTTTTTTTACATATAAAAATCTATAATGGCTAAAAGTTTTATTCATGTTATTTCTTTAATAGTGAACTTTGTGATATTTTTATTATGCTGTAGATCATTGAGCCATTGTTGGACTACGTGTTTAAGTTGTACGAAGGGCAACTCTGCCTTTTCAAGCAGCGACTTTTCACATGGGACAACATCCCTAATGCGCCTTGAAATGAGGAACTCAAAAGTCACGTGTAAAGAAAAAATCTCTGTGTAGTGATATTGGACATATTTCTATTTTTAGCAAATGACTGAACTTAATTATTTGTGGTGATTAGGAAAGTAGAGGAACATAGAATAAATGTGTAAAAACTATGGAGCTATTGAATGTGTTCAAAGTATTAAATTTTCAAAGAACTTATTGTGTTAAAAAGGGGATATTTTACCACAAGGAGCCGCATCACAACAGGATGTTCGGGGTTTGCTAATTTACGGAAAAAGTAATCTCACTTCGTACCCCGAAAATTTAACCACATATGTGAAAATGTCACAGCTTCGAAACAAGCTATCATACATATCCAAGTTAACGATATGGACTGAGCTACAGGAAAAAACGTTACCATTACCGCCTATGTAAAAACAATTAAAGATTTTGACCCACATGTGTCTTGTGACTTCATTTCATATCTAACCAGTTCCGATTAAATAAATTTTTGAGTTAACGCCAAGACTAGCATCATCTTTAACTTTTGTTTCATTCTACAGACTGTGTACCTCGAATGTTTTAACTAAAAAAAATATGTCTTCACTGGGAATCACAGAGCTGAAACATGCACACTTCAGTTTAGCAGGGACATTACTCTGTAACCCATTTTTGACATTTTTTCACATTGGATCTTTAAAGACACTGTCAGTGGTTCACAGTATTGCTTGTCAAAGACATGTCTATTAAGATAGTGAATGCTGCATTCGAAGAGGGACTGCTCGATTCTTTCTCGGAAATTTTGCAATCGTCAAAAATCTAAAACACCCTTTTCTATTCAAAAAAGATATTCTACATTATAAGGTGTCGACTTTAAGTTAGCAATGGAACTTAAATAATAACTAATGTTTAACTTAGTACAAGACTTTTACAAAAGGTTGCCACATATGTAATATGATGGACACATCAACCTTCAAAAATAGGTCCCTTCTATGTTGCTTGGTCCTTGCAATTCTCAGGTATTACTAAATACCTAGGTTTTCTCTAGAATGGTAGATAAAAGTTGAAAGCTAAGTTGCTTTAATTTTCTCCTATTCTTCTACGTATTACAAGATCAAAAAGATTAAGATTCATGTCCAGTGGCACATATTACAGTCATATCGGGATTCATCATTACACGATGCTGGAAAATTCCTATTGTCAAATTCAATTTCAAATGCATAGATTCTTGCTCAATGAAGGATAAGATCTGTGTGTGAAACGTCTGATATATACAATGATTGATTTATTCATTATTGGTCTTTAACGCCACTTTTATTATTATTTGCTATTTCATGGCGACCAGCTATATAATGGTGAAGAAAGCTGGTGCACCAGGAGAAAACTACTGACATTCGGCTGGAAAATGTCAAACATAGTTTTGGAGTCTGGCCAAGCTTCGAACTCTGAAATAAGCAATGAAGCAATAATTTGTACTAATGAAAGAAGCTTTTTTCTCACTTGATCCAGTTTTCGTTTGATAGATAGTTGTGTTCTTTTATCTTTCAAATTGAATATAGCAAGAGGTTTTATAAAGAGTGTAAAAAAATAGAACAGTAGCCGAGTGCATAGTTCGTTTTAATACATTTTTGTCGTTGGGATGCTATCTTGTTGAGTGAAAGAAAAAACTCGCATATATCTGGCTTTCATTCAAACCAAACACATATCTTTTGGTATTTATGTTGCTAGATTGCTGTTTCCTTGACGTTTACCCCATATTGCATATTGATGCACAAGACACACGTATATATAATATATATATTAAAACATGAAATTAAGGTGTTATGTCATGCGTAAATAAGCCAGAGAAAAAAGCAAACGAGAAACTCAAAGAACTCAATAGAAAACGACGAAATGATCTGATGTTTAATATTGACCTGTTTGGTCGCTCGTAATCGGTTGTCTATGAATATAGTTCCTGTAATTTTTTATGAAGGTAAGCTATTTATGTTGTGGGTTTTTTTTTACATATAAAAATCTATAATGGCTAAAAGTTTTATTCATGTTATTTCTTTAATAGTGAACTTTGTGATATTTTTATTATGCTGTAGATCATTGAGCCATTGTTGGACTACGTGTTTAAGTTGTACGAAGGGCAACTCTGCCTTTTCAAGCAGCGACTTTTCACATGGGACAACATCCCTAATGCGCCTTGAAATGAGGAACTCAAAAGTCACGTGTAAAGAAAAAATCTCTGTGTAGTGATATTGGACATATTTCTATTTTTAGCAAATGACTGAACTTAATTATTTGTGGTGATTAGGAAAGTAGAGGAACATAGAATAAATGTGTAAAAACTATGGAGCTATTGAATGTGTTCAAAGTATTAAATTTTCAAAGAACTTATTGTGTTAAAAAGGGGATATTTTACCACAAGGAGCCGCATCACAACAGGATGTTCGGGGTTTGCTAATTTACGGAAAAAGTAATCTCACTTCGTACCCCGAAAATTTAACCACATATGTGAAAATGTCACAGCTTCGAAACAAGCTATCATACATATCCAAGTTAACGATATGGACTGAGCTACAGGAAAAAACGTTACCATTACCGCCTATGTAAAAACAATTAAAGATTTTGACCCACATGTGTCTTGTGACTTCATTTCATATCTAACCAGTTCCGATTAAATAAATTTTTGAGTTAACGCCAAGACTAGCATCATCTTTAACTTTTGTTTCATTCTACAGACTGTGTACCTCGAATGTTTTAACTAAAAAAAATATGTCTTCACTGGGAATCACAGAGCTGAAACATGCACACTTCAGTTTAGCAGGGACATTACTCTGTAACCCATTTTTGACATTTTTTCACATTGGATCTTTAAAGACACTGTCAGTGGTTCACAGTATTGCTTGTCAAAGACATGTCTATTAAGATAGTGAATGCTGCATTCGAAGAGGGACTGCTCGATTCTTTCTCGGAAATTTTGCAATCGTCAAAAATCTAAAACACCCTTTTCTATTCAAAAAAGATATTCTACATTATAAGGTGTCGACTTTAAGTTAGCAATGGAACTTAAATAATAACTAATGTTTAACTTAGTACAAGACTTTTACAAAAGGTTGCCACATATGTAATATGATGGACACATCAACCTTCAAAAATAGGTCCCTTCTATGTTGCTTGGTCCTTGCAATTCTCAGGTA
This sequence comes from Mytilus edulis, assembly GCF_963676685.1. Classification (NCBI taxonomy): domain Eukaryota; kingdom Metazoa; phylum Mollusca; class Bivalvia; order Mytilida; family Mytilidae; genus Mytilus; species Mytilus edulis. The sequence continues at coordinate 14,236,504 of NC_092356.1, read as the reverse complement.
TTACTAAATACCTAGGTTTTCTCTAGAATGGTAGATAAAAGTTGAAAGCTAAGTTGCTTTAATTTTCTCCTATTCTTCTACGTATTACAAGATCAAAAAGATTAAGATTCATGTCCAGTGGCACATATTACAGTCATATCGGGATTCATCATTACACGATGCTGGAAAATTCCTATTGTCAAATTCAATTTCAAATGCATAGATTCTTGCTCAATGAAGGATAAGATCTGTGTGTGAAACGTCTGATATATACAATGATTGATTTATTCATTATTGGTCTTTAACGCCACTTTTATTATTATTTGCTATTTCATGGCGACCAGCTATATAATGGTGAAGAAAGCTGGTGCACCAGGAGAAAACTACTGACATTCGGCTGGAAAATGTCAAACATAGTTTTGGAGTCTGGCCAAGCTTCGAACTCTGAAATAAGCAATGAAGCAATAATTTGTACTAATGAAAGAAGCTTTTTTCTCACTTGATCCAGTTTTCGTTTGATAGATAGTTGTGTTCTTTTATCTTTCAAATTGAATATAGCAAGAGGTTTTATAAAGAGTGTAAAAAAATAGAACAGTAGCCGAGTGCATAGTTCGTTTTAATACATTTTTGTCGTTGGGATGCTATCTTGTTGAGTGAAAGAAAAAACTCGCATATATCTGGCTTTCATTCAAACCAAACACATATCTTTTGGTATTTATGTTGCTAGATTGCTGTTTCCTTGACGTTTACCCCATATTGCATATTGATGCACAAGACACACGTATATATAATATATATATTAAAACATGAAATTAAGGTGTTATGTCATGCGTAAATAAGCCAGAGAAAAAAGCAAACGAGAAACTCAAAGAACTCAATAGAAAACGACGAAATGATCTGATGTTTAATATTGACCTGTTTGGTCGCTCGTAATCGGTTGTCTATGAATATAGTTCCTGTAATTTTTTATGAAGGTAAGCTATTTATGTTGTGGGTTTTTTTTTACATATAAAAATCTATAATGGCTAAAAGTTTTATTCATGTTATTTCTTTAATAGTGAACTTTGTGATATTTTTATTATGCTGTAGATCATTGAGCCATTGTTGGACTACGTGTTTAAGTTGTACGAAGGGCAACTCTGCCTTTTCAAGCAGCGACTTTTCACATGGGACAACATCCCTAATGCGCCTTGAAATGAGGAACTCAAAAGTCACGTGTAAAGAAAAAATCTCTGTGTAGTGATATTGGACATATTTCTATTTTTAGCAAATGACTGAACTTAATTATTTGTGGTGATTAGGAAAGTAGAGGAACATAGAATAAATGTGTAAAAACTATGGAGCTATTGAATGTGTTCAAAGTATTAAATTTTCAAAGAACTTATTGTGTTAAAAAGGGGATATTTTACCACAAGGAGCCGCATCACAACAGGATGTTCGGGGTTTGCTAATTTACGGAAAAAGTAATCTCACTTCGTACCCCGAAAATTTAACCACATATGTGAAAATGTCACAGCTTCGAAACAAGCTATCATACATATCCAAGTTAACGATATGGACTGAGCTACAGGAAAAAACGTTACCATTACCGCCTATGTAAAAACAATTAAAGATTTTGACCCACATGTGTCTTGTGACTTCATTTCATATCTAACCAGTTCCGATTAAATAAATTTTTGAGTTAACGCCAAGACTAGCATCATCTTTAACTTTTGTTTCATTCTACAGACTGTGTACCTCGAATGTTTTAACTAAAAAAAATATGTCTTCACTGGGAATCACAGAGCTGAAACATGCACACTTCAGTTTAGCAGGGACATTACTCTGTAACCCATTTTTGACATTTTTTCACATTGGATCTTTAAAGACACTGTCAGTGGTTCACAGTATTGCTTGTCAAAGACATGTCTATTAAGATAGTGAATGCTGCATTCGAAGAGGGACTGCTCGATTCTTTCTCGGAAATTTTGCAATCGTCAAAAATCTAAAACACCCTTTTCTATTCAAAAAAGATATTCTACATTATAAGGTGTCGACTTTAAGTTAGCAATGGAACTTAAATAATAACTAATGTTTAACTTAGTACAAGACTTTTACAAAAGGTTGCCACATATGTAATATGATGGACACATCAACCTTCAAAAATAGGTCCCTTCTATGTTGCTTGGTCCTTGCAATTCTCAGGTATTACTAAATACCTAGGTTTTCTCTAGAATGGTAGATAAAAGTTGAAAGCTAAGTTGCTTTAATTTTCTCCTATTCTTCTACGTATTACAAGATCAAAAAGATTAAGATTCATGTCCAGTGGCACATATTACAGTCATATCGGGATTCATCATTACACGATGCTGGAAAATTCCTATTGTCAAATTCAATTTCAAATGCATAGATTCTTGCTCAATGAAGGATAAGATCTGTGTGTGAAACGTCTGATATATACAATGATTGATTTATTCATTATTGGTCTTTAACGCCACTTTTATTATTATTTGCTATTTCATGGCGACCAGCTATATAATGGTGAAGAAAGCTGGTGCACCAGGAGAAAACTACTGACATTCGGCTGGAAAATGTCAAACATAGTTTTGGAGTCTGGCCAAGCTTCGAACTCTGAAATAAGCAATGAAGCAATAATTTGTACTAATGAAAGAAGCTTTTTTCTCACTTGATCCAGTTTTCGTTTGATAGATAGTTGTGTTCTTTTATCTTTCAAATTGAATATAGCAAGAGGTTTTATAAAGAGTGTAAAAAAATAGAACAGTAGCCGAGTGCATAGTTCGTTTTAATACATTTTTGTCGTTGGGATGCTATCTTGTTGAGTGAAAGAAAAAACTCGCATATATCTGGCTTTCATTCAAACCAAACACATATCTTTTGGTATTTATGTTGCTAGATTGCTGTTTCCTTGACGTTTACCCCATATTGCATATTGATGCACAAGACACACGTATATATAATATATATATTAAAACATGAAATTAAGGTGTTATGTCATGCGTAAATAAGCCAGAGAAAAAAGCAAACGAGAAACTCAAAGAACTCAATAGAAAACGACGAAATGATCTGATGTTTAATATTGACCTGTTTGGTCGCTCGTAATCGGTTGTCTATGAATATAGTTCCTGTAATTTTTTATGAAGGTAAGCTATTTATGTTGTGGGTTTTTTTTTACATATAAAAATCTATAATGGCTAAAAGTTTTATTCATGTTATTTCTTTAATAGTGAACTTTGTGATATTTTTATTATGCTGTAGATCATTGAGCCATTGTTGGACTACGTGTTTAAGTTGTACGAAGGGCAACTCTGCCTTTTCAAGCAGCGACTTTTCACATGGGACAACATCCCTAATGCGCCTTGAAATGAGGAACTCAAAAGTCACGTGTAAAGAAAAAATCTCTGTGTAGTGATATTGGACATATTTCTATTTTTAGCAAATGACTGAACTTAATTATTTGTGGTGATTAGGAAAGTAGAGGAACATAGAATAAATGTGTAAAAACTATGGAGCTATTGAATGTGTTCAAAGTATTAAATTTTCAAAGAACTTATTGTGTTAAAAAGGGGATATTTTACCACAAGGAGCCGCATCACAACAGGATGTTCGGGGTTTGCTAATTTACGGAAAAAGTAATCTCACTTCGTACCCCGAAAATTTAACCACATATGTGAAAATGTCACAGCTTCGAAACAAGCTATCATACATATCCAAGTTAACGATATGGACTGAGCTACAGGAAAAAACGTTACCATTACCGCCTATGTAAAAACAATTAAAGATTTTGACCCACATGTGTCTTGTGACTTCATTTCATATCTAACCAGTTCCGATTAAATAAATTTTTGAGTTAACGCCAAGACTAGCATCATCTTTAACTTTTGTTTCATTCTACAGACTGTGTACCTCGAATGTTTTAACTAAAAAAAATATGTCTTCACTGGGAATCACAGAGCTGAAACATGCACACTTCAGTTTAGCAGGGACATTACTCTGTAACCCATTTTTGACATTTTTTCACATTGGATCTTTAAAGACACTGTCAGTGGTTCACAGTATTGCTTGTCAAAGACATGTCTATTAAGATAGTGAATGCTGCATTCGAAGAGGGACTGCTCGATTCTTTCTCGGAAATTTTGCAATCGTCAAAAATCTAAAACACCCTTTTCTATTCAAAAAAGATATTCTACATTATAAGGTGTCGACTTTAAGTTAGCAATGGAACTTAAATAATAACTAATGTTTAACTTAGTACAAGACTTTTACAAAAGGTTGCCACATATGTAATATGATGGACACATCAACCTTCAAAAATAGGTCCCTTCTATGTTGCTTGGTCCTTGCAATTCTCAGGTATTACTAAATACCTAGGTTTTCTCTAGAATGGTAGATAAAAGTTGAAAGCTAAGTTGCTTTAATTTTCTCCTATTCTTCTACGTATTACAAGATCAAAAAGATTAAGATTCATGTCCAGTGGCACATATTACAGTCATATCGGGATTCATCATTACACGATGCTGGAAAATTCCTATTGTCAAATTCAATTTCAAATGCATAGATTCTTGCTCAATGAAGGATAAGATCTGTGTGTGAAACGTCTGATATATACAATGATTGATTTATTCATTATTGGTCTTTAACGCCACTTTTATTATTATTTGCTATTTCATGGCGACCAGCTATATAATGGTGAAGAAAGCTGGTGCACCAGGAGAAAACTACTGACATTCGGCTGGAAAATGTCAAACATAGTTTTGGAGTCTGGCCAAGCTTCGAACTCTGAAATAAGCAATGAAGCAATAATTTGTACTAATGAAAGAAGCTTTTTTCTCACTTGATCCAGTTTTCGTTTGATAGATAGTTGTGTTCTTTTATCTTTCAAATTGAATATAGCAAGAGGTTTTATAAAGAGTGTAAAAAAATAGAACAGTAGCCGAGTGCATAGTTCGTTTTAATACATTTTTGTCGTTGGGATGCTATCTTGTTGAGTGAAAGAAAAAACTCGCATATATCTGGCTTTCATTCAAACCAAACACATATCTTTTGGTATTTATGTTGCTAGATTGCTGTTTCCTTGACGTTTACCCCATATTGCATATTGATGCACAAGACACACGTATATATAATATATATATTAAAACATGAAATTAAGGTGTTATGTCATGCGTAAATAAGCCAGAGAAAAAAGCAAACGAGAAACTCAAAGAACTCAATAGAAAACGACGAAATGATCTGATGTTTAATATTGACCTGTTTGGTCGCTCGTAATCGGTTGTCTATGAATATAGTTCCTGTAATTTTTTATGAAGGTAAGCTATTTATGTTGTGGGTTTTTTTTTACATATAAAAATCTATAATGGCTAAAAGTTTTATTCATGTTATTTCTTTAATAGTGAACTTTGTGATATTTTTATTATGCTGTAGATCATTGAGCCATTGTTGGACTACGTGTTTAAGTTGTACGAAGGGCAACTCTGCCTTTTCAAGCAGCGACTTTTCACATGGGACAACATCCCTAATGCGCCTTGAAATGAGGAACTCAAAAGTCACGTGTAAAGAAAAAATCTCTGTGTAGTGATATTGGACATATTTCTATTTTTAGCAAATGACTGAACTTAATTATTTGTGGTGATTAGGAAAGTAGAGGAACATAGAATAAATGTGTAAAAACTATGGAGCTATTGAATGTGTTCAAAGTATTAAATTTTCAAAGAACTTATTGTGTTAAAAAGGGGATATTTTACCACAAGGAGCCGCATCACAACAGGATGTTCGGGGTTTGCTAATTTACGGAAAAAGTAATCTCACTTCGTACCCCGAAAATTTAACCACATATGTGAAAATGTCACAGCTTCGAAACAAGCTATCATACATATCCAAGTTAACGATATGGACTGAGCTACAGGAAAAAACGTTACCATTACCGCCTATGTAAAAACAATTAAAGATTTTGACCCACATGTGTCTTGTGACTTCATTTCATATCTAACCAGTTCCGATTAAATAAATTTTTGAGTTAACGCCAAGACTAGCATCATCTTTAACTTTTGTTTCATTCTACAGACTGTGTACCTCGAATGTTTTAACTAAAAAAAATATGTCTTCACTGGGAATCACAGAGCTGAAACATGCACACTTCAGTTTAGCAGGGACATTACTCTGTAACCCATTTTTGACATTTTTTCACATTGGATCTTTAAAGACACTGTCAGTGGTTCACAGTATTGCTTGTCAAAGACATGTCTATTAAGATAGTGAATGCTGCATTCGAAGAGGGACTGCTCGATTCTTTCTCGGAAATTTTGCAATCGTCAAAAATCTAAAACACCCTTTTCTATTCAAAAAAGATATTCTACATTATAAGGTGTCGACTTTAAGTTAGCAATGGAACTTAAATAATAACTAATGTTTAACTTAGTACAAGACTTTTACAAAAGGTTGCCACATATGTAATATGATGGACACATCAACCTTCAAAAATAGGTCCCTTCTATGTTGCTTGGTCCTTGCAATTCTCAGGTATTACTAAATACCTAGGTTTTCTCTAGAATGGTAGATAAAAGTTGAAAGCTAAGTTGCTTTAATTTTCTCCTATTCTTCTACGTATTACAAGATCAAAAAGATTAAGATTCATGTCCAGTGGCACATATTACAGTCATATCGGGATTCATCATTACACGATGCTGGAAAATTCCTATTGTCAAATTCAATTTCAAATGCATAGATTCTTGCTCAATGAAGGATAAGATCTGTGTGTGAAACGTCTGATATATACAATGATTGATTTATTCATTATTGGTCTTTAACGCCACTTTTATTATTATTTGCTATTTCATGGCGACCAGCTATATAATGGTGAAGAAAGCTGGTGCACCAGGAGAAAACTACTGACATTCGGCTGGAAAATGTCAAACATAGTTTTGGAGTCTGGCCAAGCTTCGAACTCTGAAATAAGCAATGAAGCAATAATTTGTACTAATGAAAGAAGCTTTTTTCTCACTTGATCCAGTTTTCGTTTGATAGATAGTTGTGTTCTTTTATCTTTCAAATTGAATATAGCAAGAGGTTTTATAAAGAGTGTAAAAAAATAGAACAGTAGCCGAGTGCATAGTTCGTTTTAATACATTTTTGTCGTTGGGATGCTATCTTGTTGAGTGAAAGAAAAAACTCGCATATATCTGGCTTTCATTCAAACCAAACACATATCTTTTGGTATTTATGTTGCTAGATTGCTGTTTCCTTGACGTTTACCCCATATTGCATATTGATGCACAAGACACACGTATATATAATATATATATTAAAACATGAAATTAAGGTGTTATGTCATGCGTAAATAAGCCAGAGAAAAAAGCAAACGAGAAACTCAAAGAACTCAATAGAAAACGACGAAATGATCTGATGTTTAATATTGACCTGTTTGGTCGCTCGTAATCGGTTGTCTATGAATATAGTTCCTGTAATTTTTTATGAAGGTAAGCTATTTATGTTGTGGGTTTTTTTTTACATATAAAAATCTATAATGGCTAAAAGTTTTATTCATGTTATTTCTTTAATAGTGAACTTTGTGATATTTTTATTATGCTGTAGATCATTGAGCCATTGTTGGACTACGTGTTTAAGTTGTACGAAGGGCAACTCTGCCTTTTCAAGCAGCGACTTTTCGCATGTGTCTTGTGACTTCATTTCATATCTAACCAGTTCCGATTAAATAAATTTTTGAGTTTACACCAAGACTAGCATCATCTTTAACTTTTGTTTCATTCTACAGACTGTGTACCTCGAATGTTTTAACTAAAAAAAATATGTCTTCACTGGGAACCACAGAGCTGAAACATGCACACTTCAGTTTAGCAGGGACAATACTCTGTAACCCATTTTTGACATTTTTTCACATTGGATCTTTTAAGACACTGTCAGTGGTTCACAGTATTGCTTGTCAAAGACATATCTATTAAGATAGTGAATGCTGCATTCGAAGAGGGACTGCTCGATTCTTTCTCGGAAATTTTGCAATCGTCAAAAATCTAAAACACCCTTTTCTATTCAAAAAAGATATTCTACGTTATAAGGTGTCGAATTTAAGTTAGCAATGGAACTTAAATAATAACTAATGTTTAACTTAGTACAAGACTTTTACAAAAGGTTGCCACATATGTAATATGATGGACACATCAACCTTCAAAAATAGATCCCTTCTATGTTGTTTGGTCCTTGCAATTCTAAGGTATTACTAAATACCTAGGTTTTCTCTAGAATGGTAGATAAAAGTTGAAAGCTAAGTTGCTTTAATTTTCTCCCATTCTTCTACGTATTACAAGATCAAAAAGATTAAGATTCATGTCCAGTGGCACACATTACAGTCATATCGGGATTCATCATTACACGATGCTGGAAAATTCCTATTGTCAAATTCAATTTCAAATGCATAGATTCTTGCTCAATAAAGGATAAGATCTGTGTGTGAAACGTCTGATATATACAATGATTGATTTATTCATTATTGGTCTTTAACGCCACTTTTATTATTATTTGCTATTTCATGGCGTTCAGCTTTATAATGGTGAAGAAAGATGGTGCACCAGGAGAAAACTACTGACATTCGGCTGGAAAATGTCAAACATAGTTTTGAAGTCAAACAAAGCTTCGAACTCTGAAATAAGCAATGAAGCAATAATTTGTACTAATGAAAGAAGCTTTTTTCTTACTTGATCCAGTTTTCGTTTGATAGATAGTTGTGTTTTTTTATCTTTCAAATTGAATATAGCAAGAGGTTTTAAAAAGAGTGTAAAAAAAAGAACAGTAGCCGAGTGCATAGTTCCTTTTAATACATTTTTGTCGTTGGGATGCTATCTTGTTGAGTGAAAAATAAACTCACATATATATGGCTTCCATTCAAACCAAACACATATCTTTTGGTATTTATGTTGCTAGATTGCTGTTTCCTTGACGTTTACCCCATATTGCATATTGATGCACAAGACACACGTATATATAATATATATATTAAAACATGAAATTAAGGTGTTATGTCAAGCGTAAATAAGCCAGATAAAAAAGCAAACGAGAAACTCAAAGAACTCAATAGAAAAAGACGAAATGATCTGATGTTTAAGATTGACCTGTTTGGTCGCCCGTAATCGGTTGTCTATGAATATAGTTCCTGTAATTTTTTATGAAGGTAAGCTATTTATGTTGTGGCTTTTTTTTTTACATATAAAAATCTATAATGGCTAAAAGTTTTATTCATGTTATTTCTTTAATAGTGAACTTTGTAATATTTTTATTATGCTGTAGATCATTGAGCCATTGTTGGACTACGTGTTTAAGTTGTACGAAGGGCAACTCTGCCTTTTCAAGCAGCGACTTTTCACATGTGTCTTGTGACTTCATTTCATATCTAACCAGTTCCGATTAAATAAATTTTTGAGTTTACGCCAAGACTAGCATCATCTTTAACTTTTGTTTCATTCTACAGACTGTGTACCTCGAATGTTTTAACTTAAAAAAATATGTCTTCACTGGGAATCACAGAGCTGAAACATGCACACTTCAGTTTAGCAGGGACATTACTCTGTAACCCATTTTTGACATTTTTTCACATTGGATCTTTAAAGACACTGTCAGTGGTTCACAGTATTGCTTGTCAAAGACATGTTTATAAAGATAGTGAATGCTGCATTCGAAGAGGGACTCCTCGATTCTTTCTCGGAAATTTTGCAATCGTCAAAAATCTAAAACACCCTTTTCTATTCAAAAAAGATATTCTATATTATAAGGTGTCGACTTTAAGTTAGCAATGGAACTTAAATAATAACTAATGTTTAACTTAGTACAAGACTTTTACAAAAGGTTGCCACATATGTAATATGATGGACACATCAACCTTCAAAAATAGGTCCCTTCTATGTTGCTTGGTCCTTGCAATTCTAAGGTATTACTAAATACCTAGGTTTTCTCTAGAATGGTAGATAAAAGTTGAAAGCTAAATTGCTTTAATTTTCTCCCATTCTTCTACGTATTACAAGATCAAAAAGATTAAGATTCATGTCCAGTGGCACATATTACAGTCATATCGGGATTCATCATTACACGATGCTGGAAAATTCCTATTGTCAAATTCAATTTCAAATGCATAGATTCTTGCTCAATGAAGGATAAGATCTGTGTGTGAAACGTCTGATATATACAATGATTGATTTATTCATTATTGGTCTTTAACGCCACTTTTATTATTATTTGCTATTTCATGGCGACCAGCTATATTTTTTTTTTAATTCTTTTTATATTTTCATAGCAATCCACTGTGACTTGGTCATGAATTATATCTCATTTAAATATTTGAGCGTATTGTAGATTGTAAGTTATACATGTCTGTTTGACAAAGCTTTTAATGTTTACCCTACATGTGATGTGTTTGCTCTTTAAATCTTTCTAAAATTTAAAGTATTGTAAATCTGAAGTATAAGCAGTTTTGTACAATGATAATTTGATATCTATTTAAATTCTAGTTGAGAAAGATGATTTGCACTTGGTTTAAATTGTATCATTATTATCATTCTGAATACAATAACATGTTTTTGATCAAGTCGTTTTCCTTCATGCAATAATTACAATGACATTATTAAAAACCAGTTACACCATTTGTTAAACATACATTAAAAGTGTTTGAAGGGATACTTTGTCTCCTTCATTTCTTAAATAATATAAATAAGAAGATGTGGTATGATTGCCAATGAGACAACTCTCACAAGAGACGAAATGACACAGAAATTAACAACTTTAGGTCACCATACGGCTTTCAACAATGACCAAAGCCCATAACGCATAGTCAGGCATAAAATGCTCCGAAATGACAATTAAAACGAGAAATCTAATGGCCTCATTTATATACAAAATATGAACGAAAATCAAATATGTAACACATCAACAAACGACAACTACTGAATAACAGGCACTGGACTTTGGACAGGCACATACATACAGAATGTGGCAGGTTAAGTTGTTTATATTCTTTCTTAGTGATTACATCAATTTTTAAATTGTATCTTTATCGTAACCATCTATCTGACCATTAGTGAATACGCTTATTCAAAAGATAACCGAAAATAACAAGCATATTAGAAAAAACAACAGACTACACAAACAAAGACCTATATCAACAATTATAATAAGGTCAAGATACGTTGACGTTTCTAATAATAATCCCCTTTTGTTCTTACTTTACAATATTGCGTGAAACTTTTAAAAAATTGAAATGTCCGCAAAGCAAGAATATATCATCCCGCTTATGTTTTTTAATTGCTGCTGTGAAATTCTGTGTTTAGACAATACCGTTTCTAGATTTATGGCTTTATGCCATATCATTTGACAATGATCTTGATTGTTTTATAATCTTAATTACTGTAAAAACAAACAAATATGTGAACAATGAAAACAAAAAATGTATATAGACAAAGCACTTTATAAGAAAGTAAGACAATGAACACACATATGTACCATATCACAGTAACATAATGATGGGACGTAAAAGCTATTTATTGTGTGTCTTTCTATGTTGTAATGTTACACTATTGTTTCAGATAAGAGTGAAGGTTGGTACCTATTAAAACGTTTAAATCAGCTGCATTTGTCTGAAACTGTTCTTAGTTTGGAATTTGGTGGTCAGTGGTTGTCGATTGCGGATGTGGTTCATGCTGTTTTTTATGTACTGTCCTCAATAAGTTTTAAGTATTCGTCGTTATTCTGTCGTTAACATGTCGAAATGTACTTTTATATTATTTACTTATATATGTCTCTATCCTCAGTGTTCTTCCATTTATGTGTACTGTATTCCTGTCATTTAATGTTGTCTTTTGAGTGGTATATTTAACATTTCCATAAAAGCGCAAGGTTTGGATAGCCACATAATCAAGTTCACAACCCATCATTTTTTTTTCTTAAAATGTCCTGTACTTAGTCAGGAAAATGGCATTTGTTATCTTTTAATTTTTTTCTATGTATTTTGAATTGTCGTTATTTTTTTTTATTTTTTTTGTTGCACTTGAGTGAATCTGTTGTTTTGTTGTTTTCCTCTTATAATTTGATGTGTTTTAGTTTGCAACCCTGTTATATTTTCTCTCAATCGATTTATAACTTTTGAACAGCAGTATACTACTGAGGTCCCTCATGGGGTTTTTGATTATGTGATTACTTGGCCGTTTTTTTAATGATTATTTGATTATTAAGCCAAATATTTCATGATTATTTGATTACCTAGGACTGTATTTTTAGTTTATGATTATTTGATTACTAAAGATAAGCAAATATTTAATGATTATGTGATTATATTGGCAAAAAAATGGTGATTATGTGATTACTAGGACCCCCCCCCCCCCCCATGAGGGGCCTCACTACTGTTGACCTTATTTATAGCTTCTTTAAACTGTGCAACACTATCAATGTCAATTGTAACCATATCTATACTTTCAAAATGTGCACGTCTGAATCAAAGAATCTTGAACAACATCACAATTAAAAAGCTTATAACATATTTCAGCACATATTTGTAGTCCCTTAGAAAATTGTCAAGGAAATTTTATACGTATGGTCGCAATGGATTCTGTGTTTATTTTATTTCCAATGTTGTCTTATTTTTGTTTTGCAATATCGTTTTCATATTCCTCTATACAATCACTGTTTTTTTTTTATCTAATAAACTTTTCAAAGAAATTTCGTAATAGAAATAAAGTTATGAGAAAACACGTCAGTTGCAATAATCCGCTGATCTACAATCACTAACGTAAGGGTACCCAAATTGCACCGAGTACCCAAATTGCACCTATTTAGAAAAAACTGCAACGGAATTCTTACAAGATTTCCTAGAGACTAAACAATTTGTATTTTTATGATTTGATACTATGCACGTCTTTCAACATAGGTAAACATATTTAGATATACACAAAACGTTCAAAGTCTTTATCAACAGATGGACTGTTTACTGAAAAAGCAAAATGTACGAAAACGTCACCATGCGACGTCATCAAAACGTCATCTTTTTAAAATTAGCAAATACAATATATTATAAGTATCCATTTCGTAAAATATGAGGAGTAAGCATGGACTAATATCCAATTGTTCAAAATATTTGAAGAAATTAAACAAAAGCTCGGTTATTAGACTTTTGACGATGTGAATTTAAGCATGGATGCAATTTGGGTACTCCTCATTACAGAATCATGGATAGTTTGGAGGTTGATTCAAACCCATTTTTTTATGACTCAATATGGATTAAAAATCAAATTGGTGTACCTATACAATAAAGAAGGATAGGGCTACAAAATAAACCCAGTATGGACATTTTTTTCTTGATCATAAAACAACGTAGGTGAAAAAACTGTCAAAATAGGTGCAATTTGGATACCGTCACGTTATATTCAGTGTATATTAAGTGCGAATCCAGTCAGTTCATTTTCACTGTTGTATGCGAGTATGTTCATTGTAGAATAAAGGATCCTGGGAAAACTTTATTTGTTTACGTTTTGAAAATACCAAAATAATTGATTTGAAACTAAATCTTAACATATTTTCATTATGATGTGTCTTTTTAATGTAAAATAACAGTATCAAAGTTCAAATATGTGTTATAAAAGCAACATAACATAGAATATCAGTTATTAAAAGCGATCCATTTTTACTATAGATGCGATGAATTATCACTGTATGGCATTCATTTCTGATGTAGAATTTTCGAAAATGCGATAAATTTTTATTGAAGATTAATGTAATAATTAGACTTGCAACAAATGAAAAACTTATTTGATTAATTTAATATTTATATCTATTTATAAGTTGTATATGTCTATAGAAACTGACTGGCCATTTATACGTTTTCCAACAGTATTGACATGTTTGAACTGTAAACTGAAATGTTTCCCCGCAATGGTTTTTTTCCGGTTCGTATATTGCTATCGTCTGCGTCGTCCGAAGACCCATTCGGTGTCCGAACAACTTTAATTTAAGTTAATTGATCTATATAAATTTTAAAGAAGGTTAAATACCACAAAAGGAAGGTTGGGATAATGTTGGGGATGATGGTTCCAACCGTTTACGAAAAACGGGCATAAAAGAAGCATGTTTTTAGTTTCAGTATAATTACTTGTGTATAAGAATTTTGATTGTTCTGAAATTGTACCGCAGTGTTCAATACCACAAGTAGAATGTTAGGTTTCATTTTGGGGTACTAACAGTTTAGAAATGAAGGAACAAAAAGGGACAAAAAACAAATCATGTTTGTAGTTTCCGGATAATTACTTGTATGTACGTTTTTGAATCTTTTTCGCATTATCACAAAGGGAAGACTGGGATTTTGTTCGGGGATAATTTCCCTAAACATGCAGAAATTAGGGGCAAAAGAAATGGCAAAACAAACATTTTTCTAGTTTCCAGACAATATCTTGTGTTCAAGTGTATGGACCTCTCTAAAATTGTACTACAAGGTTCGTTACCAGAAAGGAAAGACTGGGATTTGGTTTGATGGTTATTTATCCTAGAAGGAAAACAAAATGGTATGGGCGGGAAGAAACCTTCAGTTGTACAGTATTGCGCATACGATTTAAGATCTTCGACCACATTTACCTTGTGTCAGAAACCTATATAACGTCATAAATTTGATCACAATTCAAATTCAGATAGTATCAAGCTTTACTATTATGTCCAAATTTGCCCCAACTGTTCAGGGTTCGATCTCTGTGGTCAGCGAAGCATTTTTAATGTTTTACTATAAAACGAGCAGATGTGATTAAAATTTCCTGTTGCTTTCTTCATATGGTAAGCTATGCCAGCATAGGCGTATCCAGGGGGCCTTGGAAAATGTTGGTTGATTATATAGGGAATCACTGAAGCATGACTTGAGCCCCCCCCCCCCCCCCCTCCCCCCATTTTAGGTCAGCCATCCGGCGCGCCTTACAAAAAGTTCTGGATCCGCCACTTCCCAATTCTCCTTTTGAAGTGTTTGGAACAATGAGTACAAATCAGGCTTTCTCCATGCTATCAGTTGTTATGCTTATTGAGAAGTCTTAAAATTGTAATTCACACTGGTCACATTTGTTTAACCCATTAGTGTGGATCTTCTTATGCCTTGGAAAACTAGCTACCCATTTTGTCTTGAAAGGACAATATGTGCATTGGTATGAAGACCCCTCCTTAACTTTAGTTATTTTTTCTGTGATTCATCTTCACTTGCCTCCCCTATTGTTGAGCCCCTAAATGCTTCAACATCGTGATATAGCCAAAAATTAAAAAAATAATAATAAACACAATCATGTATGGATTCAGCCTACTAAAGAACAGCAAATTTTATTTTGGACCCTGTGGGCCAATTTAAAACCGGACCCAAAATCAAAAATCTTACTTCAAAACCTCATTGAAATTGGTCAAGAATTGATTTATAAAAAAATATTTGAAAGTATTGTTGTTTTTATCCCTTTTTATCCCATTCTATTTCGATAGACATGCGAGATGTACGTATTCAGTGATGAAGTTTCAATGCATTGGATAAATATAACTACACTTTAAATAAAGATTCTGATGAATTATAAAAACTTCTATGACATGCTTCTTCTGATTGGTAAATAGACCCATACTCGAAATCCAATGATAAAATTTGTTTGCACATGCGTATAATGACTACTGCAGAAACATGAATTTTATCAAATTGGCATGCATTTGAAAATATTTCGCATTAATCTAAAAGCACTTTCAACTCTGAAATGATCCACATATTGTTATATTATGACAACGATGTGTTTTATTTGAAATAAATATTAATTCCATTGAATGTATTGGAGTGTTCAATCAAACTTTTCATCTCGAAGTCAGCACTATTAAATCCTTTTCTTACTTTAATTATTGTTTGTGCAAGTCGGCTGAATTTGGAATTTAATACATAAAAATTAATAAAAATCATACAGTGAAAATGCACAGCATATACAATACTAATGAATCGCTCCACAGTGAAAATGAAAGTAAAGTATCATTATTCAACACTAAACATGACTCGCATAAAGATAGCATCATAATGGAATTCAATACAATATGGGCAAACTGAATAACAAAAGCTATTCTACGTTATACAACATTAATAATTGTGTTGTAATGAATATTTTTTTGCAACTACATCTTTCCTGTCAGTTTTTAATCACCTGCACGATTTGTTCGTAAAACGTCCTAAATATTCACCTATTACGGTATATATTTCACGTATGGATGGCTCTCGGCGCGATAAAAACCCGTTCCCATCTCTTACTTTGTATAATTTGTATTATTTATTACTAAATATAATACATGTGAACAATTTTCTTCATTTTCTTCCAAAATCATAATTTTTTCGTCTGTTTATTTACCATTCTACATCAGAAATGCATGGCGTATACAGTGAAAATGGTATTTTAGGATCCGCACTTTACATACACTGATATTTACGCCTGAAAACATAGACAATCAAAGATCGTCAATTGATCAATCAGAATAAGCTCGGAATTTCTCTATGGCGATAACATTTAGCTGATCGAAGATTAGTCATCTCTTTAACGGGGACCAATCAAAATCCAGGATTCGTTCGGAAATTAAAAAGTGTAATGAATTCAGGTCCTCGCAAGTAGGAAAGATTGATTACATGGATTGCTTGAATTAATCGAATTAGGTACAGTTATGAGATTGATAATAATCTTATTTTCCACATTCTACACTGTGTTAAAAAAAGATCACATGTATAATTTAATTTCATTACGTGTCTACTTTTCAAACATAACAGAAAAATAGAAAACAGGGTCCTTTTATAACGTTTGTTGACATTTTGCATATAAAATTTCATATTTAAGATATCTTTTCCAAATTGATCTCTGAATATGTCTTTTTCGTTGATCTTCCTGCTTAAGAGACTTGATTTGTTACTGTTTCAATTAAAAGCAGGTATGTTTATTTATGATAGCCTGCACTTTTGTTTAATTTGTTATTTTTGTTCAGGTAGCTCCTACTGGTTTTACGTATTTGTTGAACTCCTGCTTTAAAATGTTTGGGTAAAGGCGTTACTGATGAAAGTTTATCAAAAAGGAGCTTCGAACGTACAATATTCATAAAGTTTTATTTTCAAGAGTATGTGTTTGTGCTAGTAGGCCATTTACAGAAATAGCTATACACATATGTGCTTTTAATGTTTCAAATTTTAGAAATGCCTCTAGGTAAGTGGAATGGGGAGGATGACATGCTTTGTTGCTTGCAATATGAATTCTAAGAATTATCATTATTGCTTTTCCATCTCCTTCTTCTTCCACCGCTTGTTGACTTGTACTTGCCACAGCAGATCTATAAAAGCGTTTGCCAAAGTTTCTCTAGGATCACCAATATATTCGACTATCTTGTATCGTGGAGATAAATAGATTTTGTCTATGAATTGGTGTCTATTAGAAGAAGTTTGAGGGGGCAAGGAAGGATCAGCCCTTTGGGATAGATTTTTTTTAATTTTCAAATAATTATTACTTGAGTACAATTAGTGAAACACACATAGTTTCTTCATTAGTGATCACAGAATCATATTACCTACCTCAAGGTTGAAAGGTAGATGATCCTTTATGGTATACAGGGTAAGTCTACAAAAAATACTCCAATCCACTGTTTTTTGATTATGTTCAAATACATTGTAAGTTTGTAAGATCCCAACCAAAACCATATATATTATGTTTTGTCATTCCAGGATGATGTAAATTATATACAGGTTATATACTAAGGGGTCATTCCCACACCTGGCATATGCATATGTTCAAATATAATATAAAAAGTAAAATCACAAAAATACTGAACTTCGAGAAAAATCCAAAACGGAAAGTCCCTTACCAAATGGAGAAATCAAAAGATCAAATACATCAAACGAAAGGACAACAACTGCCATATTCCTGATTAGGCACAGGCATATTGTTTGAGATCCCAATCCCTACACCTGTATATTCTTGTTTAAATTAAAAGATACATTAGATAGAATATTAAAGAAGTGCTCATTGGTCACCATAGTCCCCTGTCATATGAGAGATGATAAGGGGTGTCATTAGGGGTTTATGCTTATGGAAGATTTTGTTTGGGAGCAGTATCCTGTTTCAATCATTTCTTATCAATCATAATTATTTCATTTCTTTACTTTCAAAATTAAAAAAGATATATTTAACGTTGTTCGTGTCCTTATATCATAATTTTCAACAATCAACAGTTGAAAATATAGACAACATGATGTAACAGTAGTACATACATATTAACCAAACAGATCATTAACATTTTATTACATACTATATCTAAGTTTATTTGCAAAATACTTAGTCCAAAATAGATAAATCACTTGTACAATATTTCATTGATACTGAAGAACTTTATTTGCCCAAATAAATATTTGATAACGTAGTAAAATAAAAACACAGAGAGTGCGTAACTCGTCAATAGACGTTAAAGTTATATTTGTAACACATCATTTGTTCAAGTATAATGCTTAAACAACACCAAAAAATTTTTGCTGCGCAAAATACGTAATGCATTTCATCATAATCCGATTAAACGAACTATATTTTTTGATTGAGTTAAGCCTTCCAATTGATATTTTACAGTGTGTCTTTCTATGTTGTGATGTTATACTATTGTTTCAGAAAAGGGAGAAGGTTTGGTACCATTAAAACGTTTAATCCCGCTGCAAATGTTTGCACCTGTCCTAATTCAGAACAGTGGTTGTCCTCTGTTTATGTAGTTCATATGTGTTTCTCGTTTCTCGTTTTTATATAGATTAGACCGTTGGTTTCCCTGTTTGAATGGTTTTACACGTCTAGTAATTTTTGGGGCCCTTTAAGGCTTGCTGTTCGGTGTGAGCAAAGACTCCATGTTGAAGGCCGTACCTTGACCTATAATGGTTTACTTTTTATCAATTATTGCTTGGATGGAGAGTTGTCTTATTGGCACTCATACTACATCTTCCTATATCTATATATGTCCTTAAACGGATTTGTGTATATGGAATTAACATCCTTATTTGGTTATATAATTTACAGCTTTTTCAATGGTCGCAATTTGTGACAAACGTCCTACATTCTAAATCGGATTATATCATCTATATTAATGTGAGGGGAATCCCCCGGTGGTCGCCATGGTAGAACCTTAGAACCTTACGTTTTTACGGTATCATAAAAAACCTCAGATCTTACTACTTTAATCCTTTAGCTCATGTCTAGTTCAAAGCCGATACCGAAAAAGAAGAACATGACTACAGATAAGCAGTACGTCAGTCTTATATGTTTTTATATTCTTATTAATGAAATGCTTAAGTCATTTTGTCATAAGAAGTTACAGATCGTATTTACGCTTAGTTCCGGTTGACTGAATTTCGGAAGAGTTGTTGTCAACGGACATACAAGTAGAAAATGGTTTTAACATTCTTGTTTGTAACAATTGATTTCTGTAATTTCTGTCCACTTAGTCAAAAATACTGGTAGAAAATGGCTTTAACATTTCTGTTTGTAACAATTGATTTCTGTTATAATCTCTGAATAAGTTTTCTACAAATTTGAATTCAAGCATAAGAAGTTACATGTCGAATGTAGGTTTTATTCAGATTGGCGGTTTTTACGGAAGTTGTGGATCTAGACTATGAAATGTCAAGTATAATACTCATTCGTGACAACTCGGCTGATTCCGTGCGTTCATCTAAGGAGAGTAGCGGATTCATCCGATGATTGTCGATTGGTAAATACTGTTCCTAGAACTTTTTTCTGCAACGTCTGAATAGATTGATAATTTATAGTTTGAAAAGTCCAATCATAAAAATTACTGATAGATTTTGAGTCGTTCTAGTTGAGCAATTATGGGTAAAGTTCTTGGAATAATATTTAGATATAAACTTTTAAAGAACTACAATCCATGATCTTGCAGTTGTTGACTGTATCCGCATCTTTAAAAAAAAAAACTCTGACCTAATTATGACAACAAAATTTTTTTTTTTTAAATCCCAATATCATAAAAAGAGAAATTTAGAATAGCTTTTTCTATATAAGTGCCAGCTCATCAAATAGAAACACAACAATGGATAGCAAAATTATATTGCTTATTCAATATCATCAGAGTAAAGTAATTTGCGTCCAATCTTTTTTTGACATACGCTTAATTCAATATTTTGACATTGATTCCGCGTTTATCGTTTCTATAGTTCTGTATACGCTGTATAATTCAGCACATGTTTCATTCAATTTAGCATATGCTGAAGTTAATTTGGTTAAAAAATGCTAATATCAATAATTATTACATTGATCCGCGCGATAACAATAATCTACTTAACCAAGTTTTAAAGTACTTTTAACATCAAAATACATCTTGTTCAATAGGTCGACGAATGAGATAGTATTGCCATCAGACATCTATCTATGACTATGAAGACCAGAGGACAAAGCTGTGAATAATTCCCGGTCACTGTTCTGTTTTCAGCCGTTCAAAAAAGCTATGCTTTATAAGAGTATAATGGATGCAAAAATTTAAAACAATTCAAAAGAGAAGCTTTGGGCTTTGCTCATTATTGAAGACCGTTCGGTGACCTATAGTTGTTAATTTCTGTGTCATTTGGTCTCTTGTGGAGAGTTGCCTCATTGGCAATCAAACCATATCTTATTTTATATATATACTAACAATTTGATTTATACTTCAACAGTAGTTATGACAGACCGCAATGAACAACAATCGTCGGATTGCAGCCTCAATTAAAATTATGACAAGATTAAACATGTATGTTGCGAACTTCTACGTCATTTGGTCTCAGCTGGGTGAGAGTCGTTTTAATGACAATCATATCACATCTTCTTAACATTTATCACATCTTCTGACATATGACAGTGGTGTAACACAAAGTTAAAATGTGCTTTTCAAAAATATTTGTTTTTGTATTTTCATTTTCAACACGAAATTCTGAGTATATTTATTGGTTGTATTCCTTGTCTCATCCCAGGTAAAAGCTACTGGCAAAAGAGTGGACACACATCAAAGAAAACACTTAGTTTGACCTTAACACATTTATGTTTTGCAAGTTTGTATCCGTGTATCCGTGTGTCCGTCATGCAATGTTATGTGAAAATACTTAAATAAGGCAATTAACAAAGAGATATACATGTATGTTTTAAATTTATTATCTCTCCTGACAATGTATATATTGGTCTATATCATGATTGTTATACTTGTTGTTATTAAGACAGTCCACAAAAACTTTGTCACACATACATATTCTCCCCTTACAGGAACTGGGACTATCTGTAAAAATAATGAAATATGATAATATTTAGCTAAAAAAAAAATTCATTTTTTATAATGTCACCCTGATGGAGGTTAGGTGACATATTGTTATTGTACGATATTTTTTTTTATTATTATTATTTCACACTTTTTTGTCAAAACTATTTTTCTGAATTGGATTGACCAATTGTTACGGAACTATACTAAAATGTTAATGACCATATGCAGAAGTGCAGTCGAGGGTTGGCATTTCAAAGATGGCTGCCGTTGTCATGGAAACAATAAGAATGTAAAAAATCGGAAAGTCTCTCAAATTGAATGAAACTTTGTCGAAATGATCGAATGTGCGGATCTGCCATCCATCTTTGGAATTTTCAAAATGGCCGCTGTTGCCATGGAAACAGTACAAATGTTAAAATTTTCAAAACTGCCTGAAAATTCACAGAGTGATGTATTTAGAAGTAAAGATGCTAATGCAATGTTAAAAAAAATCGAAATGGCTGCCACTTGGTGGCAATTGACGGACCAGGGTGACATCCGCTATTGCTTGCAATGGCAATTCTAGATATCATTATTATTATCATTATTATTATTATCATTATCATTATCATTATCATTATCATTATCATTATCATTATCACTATCATAGTAGTAGTAGTAGTGGTAGTAGTAGTAGTAGTAGTAGTAGTAGTAGTAGTAGTAGTAGTAGTAGTAGTAGTAGTAGTAGTAGTAGTAGTAGTAGTAGTAGTAGTAGTTATCCTTTATTTTAAATTATTATCATTAATATCATTATTATTATTGTCAGCGAAATTGTTTAATTTACCTTGACATTTGACTGTTCCGTTTTGAAGTTCATATGAGTATGGCCAAATTTTAGGCCAACATTCAGCCACATGACCATAGCAATCATCGTGGTCTTTGCAACACCTGCAAAAATTAAGTGTTTATTTTTTCATATTTTTTTTAAGCAGGTTCATACAAATTAATGGAAAACTATACAATACTATAAATCACAATACGAACTTTAACTGAACTCAAATTTAAAATAGACGTGTCAAATTGAAAACGTTTACTTAATAATTAATGTTGCTCTTTGATTAATTTGATACCGGCAATAAACCGAAGCAGTTTGAAAGAACAAAAAGTGTTATCCTCTAAAGGGCAATATGCCTTTCCCAAGTTAGGAACCATGCACTCACCAAGTGGTTGTCCTAGGTATCAGAAGTGTTTTACTTTCACAAAAATTTATCTTGCCTAAACTCGTAGCGATTCAGAAACTACACTATTTTTGGCTCCTAGAGATTCATTCTTGGTGTTCTGTTTTGATGGGTTGTTGTCTCAGTGACATATATCTAGCATTTTTTTTATTTTTGTAATTATATGCTATCTTCTTAAATTTAAAATGCTGCTACCTTTTATGGTCGTTATTAGCTTGTATGTATTCCTGCCTTTCAATTAGTGCGAACATATGCATTTTTTATTCGTATATATTCAACTTGTGTTTGAATTGTGCTGTCTCTTTCAAGTTGTTTCAACCTGTTGTCAAATACTGAGCACCATGAATTTATTGATTGATTAATTGGTGTTTAACTGCACTTTCAGCTCTATTGTGTTAATTCGTGGTGATCATTTTTTATTTATGTAGGAAGCCGGAGTGGCAGGAGAAAACTTTTAGTAGGTAAACTAACAATCCAAGAAAATTAGAATTTGGAGTGGAGAGCACCTGCCACTTGTTGAGAGGCTATAGTAGCACTATGGATAGTCTTCTGTGCAATTGGAATATCAAATTGTTTTCTAAAACTTGACATATTGATATATTGTAAGTGTACGTTTATGATGTATCCATTACATAAACCTCACCACTCCTTTTATTTATACAGGTATTATTCATGCATACTTACTGATCAACGCCATCTACTGGTGTGCCACTACCATACCATCCCCAAACTCTACCTTAGTCATGCATACTTACTAATCAACGCCATCAACTGGTGTACCACTACAATATCATCCACAAAATCAACCTTAGTTATGCATACTTACTGATCAACGCCATCAACTGGTGTACCACTACCGTATCATCCATAAAATCAACCTTAGTCATGCATGCTCACTGATCAACGCCATCAACTGGTGTACCACTACCTTACCATCCAAAAAATCAACCTTAGTCATGCACGCTCCCTGATCAACGTCATCAACTAGTGTACCACTACCATACCATTCACAAAATCAACCTTAGTCATGCATACTTACTGATCAACGCCATCAACTGGTGTACCACTACCGTATCATCCATAAAATTAACCTTAGTCATGCATACTTACTGATCAACGCCATCAACTGGTGTACCACTACCTTACCATCCAAAAAATCAACCTTAGTCATGCATGCTCACTGATCAACGTCATCAACTAGTGTACCACTACCATACCATTCACAAAATCAACCTTAGTCATGCATACTTACTGATCAACGCCATCAACTGGTGTACCACTACCTTACCATCCAAAAAATCAACCTTAGTCATGCATACTTACTGATCAACGCCATCTGCTGGTGTACCACTACCATACCATCCACAAAAACATCCATAGTTTAGAAGTGCTTTGGCTCGGCCGTATCCGAAATAATATGTTAACTGCCATGTAATATTCGTCATTGCTCTTTTATTTCTCAGGCTTCTTGACTCTGTAAAAAGTAAAATCACAAAAATACTGAACTTCAAGGAAAATTCAGAAAGGAAAGTCCCCAATCAAATGGCAAAATCAAAAGTTCAGACACATCAAACGAATGGATAACAACTGTCATATTCCTGACTTAACATATACCTGACTTAACACACATATAAATACAAGGTCAACGGCCATAAAACTTCACTCAATACTAGGAGTACAAAATGTGTGATAGAAACACCAAACCCAGTATTTTAATTGGTTGGTTTCTAAGTCAACTGTAGTCGTACTTCATTCTTTATGACTGCAATGCCAGGCTTTTGCGTACAATCACAAGTATATAATAGAAATTAAAATTATACAGTATTCTTTCCAAGTTTTCGGTGTGTTTTATTTTCACTTTTATTTTATATCAGGTATTTAGTTAACCTCATTGGCCAATTAACTTAGGCGGAAGTCCATGTGATTCTGTCTCATTTGTTTAATATCCACTGAAGAGAGCGGACCGTGTCCTGACTGCTCAGGCCAAGTTGGCAACATACTTCATAGGAAAGGTATATATTTTTTATTTTAAATGGCAAGAGGCCATATGATATAAGAATGACAAGAGGTCATGTAATTTGAGAATAGCAATAGACATAATACATTTTTAAATGGACAAGAGGCCATGAGATATGATACTGGAAAAATGGCGAGGGCCAAGGAGATGGTTTGATTTATTTGGAGATGGTTATATTTATTTTTTGATAAAGCAAGAGGTTTTGAGATATAATTGAAGAATAATGACAAGGGTTATAAGGTATAATTTGAAAAAATAACCAGGGCCAAGGAGATATAATAAATTTTAGATTGGCCGGAAAGTCCGACACCACGAGGTCGAGTGCGAAATAAATTATATCTATAGGACCAATGTTTTTTTTTTTTAACATTTGTATTGTATTTATATTCTAAACTGGTTGATAAGATATGTTCATTTCATAGTTTCTCACGAAATTTAATGAGGTATAAAGATTTTCAACAATCCCGTCGTGGCGAAAGGTGCGCTCGACACGTGTTATCATAGATTTTATAAGATTTGATTTATATAATCAAATGATAGACACTTTTAAAAATGTTGTTTGTTTCTTTAAGATTATAATGATAAATAACATTTGCCTATGTTCGTTTATTATGTGTGGTACTTCAGATAGTTTTTAAAAAATGCCAAAAGGGGATTTCCCTCAACAGGTGCGCAAGGTCATTTGATGTCTAGACTAGTGTGTAGAGTTGTGTATTTATTTTCAGATGGTTTTATCCACGTGTTTGAAACGGAGGCACCCATTAAAAGGGGTACGGTTAGTGGCAGCTATTAAGAGAATAAGAGGAGGACAACCACAGGGCTTAAAGGAGTTTGCCCGTTTTCAAAAGGACAACAAATTGGATAATTTATCCATGGATGATCTGAGGCAACAGGTTTGTAGTACTATTAAGGTTCATCATAAGGAATTGAAAAATATGGCCGTGTTTACACCTCAAAAATTACTATGAGTACAGACAAACTGGTACATCCAGGAAAGTTTTAAGGCATGGCAGGAACTAGATATATAAAAGTTATATGAAGTCTACGTTTCAGAAAATTAAAAACTTACCTGGATTTTGATGTCCATTTTTTTCCAGTCTGCAGAAGATAGCAAAATAAACAAACACCCGAGTTTCATTTGATACGGTCCACTCAGTTACACAGTTTAAACCTGTTAAATCACCTATTGTTTACAGGTGTCTATTGTCCATCTATTGTCCATTTAAATCAATACTACTCACAACATTGATTATATGAGGGGAGCTTCTCAATCGTTTTCACGACTTAGTTAATTTTTGCACCTTCTGCAGGAACGAAAAAAAATGGATAGCAAAATCTAGAAAAGTTTATAATTTTCTGAAACATAAAATGCATTTAAAATTTATATATCTAGTTCCTGCCATCCCTTAAAACTGTTGCAGGTGTATAGGTTAGTCTGTACTCAGAGTAAAATTTGGGGTGTAAATACGGCCATTTTAGCCAAAAGGTTATGATGAACCTTAATCATTTCATTGTTTGACTTGATTTATCTTGCTACTATTTTAAAACCATTTATAGACAATCATATGCAAGTCAAGTGTTTTGTAATACATTATAAATAAACCAGTTTTATTTAAATTTAGCAAGGTTACTAGTACAAGAAGTAAAACAAAAGCTCTGTTGAGTTTTATTTGTCATTTTTTTTGTTTTAAATTATTGATCAGGTTCTGGATTTAACTGGTGCAGAACTACAAGATTTACTTCAATTTGCCAATAGAGATAATACAGTTGAAGAAGCCAGGTGGGCCACACATTGTTTGATACTGTATGCAAATGAATATGGGCAACCTAGTGGACAAGATTTAACCCAGTCACAAGATCAAGTAAGTAATTTCTAGTCCTGCACTTTGAATGTAATGTCTTGGCTGGCAGATAAAATTAAATCTATTGAATTTTACATATACAATTCTGCACATTGACTAGGATGATAAGCTTAGAAGACAAATCAATGATCGCACTAGATAATTTCTAAAATTGTATGCCAATGAGATAATAACCTAAGAAGTAATTGGACAATGCCATCATTTATGGTCTTTGTGTGGCCTTCACTTATGAGCAACAAATTGTACCACATAACGAGCATATAAAAATATAAAATTGTCTTGTTGGTTAATACATAATTACTTGTCTTACTGTGACGTAATCCATACTGGTTGAATCCAAGTATATGTTTATTCATATTTATAAATGAAAATATTGACAACACTGTGGTAATTTACATAGAATTTTGATATTAATAGTGATTCACTGGCATTGACTGGTGTTATGTAATGTGTGTTAATAATGATACCGGTTTTGTTTCTGTTTTTAAGACCGATTTTGTTTTCTGTTTTTAAGACTCCCACTACTAGTGCTAATCCTGTCAATGTGCAGATGAGTGGTGACATTGTGCAGAGTAGTGGTGACAACAACAACAATGGGACAAATAAAAGGAAGAGGGACGATTTGGAAGACAGGATTGCTAACTTAGAGAATACTACAAAAGAAGAAGTTGTTAAGAACTTAAAGGAGAAGGTGAGGACACTTTGTCTGCAAGATAATCCTAGTGATTCATTCATATTACTTACTCTGGAGGAACTTGCTAAAGCTGCAAGACGGGTTAATCATGATGATGCCGATACCTTTGAAGAGTTAACACGTCAGGCAAACCGACACCAATTAAAATTAGATATCTCTTCTTTGTGTTTGTCCGTACTGGGTGGTAAGGTTGCGGATGCAATCACAAAAGCTGTGTCGAAGTGTTTAAAGGAAAAGCAACCTGAAAAGGATACTACTCCAAAACCTGAAGATTCGCCATTGCATAATTTATACCCGCCATACCAGGCTCCTTGTATGTATCCATACAATGCTATGCCTTACTTGCAACCGCCATATCCAGGTGGCTTTAATAATAATTATAGGGGTAGACCCCGAAATTCTGGAAATTTTGGAAATTCTGGAATACGTCAGAGAGGTGCTTGTCTGTTTTGCGAGAGTACAAGTCATCAGATAAGAGACTGTGACAAAATGAAGGCTGCAAAGGGAAAATAATGTTTTTCGTATATTTGTATGTTCAATTAATTGGGGAATTTTAATTTATTGTGAAATATTTTGTTTTTTATTTTATTTTATTTTTTCTCTATTTGAAATGTCTTCATTTACAATTCAAGGGTCACTGATACCCTAGTGGTTCTACATGTTCCACGTGGATTGTAGGTGAAGGGGTTTCTCCTTAAAGTGCTCTTATGTTGGTTCTTGGATATAGAGAGAGTTTTATTTTCTCTTCAGAATAGTAATACATTGGGAAGTTTAAATTCATTCAACATTCATGTTCCAGAATGGGAAATGGAAAGTGGTTTTAATCCCGAAAAGGTACAAGTACGCCAAGAACCAGCATGGGTAACACTTGGAGGTGAAACTCCTTCACTTACAACGCACGTTCCTTCGGCTGAAGAAGTTCTGAATGGTGCATGTGGTGTTCATTTTGATAGTGGGACTTTTCCTTTGCGTGATCCTGATCTTTTTCTAAGCGGTCAGATTCATCACCATTTGTCTAACTGGAAAGATATTCTAGTAGGGACAGATGATAAAGATATACTAAAATGGCTTATAAATGGGGTTGATGCTACAGATTTTTTCAGATACTTTAAAGGAAATTTTAAGGGTCGTTTCTATGATTCGGATATCCCTCCAAATCAATATTTTCAAAATTCAAAAATTTGTAAGCAACATGTTGATTTTATTTCAAAAGAATTATGCGAGAAAATTGCTATGGGTTCAGTTAAGCTGTTGGGAGCAGTTGGTGAATGTGAACCCCCTAGAATAGTAATGCCACTTACAGTCGAACCCAGCAAGCCACGTTTATGCCATGATGAACGTTTTTTAAATTTGTGGGTGAAAGATTTACCATTTCATCTTGAAACTTTGAAAGATATTCCTAGATTAGTACAGAAAGATGCATTAATGGTAACATATGATGAAAAGTCAGGTTATGACCATGTTAAACTTAGTCAACATTCATTTACATATTTTGGTATTCAGTTTGGGGGATTTTACATGACTTACACAACATTGCCCTTTGGTTGGAAAGCAAGCCCATTCATATACCAGTCAATAGGGATGTGTGTAACATCATATTTAAGAAAATTAAATGTACTGAATACATTATATATTGATGATAGGTTTTCAGTAACTCGAGGGGGCCCATTGCAGTCTAGTGAGGAGAAAGAGTTCGAAGGTAGGAGGTTGGTTTATGTTATGCTGGAGGTTTTGACAAGGTTAGGGTATACTCTTTCGCTTAAGAAGTGTTCATTGGTTCCAGAATTTTGTAAGAAATTTCTTGGTTTTTTCGTTGATTCGGAAAAGCAAGCATTTATTTTACCAGAGGATAAGCGGAAAAAATTTATTGAGTTGCGTGAATTTATTTTGTCTTCTAAGGAGGTAGACTTGAGAACTTTACAAAGGTTTTCTGGAAAGTGTATTAGTATGCAATTAGCTGTACCTGGCTGTAAGCTTTTTTGCAGGGAGGTGAATGCTGCTATTTCTGTTTGTACTAAATGTAGTAGGCCTGTTAGGGTATTTGGACCTCTTAAAGAGGAGATTGAATATTGGAAATTGTTGGACAAATGGGAAGGCTTCTCAAAATGGAGACCAGAATTTCATAATAAGATTGACATGGTTACAGACTCTTCAGGTTATAGATATGGGGCACTTGTGAATTTAGGTGACAACCATTTGACTATGGGTGATTATTGGTTGGCTGATGATACTAGACCTATTCATGAAAAGGAGGCTGAAGCCATTTTGAAGGCATTGCAATCTTTGGGAAAATCTTTATTAGGCTCTCGGGTTGATGTATTAACTGATAGCATGGCGGTAATAGGAGCCTGGAATAGTCAAGGGAGCAAATGTCCGGCCTTGAATTGTATTATGAAGGATATATTTCAGTTGGTCGCTGGGCAAAATGTTGATTTGCATCTAAGTTTTGTTCCATCTGAACTGAATAAGGCTGATGGTCCTTCTAGAATTTTGAACACGGCTGATACTATGTTGAGTAATGCTTCATGGGTTTTAGTTGATTCTCGATTTGGTCCACATACTGTTGATCTTATGTCTTTAGACTCGAATGTAATGCAATCAGTAGACAGTAGGCCACTTAGACATTTTACCCCATGGTTAACACCAGAAACCTCTGGTGTTAATGTGTTTTCCCAAGATTTAAAGGCAGAATCTAATATGTATGTATATCCACCCTATGTATTGATTTTTCCTTTGCTATGTTTTTTGAAGGAACAGTCAGTTTCTTGCACAGTTGTGGTACCTGAACTTTATCCAGTTCCTATGTGGTGGCCAATGTTGACTAGTTGTTCATCAACCTCCATTCTTCTAGGAGCTAGGGGTCAAAAAGGGGTTGTCAAAGCACCTTCAAGGAAAGGCTTTGTTGTTGATGAATTTGGTTTAAGATGGCCATTGTGGGCATTCAGAGTTTCTTTTTCTTGATCTTATTTTTGTTTATATTTCATGTGAAGTAATACATCTGTAATACGGATATTTCAAGTGAACTTAAAATGAATTGAATGTTTTTGTATAATTTTAATGTACCAGTGTTGCTAATCTTTTCATTTATGAAAAATATGTATATTGTTATTGGGTAATGCATGTGCATTGTATTTCTTTTGAGGTTATAAGTCCTATTAAGATATTTTCAATTTTTAATTGTTAAATTTTTTGTCATTGACCTAAAAATGGACCTTATATTTGTCATTGCAGATAAATAGTGACATTGATTTGGAAAAAAATGAGGGAAGAATGGACGAGTTAGATAAACGAATAACTTGTTCATCAGGTCACAAGAGGAAGAAAAGTTTTCAAGGTTCTTTTCTCCAATTTCTCCAAGATTTAGATTGCAAACATTTGTCAGTTTGTACACCTGATGATATTCGAAGATTTTTAATTTGGAAGGATTTTTCTGGAAAAACTACTATTCACGGTGTTCATTGCAAACATTTAGGCCAAAAGGGGGAGTTTGACTGTTTTTGTCCAAAACGACTGGCTTCCGGTACAGTTGAAGGGGTGATTAATCAATTGGTTAATATATTTGATGATAATGGCTTTGGGAGATATTGGGACATTTTTTCTAAGTCTGGTAACCCTGCTTGTGCCCCCATAGTAAAAGAATATCTTAAACTAATCAGGGAAGAACAAGCCAGTGCACATGTATTGCCAAAACAAGCTAAGCCTATATTTTTATCAAAAATTAAGGCAATGTGTTCATACATTGATAGGGAAATTAAAAGTCCTGGTCTGTCATTACGGGAGAGGTATATTCTGTATAGAGATAGAGCTTGGATGAAACTACAATTTTTTGCAGGTGATAGGGCTAGTGACCTTTCTTTAGTTGTTGCTCAGGAGGTAAAAGTATTAAATGATAATAGTGGCTTGGTTTTTCAACATACGTTTGGAAAGACACTCCGAGGTGATAAGGGAAAGAGTAATACATTTGTTATTAAAAAGTGTGATGACTTGTCTATTTGTCCTGTACAAGGTCTGCTTGATTATGTTAATTTTTGCCAAGTCAGTACAGTTGATATGTCAGTAGGTTATTTGTTCAGAATAGTTTCTGAAAAAGGCAGAGTGTTGGATAAGGCTGTCAATTACTCTGTCATGTATGAGAGATTGCGTTATTACTTATCACTGTTGGGAATTTATGAAGGAGAAACCCCCCATAGCTTTCGATCAGGTTGTGCAGTTACCATGGCTTTATCAGGGGCAGCTGAAAATGTAGACCAGGCAATGAAACATATTGGTTGGTTTGGCAGAACAAGTGCCGAGTACTATAGTAGAATTCATACATTAGTTGATGCAGGCAGTATTGCATTGAGATTATCTCAAGTTGCAAATGGGTCTGAAAATATTGAAACTGTATTTAAAGAACAAGCTGACTATTCTAGTTTAGTTCATGTTTTTAACAAAGAGTAAAAGTAATCTTAATTGTGATCTAGCCCTAAGATTGAGGAAGTTTAATGAAGTATTTGCACCATATTCATTGTACTTGCATTGGTAATTAAAAATGTTTTCATCGTAACTATCATTTTGATAAGTTTTATTTGAATAATTGAAATTGCACAAGTTATTATTGTTAAATTTATAAAATACCCATGCATACATTTTGTGAATCTAAGAGCAATGTATAATTATGTTATCTGTACAACACTTGTTATGTAATAAATAATATTAAGAAAGAAGATATGTTTTATTTTGAGTTTTGGGAAGAGGCATTATACTGTATTTGAGATTTTGGGTTTCATCTTCAGGAAGTCTGTAGAGTTTCTGCTACCCATAACTTAATGGAACTGTAGCAAGAAGATATTGGACACTGAGGATATGGTCATAACCTCATTGGCCAATTAACTTAGGCGGAAGTCCATGTGATTCTGTCTCATTTGTTTAATATCCACTCAATGAGGAGGCAAACGTTTGACAGAATAGGCAACGTTTGTACTGTAATGTATGTTTATAGCCTGCAAGTGAAGTTATTTTAATCCCACCTCATCCCACCCATTGTCTGTTTATAGTCGTGTGGTACCAAAATGTGATATACAGGATTGTATGTGAAATGTTGAGTTATTTTTGTTTTTAATTTATTCAATGCAGAGGCACCACAAGTCCTTCTAGTCTTTGATGTTTATTGTCCATCATAATAGGAGTTGAACAATAGACATGATAGAAATCATGACACCTAATTGCTAATTTCATGACATAGACTTGATTGGTTTTGTTATACTGAGTCATTTGGATTGTTGTTTGCTTAAAAGTTAAGCATTGTCTTATTTAGAATCTATAGGAAAGGTATATCCCCATTTTGGTACTCCAGGAGTGTTCGATATCATCTCACACCAGTTCCCTGCAGAGTTTCTGCTACCCATAACTTAATGGAACTGTAGCAAGAAGATATTGGACACTGAGGATATGGTCATCTCGCAACAGCTCTTAATGAGGACTAATGAAGACTAAAGACGGATAAACAAATTTGACCAGTGTAATTAAGTAAGGGTGAACACAGTAAAAATACTAGTATCAGTAGAATCAATTCATGATAATAAACAACTGGACACATTTGATTGTCTATCAAGAAT
This sequence comes from Mytilus edulis, assembly GCF_963676685.1. Lineage (NCBI taxonomy): Eukaryota > Metazoa > Mollusca > Bivalvia > Mytilida > Mytilidae > Mytilus > Mytilus edulis. The sequence continues at coordinate 14,203,859 of NC_092356.1, read as the reverse complement.
TTATCAACATGTCGAATTTTAAATCGGCTAAAGATATATGTAAGAATCTACTTGTTGCTTACGTACCCACTTTATGAGAATCAAAGTACACGATGATACACAATACCGATGCAGCAAGGTTCTGAAATATAAAAAAAAAAACAAATATATAAATAAAATTAAAATATTCTTTAAAACAGCTTTTTAATTTACAGGAAATCCGTATTTTTGACAAGATGATATGCATATCTTATGCACTATGTCTGACGCGCTATACGATTTGGTGCCACGATATCTCAGTAGCATGAGTTCAAATCCCAGCGAGAGAAGAACAAAAAATTTGCGTAATTCTTACGCAAATTAACAGATCTGACATTGTTGAGCTGATGTTTAGACGAATAATGTGTACAGAATATATTGTCAGCCTTTTATCACCATCACTGCTGATGATCCGATAGATAAAATCCGTTGAAGTGTGGTCACTGGTTCGGACGTACTTATAATATAATTATGCCTGTGACTGCATTTACAATAATTTGTAGGATCCTTTACAATAGATAGTTCAGCTGATCTGTAACAATTCCAACTTCATGCCTTATATATCATGTACTGTGTTACGACGCGAGATTAAAAACTGACTAGAGCCACCGAAAGCTGTAATTTTAGTAGCCCAGGTGGTCGAGTGGTCTAGTGCGTCGGAGATAGTGCGATGCGATTTGGTGCCTCGATATCTCAGTAGCATGAGTGCGAATCCCGGCAAGGAAAGAACAAACAATTTGCTAACGGAAATTAAAAATCTTACATTATTGGGCTGATGTTTAGACGAATTATATGTATATATGTTCCAAACCTACGAGTATTTGGACCGTACACGTACGGTCTGACTGAAATTAAGTCGTTGGTCAATTTTATTAGATACAAATGCGTATAACAGATCAACATAACTTAACTCTCAAATTAATATAAAAAGTTCAATTGTAATTGAAATAAAAACTTTACATTTTAACTATTCAAAAAAGTCACGCTAATTAAATATGTTAATCTCTTGTATTTAGCATTACGATCAGTAATACATTAATTGAATTATGATCACTGAACTTGAAGATATCGGATGTAAACATAATGTGGGAGGACAATTGTTTTAGAATATTTAGCAACTTTACAAAAAATAATGCAAAGGCAAAGGAATATGCATGATCTGCAAACATGTAAATGTTAAAAAAAATATTACGTTACTTGTGGTAGCAAGTGTCACTTTGGGCGAGAGTACCAAAATAGGATTCGGATATACAATAAAACAAATGTTGGATTTTAATTGTTCGTTTGTTTTTTAATTTTATCCATCTAATTGTAATAATAACAATTCGTAAAACTAAACATAAAGATTGTGATAAATGTTTGTTTAAATTTAACCCATATGATCCAACAAGAAGTATGGTCATCTCGTACTGGACCGTACGCGTATACTTATACGGTCTGACAAACAGCATATTTCAATATATGGATACTTACACGTAAAATGAGCATAGTTGAACTGTTCTCGTCTACTTCAAAGTGACAAAAAGTAGAAATATATTGACAAGATGAAAGACAATTGATTTAAAAAAACAACAACACTGTAATGGTCAGCTAACGTCGAGACAATAAGAAAAAAAATGCATATAGATTGTCCAAATCAATTAATTTTGATACCCTCTTACTGAGCCTCATCTTCGGGATTTTAATTATGTGACTATACTTGGCCGTTTTTATAGTAATTATTTGATCATAGAAAGCTGAAATGTCCCTACAGGAAAAAAAATAATGAAGCTGACTTAATATTGGAACAGAATATATGCAATGATGATTTAATATGCAAGACTACAACTTGATTGTGGGAACAAAATTGTAAATTTACAAAACTAAATCATCGTTTTTATCGCATCCTCAAAGCATGGAAAAATTAGAGAAAAAAACATTAAACATACCATTGGACGGAACGAATGTATAACCGCTTCAATTACCTATAGTTTATAAGTTGTTTTTAAAATGCAGGTATAAACATAAATACTTAATATATTTGAATATTGATTTTTTTTTATTCCTATCTAATATGTACAAGCAGTGATCAAATGGCATTGAAAATTCCCAGTCATCTAAAGGAGTAGGCCCAGTAAGACCCCTTTTTGGCCCAAAAATATAGCAGTTTTACATAAATGTTAAAATGAAAACTTGTAGCTATTTATTGGAAAGTAGAATACTTCTGTTACATAATTATTTGCCGTTTTTGACAATACAATGCACATGTATCGGGTACAAGCACCATTAAGTCATGCTAAATTACTGAAATCTTCACAATTTTAACATTTTAGTTATGCCTCGTTCACACGTACATTTAATTCGAATTGAATTCAAATCGAATGCGAATCGAATTCGCTAATAGCGTTCACACACTCTTCTTTTTTAATTCGAATTGATTCGAATTGGCTAATTCGAATTATCTAATTCGCAATAGAAATACGCTTTTGCTAATAAGAATTAAAGTTAACGTCGTTTGGACAGTATTTAAAGCGAATTTGACGCTCATTGAAATTCGAATTAGAATTGACGTTAGGACGTAAAACGTTTCTAATGAGAATTAAACTAATTCGAATTAGTTAATGCGAATCGAATTCGAATTACGTGTGAACTCAGCATAGATTTCAGACGGTTTCCGTCTAGAATGAAAGTGGCCGCATTTGTGTTCATTCTTCATATTGAAATTTAAGTTGTATTTGATGATAATAAATAACATATATAAAGGTTGAGGATGAACACGGATGCGGCCACTTCCGTTTTCGACAAAAACCATCTGAAAAATGACATTTTTTGGCATATTTGATAGATTTTTCATATTTGAGCTTGAATCGGAGCGTTTTTAATGACTAAATTAGTCAAAATCTTTCACATCAACTAATTGAATCAAATGAAATAGACAATTAAGTGTTTAAAAAGTGTCAAAAATCTTTCGTCAGATGTACCTGACATTTTAGGCCAAATTCGGCCCTTACCGAAACTACTCCTTTGATAAAATCAAATGGATCACAGGTAATGTTAAAACATTAGGGATGTGTCATGGTTATGAAATAGATGACGATAATATTTGGAAAAAAATAATTGATAAAGTTAAAAATTGTATACACGTATGAAAAAGTAGTAAACTTACATTTAAAGGTAAAACACTTATAGTAAAAAATATGATACTTTCTCTCTGTTCTTACGAGATCGAAATATAGGGAATTCCGGATAAATATACTAAAGAGCTAAATAGTATAATTTGGAACTTTATATGGGACGGAAAAGTGTATCAGGTAGATAGAAATGTCTGCTGTTTAAATGAAACAAAAGGGGGATGGGAATGGTAAGTATAGATACGTTTATAAAAAGTAAACAAACAAAACTTGTATATCGATTAATTCAGGAGCCATTGGAAAGCTGAATTGCGATCGGTAAGTATTGGCTCCGGAAATTTGATGAAAAATATAATGATGCCTTTTTTGTATATAAATGATCAAGCTTATATGGTTTAGATATGAACCAACTACCACAAGTTTATTAGAAAATTAAAAATAAGTGGTCAGGATGCGTTCCAAATGTTGATACACCTTCAAATAAAAGTGATATTTTAAATACGAGGACATTTGGAAACTCTTCTATTCGTTTAAAAAATAAACCATTGTTCTACTCTTCTTTTTTAAAAAGCGATATCACAAATATTCAGGACATTTGGAATTCAGAAACTACAGATTTTATTAGCTGTAATGAAATTTATAGGAGGCTGATTGATAGGAGAAATTGTATTTCCGAATTTTCAAAAAATTAAACAGGCAATTCCTAAAGATTTCGTGCTAATTTTGAAGTCTTGCGGAAACCAGAATTTGCATCATGGAAATAAATTAAAGATATCAAATGACCTTGAGAACCGTCACTTAAACAACCAAACAATCAAACAATGAAAGTTAAAACTCAAATATATTCGTACGGTTTTAAATAAAGATGTCTCTCCAACGTGTCAAATTAAGTGGGAGGAAATATTTGGAACAGATATACATTGGGAAAATATATGGTCGGGATTAGAACATTTGAAAATTAAAAATAAAGTAAAAAGAATTTCAATGGAGATCCATGCACAATATTTTAGATACTGAAGAAAGATATAAAAAAAAAAGATGACATCAAATGGAAAATGCCACATTTGCCATTTGAATTGACAGTGGTATAGAAACCCTGGCTGCAACACTTGTTTTTCTGTTGTAGTACATCACAGTTAATTAAAACAAATCTCCAAGAAATACATGTACTTAATATCAATTCAAACATAGGAATAAATAATCCTTTTGTTAAAAAAGGACATTCACTAAGGTAAAAACACGAGAGAATTAAAATATGATAATTTTTTAAACATCATTATCATATATTTCAAATGGACACCTATATGGGAAATTAGGAATTCAATAAAATTTGACAACCGCAAGATATTTATTTAACTTTATCAGATCTGGAAACAAAACTTGAAAAATAATCTAAAATTTGTTCTTCTTTTGAAAGGCGTTGACATCATTGATAAGACAAAATTGGAGTCGGTTATAATGAAAATTTAGACAGTAAATATAGTATGTATAAGCTTGAGTCAAAGAACATTTTTATGGTTTATCGTATAAGAAAGAATATCGATTTTATCAATTTATACAAACATAAAAAAAAAAAAAAAAAAAAAACGATAAAAAAAAAGTATTAGCCTTTCATGTTTCTTGTAGTAATTGCACATCTTTTGTGTGAGTATCTTATTATTTACTTAATATTTTGAAATTACAGTATAGAACTGTGAGATGCTTCTAACATTATATGGATATATTTTTTACACTAATTGTAAATACAAGGTATAAAGTGGACTAAATTTTCATTGCTTTCTATTTCCCCTGGATAGATGGTTCATTTTGTAAACAGGGACCCTTAGCCTGTTCCTGGACGACTAAGGTAATTGTATACAAGAAATATTTAGAAATAAAACGTTGATATGTCTTTAAAAAACCTACTACTAATTCTAAATAAATGAGAGGTCAAACATATAGAAAATGTGGCTTTCGAAGAGCTTTTATAATTAACCCTGCACGTATATAAGCAACACAATTATCACATGGTTGACAAGACGGATCATGTGCTCTCTGAATGCATTCGTCACAACTCTGCCGATTCTGGAGTGCAGCGGATTAACCCGAGGATTGCCAATTGCTCTGGATATGTCAACCAATTATTTAGAATTAGAAGTAGTTTGTTTTTTAAGACATATAAACGTTTTATTCCTAAATATTTCCTGTATACAATTACCTTAGTCGAATTTATTGATTCTTTTAATGTCCGTGTTGATTATAACTGAATATGAAAATACAAAGATGTGGTATATGATTGCCAATGAGACAACTCTCTTCCAGAGAACAAATGACATAGCAGTAAGCCACTGTATAGATTACCGGAGGTCTTCAACAATGAGCAGAACCTGAAGCCTTTCTCTGTCTTCAAAGCATGTACCCGTTGATGGTAGTAGAGAGTGTTTCAGCTAATGATAAAAGCTATTAAAAAGCTTACCTCAGTGTCAAATCAATGTTACAATCTGCAGGTCAAGATCATTGAATATCATAAAGCGAGATTTGGCTGAAATATATAGCATTGCTGAGGAACCTGTGGAATTCCCATTTGGAGTTTTAAGATAGGAAGTACTTTAGATTATAAAATGTAATTGTATACATTTGTTAGAAATAAGTCGTTTCGAATTAAAATAAAAGAACTGTTTTAGTAGAAGATATTTGAGCAATAATGTGCTACTGTTGGGAACAATGTAAATAAAACACTTGTAAAACATTAAACAATGACGCGTTTAAAAAGAATTCCGGTTTTTAAGAGCAAACTTACGGCTTATAACCTTTTTGATCATGAACTTCCTTAGTGGATGGACAAGTACTTATTTATGTAATTATTTCATACTATTTCTTTTTATTCAACGGTAAGTTATTGATACACGTATCAAAACTCTATAACATAATTATACCGACAGCTATATTCCTCAACATCATCAAATCGTCCAAATGACATGGTTAATATATTTGACAACACATGTGATCCTACTGTAATAAATAATGTAAATTTATCTTGTCTTATGTATGCAGATGATATTGTTTTGATATCAGAATCTGCAAATGGTTTGCAAAATTGTTTAAGTAAGTTATCAAATTATTGTGATACATGGAATTTATCAGTAAATATAGACAAATCAAAGGTTATTATTTTCAATAAATCTGGGAGAGTAATTAAAAAACACAATTTTAAGTACAAAGATTATGTATTAGAAATTACACCAGAATACAAATATCTTGGAGTATTATTTAAACCTTCAGGTAGCTTTACCAAGGCAAATGAATACTTATGTAAAAAAGCAAGGAAAGCATCATTTTGCATTTATAAAACTTTGCATTCAGACAAATTAAATATATTACCAAATCTTAAATTATTTGATTCATGTGTTAAACCTATACTTCTTTATTGTAGTGAAGTTTTATGTTTAGATACTTTGTTGAAAAATAATGTTTCCATGGAGTCTAGATATTTTTTATATCAACCTGTTAAAGTACAAATTAAATTTGCTAAATATGTCTTAGGAGTTAACAAAACTGCTTCAAATTTAGCAGTTTTGGGAGAATTGGGTATGATCCCATGCTCTGTTGATGCTACTAAACTTTGTGTAGGTTACTGGCATCATATAGTCAATTCAAATCCGGATAGCTTAATAAATAAAATTTATTCATCAAACCTTAATAATAAGTCAGACTGGTATAGAATTAAAATGAAATTGTTATTTGAAAAAGTTGGATTTGACCATGTCTGGGAAAATCAAAATTCATTTAGTAAAAATCGTTTGACTATTTCTATATATAAAAAATTGAAAAATGATTTCATAAAATTTTGGGACCATTCTATTTCAAAAAATATTATTGATAAAAGAGGAAATAAATTAAGAACTTACAAAGATTTGAAAAAGAAATTTGAGATGGAAGACTTTTTAAAATTAGATATAGACAGAGCTGATATTTCAAACTTTGTGAGAATTAGAATAAGTAATAGTATCCTTATGATTGAAAAGGGCAGACACAGAAAGATTGATTTAGAAAACAGAATATGCCCTCTATGTAAATTTGAAGTTGAGGATGAATTACACTTAACCATAAAATGTACCAAACTCAATGAGTTGAGAATTAAATTTTTTCAGAATATTTCAGATATTTTACCATCTTTCAATAAACTTTCAGACATAGAAAAATTTCACCTCATATTTCGAAGTAACGATTATGATGTCAGTAAATGTTGCATAAAAGGTATTAGTGAGATGTACAAGTTCAGATGTTCACTAACTTAAGCTATTTTACGTTATTTAGTATATAAATTGTATAACTATGATGTAAAACTGTACCTCCTCAGTCAAATAGATAGATAAGAAAGAAAATATATATTACCATTTTATGTACATATAATTGATTGTAATGATTATTTTTTGTTTGTTCTTTGTGTATGTGTTGATGACAATCCAAATTTTGGATTTTTATATCAATAAAATCGTATATCTTATATCTTATATCTTATCCAAATAAAACGACAAAAAAAGTATCTATAATACTAAAATAACGAGGTCCAATTTGTCAGCCGTCATGGGGTAAAAACGACAAATAAAAAAATTCAACTTTATGTATAGCTAATATAGAACAATGGTGTAGATTAAAAATTACACCCCTCCAGACGCTTTTGTTTTCCACATAATTAATTAATATTGCCAATAATTGACACTACTAAATTCAATCATTGTTACATTGTTCCATATTGTAGTATTTTAATCAGTATGACTTTCTAAGATGACAATACGAATACTAAAAATCTGGACTTAGAATAAGGCGTATAGGTACAGTTTTCAATTTGTTAGCCGGCATGACCTAAAACAGCGAATAAAAGAATTTAACTTTATTTATAACTAATATAGGACAATGCTGTTGATTAAAAAATACTCCATTCCAGGCCCTTTTGTTTTCCAAATAATTAATAGTACCAATAATTGATAACTTCCAGGTCAACGGGTTCAAACAGAAAGATTTTTAAAGCAGAAAAGACTGTGCATCTTATAATCGGCATGACTTTATCAAATGACAATACCAATACTAAAATAAGACTTACGCATAGTTATATACTTTAAGGATGTACTTCGGTGAGGCTTTGGAATTTGTTTCAAATGTTCGGACTCCTTGGTGTTTTTCCATACAATACAATGTAAAATATTTTGACCCATAACACCCATTTATTTTTTCATATAAGACTCTATATCTCATGAAAGGTCATTTACCAAAATTTTAGAAGATTCATGATTTTAGAAGATACATGTATCGTAGAGGTTTGAATGCAATATTTTCATCTACGACAATGACCAGCCACTGCTTGGGTGTATAACCAGCGGGTTAAGGATGTACCTTATGACCTAGGAATAATTTTAAATGAGGTAAGAACATCATTTTAAATAACTAGGGTGATGATAAGCACTGCTTAAGAGAATACAAGGATATATTTATCAGTGGGATAGAAATATAATTGATTATATAAGGTAATTATCACTGCATTTCAGGATATCTGTAGGATAAGAGTATAAATCATCACTAAAGTAATGATCAGTCACTAAATCGGGGGATATCATTATTTTAAGAATATCATTTTCCACCCTGTGTATTGATCAACCACTAGATGGAAGGATATCAGTGGGAAAGAATATCAGTTATCATTCAGTCACTGCATATGTGGATACCAATGTGTCAAGAATATCTTGCATTACTTAAATTATTGATCAGCCATTGAATTGGAGAAAATCAGAAGGGTAAAAATATGATTTATTCCCCAAGGTAAGGACCAGATTCAAATTCATATCTAAAATAAGAAGGTTTTATACCTCCGTCATATATTATACATTCTAGTAAGACGTCCTTATTACCCTTTGTAAACAAAGCTGTTCTAATTAGCACAAACTGACACATACATGTACGCTTTCATATTCTCCTTTTTTCATTATTATTCAAAATAAAATACATACATTTTAGCAGCTTATATAAACTTTAATTATATATTGTTTATCAAACAACATATATTTACTATGCTTTTAGTTTTTAAAGTTATTAAATATAAAAATGTAATGTACAGACTTCACAGGGAGGAAACGAGAACAGCCAAATATTTTTCAGGTATTTTCGTACGCTTCCACCTATAAAAATACTAGATTTGTCCTGTTAGAATCCAAATAATTCCTTCATGTCATGCTCCATGCTCATTCTAACGCTCAGTGTAAAATATCGACAAATATAACGCCTACCCATGTTTCTTAACTAAACTTGTATAATGATATAACGTTATTCTATTTTACATGCTTCGTTCTGTACGAAATAAGAAAAATTCGTTCGTATCATAAAATTTGTAAGAAATACAAGCCACTTTTGTATTGATTTTTGTTGAAGCTAGTCTTTCAAGAGATACAGGATTTCACTATGTTTGTGGCCAATTGTTCACAATCCACATTTCGTACTTTTTCAGTCCAAGATGATTATAGAACTTAAACTGACATATTTTAGACAACCTTACGCATTTAGAAAGTAACTCTATGTGTATGTGATTCAAATAACATGATGACTGATAGGTTTTTTTTATTACAAATGTTTACTAGTTTTACTAGAGGTAAAGGGGGAGGGTTGAGATCTCACAAAACATGTTTAACTCCGCCGCATTTTTGCGCCTGTTTTATTTAAGTCAGAAGCCTCTAGCCTTTGTTAATCTTGAATGGTTTTTTTAGTTCGTTTATATGTTTTAGAGTTAAGTATGACGTCCCTTTTCACTGAACAAGTACACAATTTTATTAAGGGGCCAGATGAGGACCATCTCCAGGTGCAGGATTTTCTCGCTGCGTTGAAGACCCATTGATGACCTTCAGCTGTTATCTGCTCTTTCGTCGGGTTGTTATCTCTTTGACATATTCTCAATTTCCATTATCAATTTTATTGAATGTTAAAATCGAATGTTGAATGTTGAATGTTGAAAATCGAATGCTGAATGTTGATATTGATGATTATTGAAATCGAATGTTGAAAGAAGAAAAATGGGGAAAAATTGAATGTTCAATGTTTGAAATCGAATGCTGAATGTTGAAAACGAATGTTGAAAAAATGAATGTTGCATGTTGAAATTGTGTTTTAAATGTTGAAAACGAATGTTGAAAAAAATGAATGTTGCATGTTAAAATTGTGTTTTAAATGTTGAATGTTGAAAAACAAATGTTAAATGTTGAGATCGAATTTAAAAACAAAGAAACATCGTTGATGAATTATTCGACCTCATTGTATCCACATGTAAACTTCAATTTAACTCATAAGCTATAGATTGGTAACGCATGTTTTAGTCGTGTTCAGCTATTTAAAAATAAAGAATGTCAACATTGAAAGTGAAACAAAGGTGAACCATTTCGTTGACTGATTCGATCCACAAAAAAAATGATTCATTTTTGTAACCTATATATAACCCATGTATAACATGAAATCAAACAGACATAGAAAAATCTTATTGCACGAGTTCGCTATTTATTTATATTTATGTTTATATCGGGTTGTATGACCATATGCAGTCTTCGGGGGTCATCTCGATAGTTAATTAGATGGCGTCTAGACTAAAACACACACGAAATTCTGATAAATATTATCAAGTACATGCATTGTTTACTGTTTATTTCAGACTTATTGTATTTTTGATATACGTATTAGTATGTTATAATCAAATATGAGAATTTGAGTCAAATTGGTGTATAGATTTTGACAGATAATCTCCTTTAACAAACACAATATTGAATGTTCAATGTTCAATATTGAACCAACTTGACATCCCTGTTTTTCTTGAGTTATGATTTTATTAAAAATAAAAGAGAAAAAAACTTAAAAGACGAAATACAGTTGAGTAGTACAAACTACATAGAACACCAACACATGACTCCAACCTAAAAACAAACAAAGACAATCAAAGACAAACAATCAAGCTCCAGTAAACTTCACTTAGCATAGGCACAAAATATGGTGGCGATAAACAATTAAAATCAATGCTTTCTACATGCTTAAGGATACATGTATGCTCCTGTAAATCATAGTTTTGACATATGTACAGACACTTATCATTTCTGATTTAAATATCAACTTTTGAATTTTCAATTTATATAGGCTGTACGAAGAATAGGTGGTCAACATATGGAAGAGGAATGTAAAGAACTAAGATCAAAACATTTAGACCAATCAACAGTGCCTTGGAATATTAGAGGTAAGGATACCAAGGGTAAGAGTTCAATTTTCATTATGTGTGATTTGTGCCGGTTGAATTCGTTGAGTTGGTGAAAACAGGTTCCATACATTAGCTTTTTAAAGTCTCGTTGAGCTAAGATTATTGCAGCATTACACTACCTACTACGAAATGTAGATTCGATTCTTGGGAAAGTAAATATGTTTTTTCTTTATATTTAAAACCCCATATTAACATAGGATAATGACTTATTACTTTTGAGACAATACTTTGCCTTATGAAATTGAGAAGATGTTTTTTTAAACCATTCATAACAATATTATGATCTTACCACAACAAAATGTAAAAATGCAATGTGGTGGTAAAGTTAGTTTGATGGAGAATGGTATTTTTACCTATACTTTTTCTATTTTAAATGAAAATTCAATGTAGTTTGAGTTTGATTTTCACAGTTGCTGCAAAAACTGTTTCAATGTTATCCATTTTACATTTTTCAAAATATTTATATTAGGTATCTGAGTTATGACTCATACTCCCAATTTTTGTAATGTTTAAGACTCTTTGAAAATGGTCCAAATGAGTTATATATTCAGAGAAATTTGTTCCTATCTCTTTTCAATTGACGTTTACTTAATTCATTCTTTATCAAATTCCACGAACTCTAGTACTGCATAACCTCATTAAACCAAATTCGTTTATAAATTATATATTGAAATTGGTTGTATTTTAAGTGCATATTTTGAACTGAATGTATGAAAGAGTGCCTGCACAAATATGAATTCTAAACATGTCTTTCTTATATTCATTTTCTGTACATACAAGACATGTGCAATTGCATGTCTTCATCCTTGCTTCCCAAGTGTTACTGTGGTATATGCATATGGTCACTGCTGGTCTTCTTCCAACCGGCAATACAATCTTTGCAAAAGTGGGGTGTCCGTTTTGCCTTGTGGACTGCATTATTACCGTCACGTCCGGTCAGAATGGGACGTTAAATCAAATTCAAAATGACCACAGAAGAAATTTTCATTTTTATATTTTAGTACAAATCAGTAAGATATTGGATCAATGGCAGAAGAATGATGGTGACTTTGTAAAAACTTCAGCTGCAAAACAAGTGTTGGAATGTGCCCAGGAAAATAGTTGTGTAACTATTACAGCTAGTTCTGGTGTTGGAAAGACAACAACCCTACAACATGTTGTTTTGAAAATGGCAGAAGAAGGGTATGATGTACTACTTGTAACCAATCCACAGGACATTGTTAAATTTTATCCAAATCAGAAGACCTTGTTTGTTATTGATGACTTCTGTGGGACATATTCTATAAACCAGTCGGATCTACTGAACTGGGAACCATACGTGAAGCGTATCGAAAAACTGATTCAGAATAAACTCACTAAAATTATTGTGGCTTGTCGATTACAAGTGTACAAAGATGAAAAGTTTGACTCTTTATCAATTTTCAAAGCCAATGTTTGCAACTTGTTATCCGAAGACTTGTGCTTGTCAAAAACCGAAAAGCGGTTAATAGCAGAGATGTATTTGGGCATAGAAGCCTCAGATATTATTGAATATAGTGATTTATTTGATTGTTTCCCGCTTCTGTGTAAATTGCATCATGACAATCATCAACTCAATATTTCCAATTTCTTCCAGAATCCATTTTTAGTTTATGAAGCCGAGATTGATCAGCTGAAAAGGAATGGGTGTTTTAGTAAATATTGTGCCTTGGCATTGTGTGTTATGTTCAACAATGAGTTAGAGGAAAAAGTGTTGACAGACGAGATGGATACAAACACAAGAGCAATCATAGAGAACACATTTGAGGCATGCCGACTAGATAAAGGAACATCAAGGTTAATTTTATTGGATGAACTTGACTCACTTGAACATACATTTATTAAGAAAGAATATGGTATATACAAAACTGTACATGATAAACTTTTTGATTTTTTATCTTATTATTTTGGAAAAACTATGATCCAGTGTTTAATAAAAAAACGCACACAGTCAATGTATCATGGAACGATTTTTATTAGAAAAAGAAAAAAATATGGATCAGTTCGTAACTATTGTTCCACCTAAATACATTGAAATGTACATGCAGAGAATGGTTAATGACTGGTCCAATGGTAAAGTAGTAAATGTTTACTGTAATAACAATATGACCAACCGAAAGTTCAGAAATAGATACCTGTGTTATTTGAACACACTTGACATATTATCTCAAAGACAATTAGCACACACATGTGATATTGATAGCCAAGATACTGTAATAATACAGTGTTGTTTTATATGTGATATTCCATTGATTCAGTGGTGTTTTGATCATGGTGTTGATGTTAACAGGTGTAGGTATGATGGTGGAAGTCCACTATTTGCATCATCACAGCTAGGTCATACTGAAGTAGTACAGCTTTTGTTGGACAATAAGGCGGACATCGATAAGTGCAAAGATGATGAAATATCTTCCCTGGTTATTGCTTGTCAACTAGGATATATAGTACAGTTATTACTTGATCATAAGGCAGACATAAATAAGTGTAGAGCTGATAAAACATTTCCACTTTATATGGCCTGTCAACAGAATCGTATAGATATAGTAAAACTGTTAATTTACAACAAGGCAGACATGAATAAGTGTACAGACAAAGGATCATCTCCTCTGTTTATTTCTTGTTATAAAGGATGTACAGATATAGTAAAACTGTTACTCGACAACAAGTCAGACATAAATAAGTCTACAGATAACAGAATATCTCCTCTGTTAATGGCCTGCCAGGAGAATCATGTAGATATAGTAAAGTTGTTACTTGACAACAAGGCAGACATGAATAAGTGTAAAGAACCTGGTTTATCCCCTCTGTATATTGCTTGTCAGGACGGTTATACAGATATAGTAAAGCTATTACTTGACAATAAGGCAGACATTAATAAATGTAGAGATGATGGCACATCTCCCCTGTATATTGCTTGTGCGAATAACCATTCAAACATAGTACAGCTGTTACTTGACAACAAGGCAGACATAAATAAGTGTTTAGATGATGGAACATCTCCCCTGTATATTGCTTGTGGTGAGAATAACCATTCAGACATAGTACAGCTGTTACTTGACAACAAGGCAGACTTAAATAAGTGTTTAGTTGATGAAACATCTCCCCTTTTAAGGGCTTGTCAGGAAGGTTATGCAAATATAGTACAGTTGTTACTTAGCAGCAAGATAGACATTAATAAGTGTAGAAATGGTGAAACATTGGCCCTTTTTATTGCTTGTCAGAATAATCATGCAGGTATAGTCAAGATGTTACTTGACAACAAGGCAGACGTTAATAAGTGTACAGATGAAGGAACATCTCCCCTTTTAAAGGCTTGTCATGAAGGTAATAAAAATATAGTACAGTTGTTACTTGACAGCAAGGCAGATATTAATAAGTGCAGAAATAATGGAATATCTCCTCTGAATATTGCTTGTTTCGAGAACCGTGTAGACATAGTACATATGTTACTGGACAATAAGGCGCACATTAATAAGTGTATAAGTAAAGATTCATTTCCACTGTTTATTGCCTGTCAGAAGAATCATGTAGATATAGTAAGGTTGTTACTTGACAAAAAGGCAGGCATAGATGAGTGTTTAAATAACGGATCATCTCCCCTATATATTGCTTGTGAAAATAACCATGAAAACATAGTACAGCTCTTGCTTGAAAACAAGGCAGACATTAATAAAAGTAAGAATGATGGCACATCTCCTTTATTTATTGCATGTGCGTTTAATCATGTAAAAATAGTAAAGTTGTTACTTGACAACAAGGCAGACATTACCAATTGTAGAAACAATGAGGTATCTCCCTTGTTTATTGCATGTGGGAATAATCATAAAGATAATTGTGTAATAAGAAGTGTAATATTAATGGATTATCCCCTATTTTTATAGCATCTGGTCATGGTTATATAGATATAGTCCAAATATTAATTGAGAAAGGGGCAAATTACAATAAATGTGCAAGCCTTGATGGTGTTTTCTACTCGCCAAAACAAATTGCAAGAGAACAAGGGTACAATGATATTGTTGCTTTAATATGTGAACATTCTAGAAAGTATCAATTCAAGATGTAGAATGGTTTAAGATTTAAACAATGGTATTACTTGCTTTTGGTATAAATAGTCACTTTATTTATGGAACAGACAGTACCTAATGCATGGACTTTTACTTTCTCAGTAAATTCAAAATGAAACTTTCAAGTTATATGACAGAACAAAACAGTTATGCTAACAACTAAGCTTCCGAACCTTCCGTTAGTCTGTCAGTCTTTCTTCAGATCTTTTACCCAATACTTTTGATTAGATTGTAACCATTCTTGGATATATGGTCAAGAATTAGTTTTTAACAACAAATGTTCATATTGGTTCATGTACATATTGTTATATTTTCATTATATAGTACCATTTAACCATTCTTGGTGAATAAATAGTTAACCTGTGTCTCGCTATTTGAACACAAAAATAAATTGTTTATGTATTGTGTTAAAATTTTATCTAATTAAAAGGTTATGCTCTTATATTATACTAGATTATGGAGTGTGTGTCCGAGCGAGAACTTCTCTATGTTCATTACTTTAGTAATATCTATCAAAAAGTAGTATTTTAATATTCAGCCCCATTCATCTATTTAGTCAGACGTCAGTCGCTACCTTGATATACCCTATCTTTTGTTAAATTTGTCGGGTAACTTATGACAATAAGCATTGACGTCTTGAGCCGAACAGTTTTATCATTTTTACACAATTTAATCTACTGTGTGATGGTTCATATTCTGGACGCCAGTCTTTGCTCCTTTGTAATAAATCTACATACCAAAAAACAAATATGAAGCTTAGAAATGGAAAAATATTAAATACTAAACTCGTTCAAAGGGTATCTACACGTCTCAATATTCAGAATCGCTTATCTAAAAATACTACAATAGCTAACGTTTTTAACAATAAAAATCGTGTTACCCTTCTATCGATAAGTGTCATGCCAAAAAATGACTTACGTGTCCCCGTCTTTCCACCAACAATACAGTAAGGTCCACATTTAATGGTCGCACATTTTCTCTAAATTTTGAAACTGATATTACTTGAAAAACAAACAGTATTATTTATTTACTCACATGAAACAAACCGGGATGCGGTATTCAGTACGTAGGTGAAACTGGGCGATATTTATCTAAACGCACGCAAGAACACCTGTATCGTTTTAAAAGACCCAATAAATTCAAAAGTATCATTTATCAACATCTTAAGAAACACAGTCATCCTATTAAATATTTAACAGTTCAACCTTTAGAAGTAGTAAATAAGCAGCCTGGTGAATCTCATTCCAAGTTTGTACGATCACGAAAAATAAATGAATTAAATTGGATTAAAAAATTACAGACAGTCTACCCTCTCGGTCTTAATGATAATATCATGGGAATTGGCAATATATCAAGAACCGATTCTGTTAACATTTTGGATATAGTTTCTAAAACTGTTCGTAAAAATCGTTCTCATGGACGCAGAAAAAATCGCAATCAAAGAAAATTTCGGACCAACCATACAAATATTTCGGACCTAATTTCCATTTCAAAAAACAACGGCAGACATTATCTGTTAACCAAGCTTTGTTCTTTACCTATAAATAAATTAAATAAAATTTTAGAGGATTGCAACACAATTTCATATTACAGTCCTAAGTATGAAATTGTCCAAATTATAATGGCATATTGTTATTCTAAACTGTTTCCAAAAATTGATCGCCCTGAAGATCATAAAAAACATTTTATTAAAATAAAGTATGTCAATAAAGGTTTTGATTTTGTAAATATTGCCGGTATTTTTAACGACCATTCTGTTAAAGACCAAATTCCTGGATATTTTGATAATACTGAACTCCCTCTCATTTGTTATATTTACAAGAAATCTACCCGAAAATATGTGTTTAATTATAGCCAATTGTGTAAAGATGTAAATATCACTGAAAATACACCTATGTCGTGTAATTGCAGTAATTCAGAATACACCTATGGACCAATTTCCCATGTTATAACAGGAGACCTTAACATCGTTCGCGACCGAGAGTTAAAATCATTCCTCAGTAAAGGACCTAAATATCGTCCCCCGTCAACTATTAACTGGAATGAGTGTCGTAATATCATCAACGACTCACTCCGCGCCTACTGTTTGAAATGGGTAAAACGGGAAAAAGCTGACAAAAAATCTTTGGACTCTTTTTTTAATTCAGTAATGAAGATAGTTGATATTCGAATACAACATTTTAAAGAACATTTTACCCTCAACAAAAACTATAAAAACCCTATTTCGCGTATCAAAAATAAACTAACAGAACTAGCCAAGGAATTTGTTTTTGTCCCGGCTGATAAAGCTGCGAATAATATCATTATTGTTTGACGTAAATTTTATATAGAGGTTCTGCAAAAGGAAATCACGAATTCACCAACATTCCAACTGACTTCATTTTCAGAAAACGACATCTGTAACAAACATAAACTTTTAGCTACTTCTTTACAAGTAGAACCAAACACAATGAAAGTCCCAACTATGTACTGGCTTCCGAAGCTGCACAAAAAACCTTACAAATATAGATTTATTTCATCTTCCAGCCATTGTTCAACTACTAAATTGTCTGTTTTACTTACTAGTACACTTGGTACAATAAAAAACCTGATAATAAATTGTTCAAATAAGGCCTTTGAAAATAGTGGAATTAATTACTTTTGGAGTGTCAAAAACTCGTTGGAAGTACTTGATAAATTGCATGCATATATTGGTGATTTTGAATCTGTTCAAAGTTTTGATTTTTCTACCCTATATACCACTTTGCCTCATATTCTTATTAAGAAAAAATTCACATCCCTAATTAACTGGGCATTTAAAAAGTCGGAATGCGAGTACATATGTTCAAACTCTTTTAGATCATTTTTTAGTAGCAATAAACAAAAGAACTATGTCAATTGGACATGCTTTGATACTATTTATGCACTTGAATTTTTACTTGATAACATTTTTGTTCGCTTTGGAGATTCCGTATATCGTCAAGTTATTGGAATTCCAATGGGGACTAACTGTGCACCACTTATTGCGGACCTGTTTTTGTATTGTTATGAGTTACAATTTATGACTAAAATTAGCAAAGACCCATCAAAACAACATTTGATACAAAAATTTAACAATACTTTTAGATATTTGGATGATATATTGGCTCTAAATAATGACGACTTCAGTATGTATACTAAAGAAATTTATCCTGTAGAACTTACTTTAAATAAGGCTAATGATAACAATGACCACTGCCCTTTCCTCGATCTTGATATCTATATCATAAACGGGAAGCTTAATACAAAAATTTATGATAAAAGAGATGATTTTTCATTTCCTATTGTTAATTATCCATTTTTAGATGGTGACGTTCCCTTGTCACCATCTTATGGTGTTTATATATCTCAACTTGTACGATTCGCTCGTGTATGTAACAATGTATTAGATTTTAGCGAGAGAAATTTATGTATTACTGAAAAATTATTACACCAGGGTTTTCGATATCACAAACTGGTCAAAACATTTACTAAATTTTATCACCGGTATAAGGAAATAATTCGTAAATATAACTCAACATGCAGACATCTTATACGTTCAGGTATTTCACATCCAAAATTTTATGGAAATATTCTTTATAAAGCACAAAAATGTCAGTATTCTCCTCAGAAACTAACAAAACCTTTAAATAGACTTATTAAAAGGGGATATAGTTACGATACTGTTGTCAGGTCATTAAAGATTGCATATTTTGGCTTTAACATTGATTCACTGATAGGGTCTTTGCATCGGAACTAAACACATTTATTTCTAAAAAAAAAAAAAAAAAAACAGTTGTTGGCATGACACGGGTTATGTTCTTCTCATATATTTTATGATAGTATGATACTAAACCCCTAACGGGAGGGATTGTACCTGATATTCATATGATGAAGACATAATCTTTCAATCAGTTTAATTGAGGTCTGGAGCTGGCATGTCAGTTAACTGCTAGTAGTCTGTTGTTATTTATGTATTATTGTCATTTTATTTATTTTCTTTTGTTACATCTTTTGACATCAGACTCGGACTTCTCTTGAACTGAATTTTAATGTGCGTATTGTTATTCTTTTACTTTTCTACATTGGCTAGAGGTATAGGGGGAGGGTTGAGATCTCATAAACATGTTTAACCCCGCCGCAATTTTGCGCCTGTCCCAAGTCAGGAGCCTCTGGCCTTTGTTAGTCTTGTATGATTTTAAATTTTAGTTTCTTGTGTATAATTCGGAGTTTAGTATGACGTCCATTATCACTGTACTATTATGCATATTTTAGGGGCCAGCTGAAGGACACCTACGGGTGCGGGAATTCTCGCTACATTGAAGACCCATTGGTTGCCTTCGGCTGTTGTTTGCTCTATGGTCGGGTGGTTGTCGCTTTGACATATTCACCATTTCCTTTCTCAATTTTATATATTGTATTTTGTATCGTAATTGTTTTGATCATTTCTTTTGTATATCGAATGTGTTATTGTATTTTTGAATGATACTTTTACCTCCATAGAATGTGTGGCACAATGTTTTCCTGCTGTCCGCCATAACAGAGCTATGATATGCTCCTCTTAATTCCTAACTATCATCATTGTCAGTGCTTTCGAAATACAAGAGTGCACACGCTGAAATGTCTCGTCTTCTTTACTACTCATTGATATTATGTTCATAGTCCTTAATATAAGGCTTCATTACAACTGTCACATAAACTTAACATTAACCAAGAAAACTAAACATTGACCAATGAACCATGAAAATGAGGTCAAGGTCAGATGAATTATGCCAGGCAGAGATGTAGAGCTAACAATTCTTCCATACAACAAATATAATTGAATAATATATAATATATAATATATATATATATTGACCTATTGCTTATAGTTAAAGAAAAACGGACCAAAACACAAAAACTAAACACTGAGCAATGTACCGTGAAAATGAGTTCAAAGTCAAAGTCAAATAATACCTGCGCGACTGAAATATAGATAATAAAATATTTCCATACACCAAATATAGTTGATCTATTGCATATAGTAATAGAAAAAAGACCAAAAACTAAAAAACTTAACTTTGACCACTGAACCATGAAAATGAGGTCAAGGTTATATGACACCTGCCAGCTAGACATGTACACCTTACAAACATTCCATACACCAAATATAGTAGACCTATTGCATACAGTATAAGAAAAAAATACCAAAACACAAAAACTTAATTATAACCATTGAAACATGAAAATGAGGTCAAGGTCAGATGACACCTGCCAGTTGGACATGTACATATATGCAATGTAATGTGTTTTTCTGTATACCGTTGTCCAACTTAGGTGATACCAGAATAAAATGATATAGACATATATATCTTACAGTCCTTCCATACACCAAATATACTAGACCAATTGCTTATAGTATCTGAGATATGCACTTGACCACCAAAACTTCATCTTGTTCACTAATCCATGAAATGAGGTCGAGGTCAAGTGAAAACTGTCTGACGGGCATGATAACCTTGTAAAGCACGCATATACCAAATATAGTTATCCTATTACTTATAATAAGAGAGAATTTAACATTATAAAAAATGTTAACTTTTTTTTCAAGTAGTAACTGAACCATGAAAATGAGGTCAAGGATATTTGTCATGTGACGGACGGAAACTTTGTAACATGAAGCATCTATATACAAAGTATGAAGCATCCAGGTCTTCCACCTTCTAAATTATAAAGCTTTTAAGAAGTTAGCTAACGCCGCCGCCGCCGCTGCCGCCGCCGCCGGATCACTATCCCTATGTCGAGCTTTCTGCTACAAAAGTCGCAGGCTCGACAAAAACTGTGCTTCCCTATTAAATTTGAAATATGGTTAACCTTACTTTTATAGAACAATATTAAATCTTCTAATGTATGTACTTTAACCAATTTTGATATGACACGGTCATTATGATTGTTAAGTCTTTTTCAGTGTTCCAATTAATTTGAAGACTGTGATAAATTCAGTACTGTTCACACAAATCTGAATCATGTAGAAATAGTAAAGTTGTTTCTTAACAAAAAGGCAGACATTAACAAGTGAAGAAACACTGAGGAATATACAACATACTGAATTTTCTGTTAAGCTACTGAACAGTGCTGAGATGGCTGCAAGTAAAGTGTCTTAAAACAGTGCTGAATTTACCGCAGTTATTAAGGCTGAGAGTTGACTGAAAGATTTTACATGACTTTATATTTCATTGATTACATTTAAGACTTAAATAAATTCACTAGTTGAAGCTTCACATGTTTCCAAATGTTTTACGGTGTATAAAGGTGTCACAAAAAAACTTCACTCATTCCTTTATTTGTACTTAATTGACTTATACTTTATACTTTAGTTTAATATTTGAGTGTATTTTGTAAGTAATATACATGTCTGTCTGACGTATTTCTTAATGTTTCTTCTACCTTTGATGTTTTTCGTCTGAAAGTTGTTCAGCAAATATATAAAATATTCAGTTAAGAAAGCAAAGTATTTTATTTAGTGACATCTTTTATCATATTGTATTGTAAATCGAAAAGAATAAGCATTTTGTACATTTGTTTCAACACTGATTTTCTTTTTAAATATTAAAATTATTATTATTGTTTTATTGGCAAATTAAACATTTGACTTTGTGCATGCTGTGTTCCTATTCTGGCTGAGAAAGATGATTTGCACTTGGTTAATAAAATAATCTTATGTTATATATAATTATTAGAGTGGCATTTTTGAAAATCAGTTACGTACAAGTTCTGTTTAAAAAGTAATCTCACTAAAATACCGAACTCTGAGGAAATTTTAAAATGGAAAGTCCCTTATCAATGGCAAAATCAAAAGCACAAACACATCAAACGAACTGATACCAACTGTCATATTCCTGACTTGGTACATGCATTTTGTATGTAGAATCTGGTTGTATATCTAGCTAATCATCTCACTTGTATTACATTCGCATGAAATTGACCGATATGACAAAGCATTCGAAGTATTCTTAACATCGTGAATTCTGTGCCTAAAGGCTCTTATTTAAATCTCCATTTTCTCAAATTAATGTCTTCTAATTGACACACTTCATTTCTATAGTAAATATGTATGTTAACCATCTTAAGTATCAAGAATCAATTCACTTAACATAATTTCCAAAACATATTGAAACATACAAGCCACACAAAAAATCCAACTGAACAAACAAAAACAAACAAAGAGAAAATCAACGAAAATTACATGGTTAAGAGACCCCGCCTTGGTACACCAGATACAGTTAAGTGATACGTTAGCAACCAAACACGCCATTGTTGCTCATCTTTATCATATGCTGAAATATTAGCATGACGGGACTCATACACCTTGTACATGCGTCTTAGTTACTGCTGTGAAATTCGAATTCATTGTTGAGAAAATGACATTTTAGATCGTTGGCTTTCCGCCATATTGTTACGGCCAGGAATTACCTTTAAAGTGTAGCCAACAAAAGACACAAATCAATACTAAAATTTAACAATATTTATTATACAAAAGTTTACAAGAAGTATTATACAAATATTACTGTCAACTTAACTGTCAAAATATGAGTCCAATCTTTTATCTTTATCTGTATCCGGATATCTTTCGGAATCCAGTCTGAATATTACGGTCACAATCCAGTATGATGTTGTTTGTAGAATAAAAGTGTCAATCCAAATGCTATGAATATTAATGTCTATCGATGTCTAAGTCTAAGTGTGTGTTTAACTTTAGTGTCTATATATATAGTTGTCACGGAAAATTCTAGAAGACTCTATAATAGAACGTCCTAGAAAGTTACAACGGAAGTTTCTAGTAAAATGTAGAAGTTTATATAACGCATCTTTTATTAGGATTATTCTGGAATCATTATGTAAGTCAAATGGAAAGTTACAATCATTCTGTGATTGTTCCAGTGATTTCTAAACTGCACAGTTCTAAGATTATTCTGTAAACAACTATCAGGCCACACAACACAAATCAGGCCAACATAAATAAATACAATAATTACAATATCATAACAATATCAATGATAAAGGTCAATCCACTTCTTGGGCTCAAAGGTCAAAGAAAGAATGATCATTTTTCACTTTCTAAGTAAGGATCCTAGCATGAATCGGACAAGAATTTACCTTATCAAGAGTCAAATGTCAAAATGCAGGTCAGACTGACCTATGCTGTGCATGGAATGATTGCATGATGTGCATGTTAAGTAAACGTAAAATTGGTCAACCACCCATGATAATGATATCAAGATCAATTGAGCCTGGCCAGTCATCATTTTCACCATGCATTAAATTTCATACACCAAAAATAGTTTGGCCTTTTGCTTAAAATATCTGAGAAACAGACATTGCCATGTGAATATTTTACATTGACAAATTTACTATGAAATAAGATCAAGGTCAGATGAACCTTACCGGACAGGTAAGTAAACCTAACAATCATTCCACATACCATATACCCGTATAGTTTACCTACTGCTTAACGTATATGATAAACAGACAAAACTATTTAATCTTCAAAAATAATAAATGAACAATAAAAAGGAGGTCACAGTCAGGTAAAACTAGCAATCTTTCAATACAACAAATGGTCCGATTGCATATAGTATCTAACATACAGACCAAATAAGAAGAAAAAATAAGATTGACCCTATGAACAACAAAAATGATGTTCATATAATACTCTAATCAATGGGTCAACTATACTTGATGTTTGGATTTACATGTCTGTCTGATATTGTTTATCTGGCCTTGGTCTTATGTTCATGGTTTTAACTGACCTAATTACAAACTTGTACATGAAAAATATGCAAAATATTAAAGTTAATGAACCATCAATGAGGGGGACTGGGGAAAATAATAACCAACTATTTGCAATCCATTCCTGTCAATAAACCAGTACATAAGGGGCTTGGCAAAATAATTTTCAATGAAATGAGATTTTCCAATGCTACTGCATCTGCATACTACATATGATTGGCCTACCATTTAAACCTACTCACTGACTTTTACATGTAAACTAAGCAAATGATTCAAAATCAATAGACCATAGCAGAGTGGGCAGTTCCAAATCATCTATATGTAAATGATATTTACTTAATTGCTAACATATATAATACAGAGCTGCCTCATGGCGCATGATAAGCCTTTAGGTTTTTTTTTAATAACAAAGTCCAGAACTCCTCAACGTCATGTCACCAGATACCTATAAAAACAAGAGTGCAGATTCTGAAATGTGTCGCCTAGTTTGATTATTATTGATTTTGTTTTTATAGTCCTATATATAAAGCTAACTACAAGTACCAAATAAACTGAATATGATCCAATAAAATGAGATCAAGGTCAGATATACTAAACTGGAAATACATTGACACCTTAACATCATTCCTTACACTAAATATGGTTGACCTAATATATACATTTTCTTAGAAACGAACTTAACTAGGAATCTGAACACTGACCAATGACCCATGCAAATGAAGTCAAGGACAGATTATATCTGCCAGACAGACATATACACCTTACAATCATTCGATACAACAAAGATAGTTAACCTATTTCTTATAGTTGAAGAAAGATAGATCAAAACATAAAAAAACTTAAAACTGAGCAATGAACCGTGCAAAGGAGATCAAGGTCAATTAAAACCTTCCAGACTTACATGTACATCATAAAATATTTCCATTCACCAAATATAGTTGACCTATTCCATATAGTTTTAGAAAAAAAAACCCACAATAAAATGCTCCACAGGGCGCAGCTTGATACGACCGCAGAGGTCGAACTCTGAACAATTGGGGCCAGTATGGACACAACCTTCAAGCTTAATACATCTCTGAAATTTGGATTGTGAATAAATATTGTACACAGCATAGGTTTCTGACACAGAATGAATGTGGTCTAACCAACTTAAAAAAATTACATTTACCTATTATGGTCCAATATCTATAATCTAAATACATGGATTGATTCAGCATATCCCCTATTTGGACCAACTTGAAAACTGGGCCCATTATCAAAAATATAACTACATGTTTAGATTCGGCATATCAAAGAACCCTAAGAATTCAATTTTTGTTAAATCAAACAAATTTAAATTTTGGACCCTTTGACCCTTTATGTAGACCAATTTGAAAACGGGACCAATCATTTAAAATCTTAAAACACAGTAAGATGCGGCATATCAAAGAACCCCAATAATTCAATTTTTGATGAAATCAAATAAAGTTTAATTTTCGACCTTTTTTACCTCAATGTGGACCAATTTGATAACAGGGCCAAAAAAATCAAAAATCTATATACATGGTTAGATTAAGCATATCAAATAACCCCATATTTTCAATTTTTGTTGAAATCAAACTAAGTTTAATTTTGGACCCTTTGGACCTTGATGTAGACCAATTTAAAAACAGGACCAAAAATCAAAAATCTAAATACACAGTAAGATTCGGCATATTAATGAACCTCAATAATTCAATTTATGATGAAATCAAACAAAATTTAATTTTGGACCTCAATTTGGACCAACTTGAAAACTAGGCTCATTATCAAAGATCTAATTTTTGACCCCTATTTGGACCCTAAGAATTCAATTTTTGTTAAAATCAACCTAAGTTTAATTTTGGACCCTTTGGACCTTAATGTAGACCAATTTGAAAAAGGGACCCCAAATTAAAAATCTAAAAACACAGTTAGATTCAACATATCAAAAAACCTCCATTATTTAATTTCTGATGAAATCAAACAAAGTTTAATTTTGGACCCTTTGGACCTCATGTGGACCAAATTTCAAAAATTTAATACACGGTTACATTCAGCATCTAAAAGAACCCCAAGAATTAAAAACATTGAAATTGTTCAAGAAATAAGCAATTTATACAAAGTATTAGATAAGTTTGTTTTGGCCCCTTTTTCCTAAACAGTTTGAACCCCTCAACCTACCTTTTTTGGTATGGAACCATGTTGTACAATTTCAGAAAGATTCATGCACTTACACACAAGTTATTGTCTGGAAACTAGAAAAATACTTATTTTGACCCCTTTTTGGCCCCTTGTTCCTAAACTGTTGGGACCATAACCCCCAAAATCCTAACCTTCCTTTTGTGGTTTCAAACCTTGTACTAAAATTTCATGTGTCTTCTGATGATGCTGAAGACGACAACAGACGACGACAACATGATACCAATATACATATACGCAAAAAATTTTTGTGGTTGTATAAAAACTAAACCATGAAAATTTAGGTCAAGGTCAGATGACACCTGCCAATTGGACATGTAAACCTTACAATCATTCCATATACCAGATATAGTGGACCTATTGCTTACAGTATCAGAGATATGGTTTTGACCATGAAAACTTAACCTTGAAATGATATCAAGGTCAGATGAAAATGAGGATTTTGCAAAGAACTCACATACCAAATATAGTTATCCTATTACTCATAATGAGAGAGAAATTAACATTACAAAAAAAAACTGTTTTCAAACATGAAAATGAGGTCAAGGAAAATGGACATATGACAGACGAAAACTTCATAACATAAGGCATCTATAAACAAATTAAAGTATGAAGCAGCTATATACAAAGTATGAAGCATACATCTTCTAAAATATAAAGCTAAGTAGTTAGTTAATGCTTCCACTGCTCCAGCCGCCCATCCACTGTCCCTATGTCAAGCTTTCTGGGAAGTTGCAGACTAAAAGCAGGTTTTATTTCAATTTCAATCCTGTTATCTATGATGAGTTTATTTACAACCACTGGGTCAATGCCACTGCTGATGGAGTTTTTATTCCTTGAGGGTATCACAAGCCCAGTAGTCAGCACTTCTGTGTTGACATGAATTATCATTGATATGGTTATAATTATAAGTTAACTGTTCACAAAATTTTGAAATTTAGAAATACTAAGGCTTTTTAACTTCAGGAATAGATTACCTTAGTTGTATTTGGCAAAACTTTAGAAATTTTTGGCCCACAATGCTATTAAAGTTCGTTCTTTATTTGGCCTATTTCACTTTTTTTATTTGAGAGTCACTGATGAGTCTTTTGGAGACGAAATGTGTGTCAGGTGCAAACAAAAAATGTCAATACTGGTATCTTTGATAGATTGATTTATAGATAAATAGCAATCACACCAGTTCCATGAAAACTGCTCAAAGCATATTTAAGTTATAGGCCTAAAACTGGAAAATAACCACTTTTTTATAAATGAAATCCCACAACTCGTAAATGTAATATCTAAAAATAATTAAAATTGTAAGGTACCTCACGTCAACAGATATTAACAATTCACCAAAGTTTCATGCAAATTGGTTAAAACCTTTTTGAGTTATGGTCTGACATGTTGACCACAAACTTACAGATAGGCAAATAGAAGGATGGATATGTGGACAGACAGATGGTCGGACAAACAGATGGAGGGACAGGCATACCATAATATGTCCTGTAAACAGGCATGAACAAACTGACTGTATTCAGGGTATTTTTCTTCTTTTAATGGCTACACAAACATCATATATACAATTTTAATGCAAACAATCATTATACAAATTTAGAAATAAACATTTATGACAACTATGCATTTTGTTGTGTTATCTTGTGTGATTGTAGTCTGTCTTCATATGTCTGAATAGAAAGTTCTAATTCTGCTGCATGTTCTTTACTGGCATGGTGCTTACAAAAATCCTGAAAATGTAAATTAATCACACATAAAATAATAAAACAAGTCATAACAGTTTGAAATCATTTTTCATTATCAAAATACAGTTTGCAGGCTGTACTGTGGTTGTTAATTTTAACTTCATTATTTGAATTCTGGTAGAAAATTGTCTAATTAGCAATCATACCATACCTCCTTATTTTTTTTGTTGAAAATTTTCAATTGTTTCAATGAGCATTGTAAAGTTTTGTTTCATTGGCAAACATTAAATTTAAACTTGCACACTACAACTCTAAAGGATCAATCTGCCGACCAAATATATAATTAATCCCATTCATAAAATCCAAGAAAACTTTATATACCATTGGACAAACAGACTGCAGATCGTTATTTAGTAATGCTTTTGCTCAAGGCATAAAATATCTTTCATATGAAATTAATTGCTTGTTATACTGAATAGTTTATGTCATGCAATTTGATTTTTATCATAAGCTATTATAAATGTTAAACTCAATACTGCTACAAATAAAACTTTACCATTAAAATCTTTAGTTTTTCACTAATAGTATTCTCATCTGTTTCCCTTTTAATGCAGTATCCATTCATAAGCTTATTTTTCTTTAATTGTTTCATAGCTTCTTCAGACTGTTCAACATTATCAATTTCCATGGTAACCATATTTATACTTTCCAGCATGTTCACACCTGGATGAATAATCTGATATAACTCTATCAAATCTATAGCATCTTCTAACCTGAAAAAATGGAATTCAGTATAATTGACAATTCAATATTCATATTCTAGTTTAAATGACAAAAAATAAAAGAATAATTGCATTGGTATTATTTGGGTCTAAAATCAAAAGAAAAGAAATCAAAAACCTGTTTAAATTTTGGTAAATGACCTTTTATGAGTTATTGAAGTCTTTTAGGGGTAATGCCACTTAATAAACTATGTCACATACGGTTGAATACAATAAATAAGTTGAAAAAAAGATTCCTTGAATTTGACAGAACTTTGTTGGTTATCAATCCTAGATTTCATTGCAGAAAAACATTCCTGGGTCATTAACATATATCTTGAGTATTTCAAAGCCCTTTTTTTATTTGGGCTTTCTAAAGAATATTTTTACAAGAGTGCACACGCTGAAATGTCTCGCCTTCTAAACTAATCATTGATATTATGTTGATAGTCCTAAGTATAAAGCTATGCTTTATTACAACTGTCACATAAACTTAACATTAACCAAGATAACTAAACAAAGACCAATGAACCTTGAAAAAGAGGTCCAGGTCAGATGAACCATGCCAGGCAGACAGGTACAGCTAACAATGCTTCTATACAACATATATAGTTGACACATTACTTATAGTTTAAGAAAAATAGACCAAACACAAAAACTTAACACTGTGCAATGAACCGTGAAAATGAGGTCACGGTTAAATAAAACCTGCTCGACTGACATAAAGATCATAAAATATTTCCATACACCAAATATAGTTGACCTATGGCATATAGCATTAGATAAAAAGACCAAAACTGAAAAACTTAACTTTTACCACTGAACCATGAAAATGAGGTCAAGGTCACATGACATCTGCCCGCTAGACATGTACACTTAACAATCATTCCATACAACAAATATAGTAGACCTATTGCATATGGTATGAGAAAAACAGACCAAAACACAAAAATTTAACTATAACCACTGAACCATGAAAATGAGGTCAAGGTCAGATGACACCTGCCAGTTGGACATGTACACCTTACAGTCCTTCCATACACCGAATATACTAGCCCTATTGCTTATAGTATCTGAGATATGGACTTGACCACCAAAACTTAACCTTGTTCACTGATCCATGAAATGAGGTCGAGGTCAAGTGAAATTTGATGGTCATTTTTTTATAAGCAATGAAATGTTATGTGAATTTTTTTCTATAGTACTGAACAGGATAAAACTTTACTCAAGTATTTCTTTTTTTGAAACAGAGATAAATTCTGCACAATTTTTTGAAAAGTGTGAATTTAACACAGACTAATAGGGGAAAATCAATGGATGGTATAACACCTAATATGAATAGTAAAATAGTACCATCATTGTAAATATAACGGAATTTGATGTGACTGTCATCAAAGTGAGAGGGTTAGAGCTACAAAATCAGGTTTAATCCACCATTTTCTACATTTGAAAATACCTGTACCAAGTCAGGAATATGACAGTTCTTGTTCATTTGTTTTTTATGTGTTTTGTTATTTAAATTTTGCCATGTGATTATGGACTTTCCGAATTGATTTTCCTCTAAGTTCAGTATTTTTGTGATTTTACTATGGACTACATGTATATATAAATTTATGTGCGGTATGCGTACCAATTTTCGGATCTATTTTAGTCTATTGTTTTACAATAGAATAAACTAGTTATGCAAATTAGTAAGGTATATAATAGATTGAAAACGGGTTTTCAAGTTTATCGAAGGCTGGGCGGTGACCACTCGACTTGCAGACAATTTTTCAAGATGTCCGATTCAGATCTAGACCTCGACGATAGATAATTAACCAAGTCTCCTGACAAGTCAATTGAAGCCTTATGTTCGGCTGCTGAACCAACTAAGAGAAAAGGTAATTCAGAGCAAGATAGGGCACCTGAAGTTTCAAATGCAGATTTGTTTTCTTTGATGACCACTTATTTTAATAATAGATACTACAGAGACATTAGTAAAGAGAGCAAAGAAAGCAGAGAATACCTTTAAATTTAAGGGGAATCAGTTACAATTTGAGCTTAACTCTGATATTCAAGACAGTATAAGCACGGCAATTGGTTATATTGAGAAGAATAGACCTAAAAAGGCAGTTAGGGTTTTAGAAGATTCGTCTGTTCAGCTCAAGAAGAGAAATAAATTAATTAGAATTGCGGATAAGTCCGAGGGTGGTTGGAGAACGGTGAACGAATACCTTTCAGATGAAGTGGCCAGTGACTCGGAGGACGAGAAAAAAATATGCGCAGCAGATAACAGGGCAGTTAAAAAGATCAAAGCAGAGAAAACAGATAAACGCAGCAGTAGAAAGCGTCCGGCAGAAGCATCTGGTTCAACAGCTCAAATGACACATAATGGTACAGGTGGTTCTGATGCTGCATTTCGCCTCCAGCCCTTTCGAGGGGGCTTGGCCGCCAGCGGCCAAAGTTTCCGCAACCAAAATAGCTTCAAGACCTCAGACGTCTGCTACAACTGCAGCATGCAAGGGCACTGGGCAAGAGACTGCAGGAAGGGAAAGGCAAGGATAGGACCTCCCAGAGGATCTTCTTCTTAAAGACCATAACAGTGACATTTTCAAGGTACAAGATTATGATATTGTCGAAACATTTTATGAATATGAAAATTGTAATTCTGATATTTATGTTAAAGGTCGTTTGAAAAAATCTATTAACTTTTGGAAACAACTTTTAATGCTTCAGATTTCATTTTGAATATTATTACAGATGGTTACAAAATTCTTTTGCTTAATGAGCCCGAAGAAATATTCTTAAGAAATAACAAATCAGCATTTGATAACAGCGAATTTGTATCAAAAGCTATTTTAGATTTAATGAAAGGGGGCTTGATACGTGAGGTATCAAGTAGACCGCATGTGGTTAATCCTTTGACCATCTCGACTGCGAAAAATAAACACAGGTTAATTTTAGATTTACGACACGTAAACAAACAGGTAGTCAATAGCAAGATTAAATTTGAAGATTGGAAAGTAGTTAAACAGTATTTATCTTCCAACTGTTTCGGATTCGTTTTTGATAAGAAATCAGGATATCATCATATTGATATTTTTAACGAGCATCAGAAATATTTAGGTTTCTCCTGGAAATTAGGAGGTGTAACAAAGTTTTTTGTTTTTACTGTACTTCCTTTTGGTTTGAAATCTAGCGGATATATCTTTACTAAAGTAGTTAGACCTTTAGTAAAACATTGGCGAAAGAAAGGAATCAAAGTTGTTGTTTATTTAGATGACGGCTTCCGTTTAGCCGATAATGAAAACACATGTAAAATGCATTCTGATTTAGTAAAGTCAGATCTTATAGCATCGGGGTTCGTACCAAACAGAGATAAATGTCACTGGACACCAACACAAAAATTAGAGTGGTTTGGTTTTATATCGAATTTAGATATATGTAAACTCAATATACCAGATAGAAAAAAAAATGATTTAATTGAATAAGTTAATATTATACTTAACAGTTCCTGCAAAGTGAAAGTAAGATTGCTAGCAAAAGTAGCTGGTAAAATCATTTCTTTTACGCCTGCTTTAGGTCACATTACACAGATCATGTCAAGAGGTTTGTTTGAAGTTATAAATTTAAGACAAGATTGGAACCAATATATTAATATAAATCATTATAACGCTTGTATCAGAGATCTGATATTTTGGAGAGATAACATTTTTGAGTTAGAACCAGTTTCATTGTTGGGACTGGATTCTGAGTTTTACATATTTACAGATGCAAGCAATACAGGGGCTGCTGGATATATTGATAATCTAAAACAGATTATGCATAAATCTTGGTCGGACGATGAGAAATTGAAGAGCTCCACTTGGAGGGAAGTCAAAGCAATAGAGTTGTCTATACTAAGTTTTGCACGTTTGCTTAAACATTGCATGGTATCGTTTTATACAGATAATCAAAACGCTGTAACAATAGTTCACAAGGGTAGTAAAGTACCAGAATTACAGTCTTTAGCTTTATCAATATACGATTGTTGTCGCAAAAATGATATTACTATTTTTGTTAACTGGATTCCAAGGGAACAGAATGAAAAAGCAGACATGCTAAGTAGAATTGTTGATATTGACGACTGGCGTATTTCAGATGAATTTTTCACATTCTTGAATGATTTATGGGGTCCATTTTCAGTGGATAGGTTTGCTAGCTTTGAAAATACGAAATTACAAAAGTTTAATTCCTTATACTGGAACCCAGGTTCTTTATGCGTCGACGCTTTCACGTGCGACTGGTCCGGTGAGAACAACTGGCTAGTACCTCCAGTAACCGAGGTTAGCAGGGTTATAAATCATTTAGTAAAATGCAAAGCTAAAGGAACTTTGATAGTTCCGAATTGGCCTTCATCGCCATTTTGGCCGTTGATTTTTGACACTGGTCTAAAATATAGAAAGTACACAAATGATGTGCTTCAGTTCAACGAACCAGAGAGAATTTTCGAATCTGGAAATAATTTGAACTCTATTTTTGTGAGAGGAGATTTCAAAGGAACTATATTACCTGTTTTGTTAGAAGCTTCATATTGTTAATATTAAGTTTTTTATTTACAGAATTGTTTTTACTATATGAATATTGATGTAATGTGTGTGTGTTGGAAGTCACTGGACGTTATGCTCTTTGGTCACTGGACTAAATCTTTTAGTAATACTGTATGGTCACTGGACCTGATTGATATGCATTGATTCAGGTAAATATGTTATGTATGTAATAGAATTTTTATCTTTTTACAAAAAGATTATAATTACTGTATATCTATTTTTAGAACATTTTTTCGACTGGATTCTGGTCACAGTTAAGTTCGGTTAAGCACACAGAACTCAGATTACTTTACTCAAATCTAAATGCAACTGTCTTAGATTCGAGGGCCAAGACGACTGTTACAAAATATATTGGAGGTTTCAAACGTTTTTAAAGTGGACACAAAAATACAAAGAGATAACTTCAGTACTTCCGTGTAATAAACTTTATGTGGGTTTATACTTGCAACATTTGATTGAGTCATCAGTAGATACAGCATTTTATAGCATAAAATGGGCTCATCGTATTGCTGGCGTAACTGATCCAAGCGAATCTGAACTAGTCAAGAGTATACTAGAAGGTGCTAAGAGAATACTATCTCTTCCGAAAAAGAAAAAAGAACCAGTTGACTCGAATTCAATGATTAAACTGTTTGATAAATACCAAGATCGTAACTCACTAAAAGAAGTGCGTTTATTGTTAATGTGTTCGTTAATGTATACAGGATTTTTGTGTTTCAACGAGTTATGCAACATCACAGCTAAAGACATAGTTTTTCATACTTCCTATGTCAATATCTTTATTCGTAAGAGCAAAACAGACTGTTATAGACATGGTAATAATGTCGTTATTTCTAGATTTGATAGTTCCTACTGTCCTGTAAAGCTTTTGCAAAGTTATCTAGTTTTAGCTAAGATTGAGAATAATTCAGAATTCTTTATATTTTGTGCATTGTCTTTTTTAAAGAAAACTAATTCTTTTATATTGAGAAGAAAAAATGTAAAAATTTCGTATACTCGAGCAAGAGAGTTAGTCAAAGAGGCCTTATCACAAATTGGTTTAAATGTAAACAAATTTGGTTTACACAGTTTCAGAGCAGGCGGTGCCACAGCGGCCGCTAAATATGATATACCAGATAGACTTTTTAAAATACATGGAAGATGGAAATCTGATTTAGCTAAAGATGGTTACGTATCAGATAGTTTAGAAAAACGATTATCAGTTTCTAAGAATTTAGGTTTATAACATTTTCACTTTCTGCTTTCTTTGTACGTCAAAATGGTCACCGTGTCTGTTAGTATCAGAACTATTCTTGTCTTTTATACAATATGAGTCAGTTTAGAACAGAAATTAGGAGCAGAGTTGTACAAAAAAAATAGAGCAATTTAGCACATAAATATGTTATGTTCGTTTGAACATCGTGAATTAAGAACATAAATAAATTTGTGTGCGGTATGCGTATGAATTTTCGGATCTATTTTAGTCTATTGTTTAACAATAGAATAAACTAGTTATGCAAATTAGTAAGGTATATAATAGATTGAAAAAGGGTTTTCAAGTTTATCGAAGGCTGGGCGGTGACCACTCGACTTGCAGACAATTTTTTTTGTATTGTTAAATGTGTATAAGATGTCTGTAGTGGATATGTATATATAGTATACTGATTTGTAATGTTTATTTTATAGATTTGATATGATGAAGTGTTTATGCCGAGATGTTTGGGACATTGTTTGATGAAATGAAATGAGAGACATTTATAGAAAATTGATTACTAGTAGATTGTGAATTATGATGAATAAATAGAAATGGTCACCGTGCCTGTTAGTATCAGAACTATTCTTGTCTTATTTATATACATATATACAATATGAGTCAGTTTAGAACAGAAATTAGGAGCAGAGTTGTACAAGAAAAATAGAGCAATTTAGCACATAAATATGTAATGTTCGTTTGAACATCGTGAATTAAGAACATAAAAGTATTTAACTCTAGAAAAAAAACCAAGGAGGGCAAACATCTAAAGCATCTTTCTAAACCTCACCTAATTAGCACATCCTTAAGATTAATAAAAAACAACTTACAAATCATTCTGTATCATATCTGTAAGTAAGGATTCTATTCGATTATTCCAGGCAAAATAAAATGTCATTGGTCCAAAAAATCTGGTCGATCTCAAGGCATTGAATGTCTGTGTTTCTGCTACATGGTTGTATACTCTGTTACAAACCTTAAATGAGATAAAACTATGATGAACTTTGCATGAATAATTTTTCAAAGCTTATATATGTAAAAAAAACACCAATCTGTTTTAAATTTCATGTGTCTGTAGCATTTTTCTTGATTTATCATCAGGAATGTTGAAAGCCAAAGTTATATAAGATAAAAAAAAAAAATAGTTACAGAGCTATAATATAATATATAACAGAGCTATAATATAATATATAACAGAGCTATAATATAATATATAACAGAGCTATAATATAATATATAACAGAGCTATAATATAATATATAACAGAGCTATAATATAATATATAACAGAGCTATAATATAATATATAACAGAGCTATAATATAATATATAACAGAGCTATAATATAATATATAACAACAAAAAGGACCAAAAAATAGCAAAATCCATCAATATCTAAGGTCAACTTTGCCTAAGGGAGTTGAAACTGTATCAGTTATTATTTCAAAATTTATACAGACACTTTTAGAAAGGTTTGTGAGTTGATACCTTTAGAAAACAAATGTTCAAACTAATTAAAAATTAAACACATACAAAATAACAATACTTTTTACTATGCAACACTTTTTTCTGAAAAGATAACTTATTTGAACTTTGAAAGGTTATTTCTATATTCTAATTCCATTTATCTTTTATTACCATCAAATGTTATGTATTATCTACAATATTAACTTTATAAATCAAATTTCCAGGCAAGAGTGCTATAATAAATTTCACAATGTTATTTCCATTTATCATTTTTCTCACTGGAAATCATACAACTTTTTCTTTATTTATGTACAAGCGAATCAAGAGATACCAGAGTGACATTCAAACTGACAATTCAAAAAGAAATCTTGCAACGCCATTGAAAAAAAAAAAAAGACAACACCAAAACACAAAACACAAGGTATCATTGTGTAAATGATTGTCAAAGTCCCATAACTCCAACTTAAATTGTCAAAATCAAAATGATGGTATTATACATTGTATGTCATATGTATTATATGTCATATGTATTATATGTCATGTGTGTATTATATTGAATTTGATAAAACTGTCATACAAGTAGAAGGTTTAGCTAGCTTTAAAACAAGGTTTAATCCACCATTTTCTACATGAGAAAATACCTGTTCCAAGTCACGAATATGACAGTTATTCATTCGTTTTGATGTGTTTGAGCTTTTGATTTTGCCATTTGATTAGGGACTTTCCCTTTTGATTTTTCCTATGAGTTCAGTATTTTTGTGATTTTGCTTTCCATATATGTATAAAACATAAAATCATACCTAAATGAAGAAATCTTATAAAATGACTTACCCTAATAAAATCTGGACTGTCTGGTTCAAACTGTATACAAGCTCGCTCTAATAAATATATGTAGTTCTTTTCATGCAATATATTCTAAAACCAAAAATAGATATTTCAATTTTTATAACCAAGGAACAATATTTTAACATAACTTTTTACCTTAAATAACAAAACATAACAAAATGATTCACTTAACATGTAAAACCAGTGAATAACATTGTGTATTGTTTTTATTTACTCATGTAGATATAAGTACTGTGTTATTCAAACTTAGCAATTTAATTGATTGTTTTACTGTGAAATCTCAAAATGCTAAATGATTTATAGATTGAATTATTGGTGTTTAATGCCACTACTATCAGTGTAGGAAGCCAATAAGTCTGGAGAAGCAATAGACTTTTTGTAAAATAACAATTCTGGTCAATTAAGATTGGAGTTGAGCCATGTGGGATTCAAACTCACAACCTCAGTGTTGACAGGCTATTGATAGAGTAGTTTGACTACTTAAACCATGCTTTGACCTTTCATCATACCTAACTCTCAAATGTTTTACTTTAAATTCAACTCTACAAACAGATCAGACTTTATACTGGTGTGGAATTCCATTAAACCTTTATTTTTCATGTCAGGGCCTTTTTATGCTGACAATATTATTTTTAAATAAATCATGGCTAAAAATTTCTATTTTGCTAATCAGTTTTGTTATTTACAGTTCCTAGCTTCTGTATATTTTGCTAAAAATTGCATAACTTCTTGTGCATTGATCTCAGATCTACTAAAAGATTTTGTCTCAAGTTGATTGGACTTTAACATCATCAAAAACTTCCTCAAGGAAATACTTTTACCTGAAGCGGGACAGACGGACTGACAAACAAACAAACGAACAGACGCACAGACCAGAAAACAGAATGTATGCCTTCCTACCCAGCCATATACCATGAGTTATATGGTTCCCTACTGACCCCCTACGGATCCATAGAGGGTTACAGTGATATTGTTTGGCTCAAATAACAGCCGAAATTCGGCCTTTTCCCCTAGAGAAAATTCCCAATTACTGAAAAAAATGGCTTAAAATTCCTCCCAAAAAGTTTTACATTTTCCCCAAACAGTGATGGCATTGGTAGTAATGTTTGTAAATATCGTATTCATGTTATCATTTTGATATTAGAAAGCACTTTTGAGATCAGGTTTTCTGATCAGAATCATCATGGTGTTTGTAACACATGTAGTTTTCAATGCATTGTAAGTACCATCGTTGCTTCTGTTTCTTTCCCCTCTCCGAAAGTATCTTTCAGGTTGAAAATGTCTGCCAACCAAAATATACATGAAAAAACAGTGCAAAAAGACAGCAAAGGTCAGGAAAAAATCGGAGATGTGTTCAGAATAAAATATACAAATTTCCCAATTTCAATAAAAAATATGCATTTTTCCCAATAAAAAACGGTAGAGGTAGTTTTGAAAAAAGACTACAATATCACTGGGTTAGTAAAATCCCTAGGGGGTGAGGCCGGGGTTAGTAGTTAACCGTATAATGAATTTAACGCATGCTGGACTTTTTCTGCTGCATTTTGTTGAAGAATAAACAATAAAACAGATCAAAATTAATATATGACGTCACCATTAAAGCGTCATGAACCCCCTATGAAATTTACTAACCCCCTACGGTCTCATAGGGGGTTACCACGTGACAGCGTTAAACCAATCACAACGTGATAATTTACCCGCTGTGCGATAAATTAATTTATGGAACATCCCTTATACAGGGTGTCCTGATTCTATATATATTAACCTCAAGATGATCTGGTTCAAACATTTTTGGCATTATAACTTTGCGAACTTCATTCGTACTGTACATCTGACATGCTCTCTGTTTCTCATCTGATGTTGCAGGTCTCAGACTACCATCCGTGTCCCTCACTGTCACATGCCTATCCTGAATAAAACAAAAGTACTACATATGCATAACTAATTCATATTTCAAAATAAAAATTTGTCATATACATTGTACCTACTCTTAACTTGTATGAACAACATAAAACAAAAGTATAACTAATTCATAAATACACATTTGTCATTCAATTAACAAACTCACTCATAACTGACAGGTGCCACATGCCGAGCATGTACTGATTCTTTGTAGAGCATCTGAAGTCACTTTTATAGTTTGGTTGGGGTTGTTCATGTGTTGCTCTGTCTTTAGTTTTCTATGTAGTGACTTGCAAGCCTTGTTTGTCTTTTTGTCATTTTTCATTTCAGCCATGGCATTTTTAGTTTTTCTTCAACTAATGAGTAATAAATGTTCCCTTGGTATCATCTTCCTCCATTAAGTCTGATTTTAATGAACTTTCCCTTTTTTTAATTAACCTTGGAGTTCTGTATATTTTTCTTAAAATCTATGTTTAGTCACATACTAATGTAGTACTGAGTTTTACTGTGTGTATTGCTGTGCGATTGTGTTTTTTTTTCTACATAGAGGTATAGGGGAGGGTTGAGATCTCCAAAAAACATGTTTAACCCTGCCTCATTTTGTGCCTGTCCCAAGTCAGGAGCCTATGGCCTTTGTTAGTCTTGTATGATTTTTAATTTAAGTTTCTTTTATATATTTTAGAGTTTAGTATGACATCCATTACTACTAAACAAGTACACAGTTTTGTTAAGGGGCCAGCTGAAGCACGCCTCCAGGTGCGAGATTTTTTTGCTGTATTGAAGTCCCGTTGGTCAGGTTGTTGTCACACATTCCCTATTTAATTTCCATTCTCCATTTTAATGTCTATGAATACATATTTGAAGTATAAAATATTCGCTATCTCTGGATCTAACATAAGCTAACAATATATAGTCTTACAGATTAGGTCTCTAGATTTTACCTAAAGCTGATTGATAACTTATAATCTTGAATTTACCTTGGAGTTGTGTATTATTGTTTTACTATTTTTCTAACTTACTCGATCTTTAAGTCCTATACTTATGTCTGTGAAGACAAATTTGAAGTCTAAAAGATTA
Organism: Mytilus edulis; assembly: GCF_963676685.1. Classification (NCBI taxonomy): domain Eukaryota; kingdom Metazoa; phylum Mollusca; class Bivalvia; order Mytilida; family Mytilidae; genus Mytilus; species Mytilus edulis. Next base: position 14,163,891 of record NC_092356.1, on the reverse strand, counting down.
GCTATCTCTGGATCTTGACCGTACACTTGTTCCACTGGTTCATCAGCCTTCATTACTGGTGGCATCTGTAGTTTGTATACTGCCTTTCTTATGGCTTTCAAATGCATCTGTAAAGATAAATAATGAAGTTCTGTTAATTCAGAAGTTTTTGCGTTCATGTGGATTTATTATTGCAATTGATGGCCATATGGGCACGGTGACCTATAGTTGTTGACTTCTGAATTATTTGGTCTAATTTTGGAGAGTTGTCTCATCATTGTTCATTGGAAAACATACCACATCTTCTTTTTATAATGTACATTCAAAATGTCATAAGATAATAGTGGTTGATATTGGTTCATGTAGGTCATATTTATTTGTTGTAAATTAGGCTGATGTATTTTAAAACATTTTTCATGTCAAGGCCTTGTCACATTGGTTATCAATTATACCATAGCTCCTTATTATTCAAATAAATAAAAACAAGATAATTAATAACAATTATTGAGATTTAAAAGTATGATGTCTTTCAAATAAAGCAAATAACATTGAAAATGTTTGTTTTAATTTTCCATTTACATATATAATCCCAATAACAAATGAATAATAAAACATTGCAAAAATTTGTTAAATTACAGTGCACTATATATGGTGAGTGGGGAAACATAAATTTGTTTGACCCTGCCAGACCTATGGAGTGAATGAGCTTTTTTCTTTTGCTTATCAAATTCTAATAATATAATTATGAGAAATGCATGAGAAGGATATGGCTTTTTAAAACACAGACTCATAAACCAAATCCCTACCAAACTATGGGAATGGAAATATGACAGGCAAACCTTCAGCTTATCTACTCTCCCTAAACTATGTAGCTGATATGTTGTATCTTTTGTTTCATCAAAATAAATTACAAGTCACCTTTTGATACTTAAATACATTAGTATTGATCAATATATAAACTTGTTGAGTGGTACATGTAGTGTTAAGTCAGCCACTGTGAATGAATTGGAAAAGCTAGTCCATATGAGATGTAGTGTTAAGTCAGCCACGGTCAATGAATTGGAAAAGCTAGTCCATATGAGATGTAGTGTTAAGTCAGCCACGGTCAATGAATTGGAAAAGCTAGTCCATATGAGATGTAGTGTTAAGTCAGCCACTGTCAATGAATTGGAAAAGCTAGTCCATATGAGATGTAGTGTTAAGTCAGCCACTGTCAATGAATTGGAAAAGCTAGTCCATATGAGATGTAGTGTTAAGTCAGCCACGGTCAATGAATTGGAAAAGCTAGTCCATATGAGATGTAGTGTTAAGTCAGCCACGGTCAATGAATTGGAAAAGCTAGTCCATATGAGATGTAGTGTTAAGTCAGCCACGGTCAATGAATTGGAAAAGCTAGTCCATATGAGATGTAGTGTTAAGTCAGCCACTGTCAATGAATTGGAAAAGCTAGTCCATATGAGATGTAGTGTTACTGGTTTGTTTTATCACAAAATTCAAATTAGGAGTTATTGACAATTAACACAATGAATCAAAGCTAGTACAGTGACTTGATAGAAAAAACACCTTTTTGTTGAAAATTTTCTTTCCTGCGTCTTATTGAAGATGTCACAAATAGTACTCTTTCTTTGATTTTCTATGAAAAAATCATAGAAAACGGGTAATTCCCTTTGATTATACATGTATGACAGGAAACAAAGAGCGTGTCTAGGTGACATAAAAGTTCTATTAAAATAATGTTTGTAAGGACATTTTACATGCCAAACTTGAATATTTTGTTTGTCGGCTCCTGTGCTCTGTATTTCCTGGTTGAATTTAGGTCGATCTTGTCAAATTTTGTCAAAATCTCATATCTTGGCCTATTAAGGATGTAAAAATCAACGCTTTAGAACAAAACTATGACACAACTGGTTCTATTTAACTTTCTCTCAATGCAAGTCTTTAATTCAACTTAAAACCTTTTTTTATCTTGTAAAATGGAACTTTATAATGGGGGCCAAATATGGTCCTTACCGAACCTACTCCTTTGAAGGGATTATAAACACATTTAAGAAATAGACTGACAATTTCTACCATCTTGACTTATTTGAGAACTTGTCTAGATATATAGCTTTCTCTCTGTCTATTTTTAAGTATATTTGACCTTTTTTTCTTTAAAAAACATGACTAATCAGTATAAAATATTTGTTTTAATTATTCTCAATAGTATTGACTATTCACCTCTTCAAGTTGTTCGTCTGTTACTAATGCAAATGTAGGCTTCTTTCCTTTTAATGTTAAATTAAATGAAAACACTTTGGCCATATCAAAGCCAGTCATCTGCTTCAGTATTGTCTGAACTCTTTCTTGGAGAAATACTGGTAAAGGATCTTTGTTGTGTAAGCTGGCAGACTTTCCAGGAGAACTGCTTGCACCTTTTTATGAAAAAAAACACAGTTTTAACAATCAAGGACATCACTGAAGCTATAGTTATTTAAAAAAATATATGGTTTATATTTGTGTTTTTTTTTTCTTCAAATAACTGATTGATTGATTGTTCTTTGAATTACATCATGTGGCAAATATTCATTGCATGATATGGTAAGAATAGGGGCAAATTAACAAAAAATATAATAGGTAGGTTCTGTAAAAACCTAGCTGCTATTTCAAAAATCCTGGTTATGGGGTGAAATTCTCAGGTGTGACCTGCAGGAAACATGTGAGTGAGGGATTCAATACCTAAAATCCCACGCTTACAAACATAAAATCCCAAGGTCTTGAAATTTAAATCCTGACATTCCGAAATATAGAAAAAAGAATTCCCGGATCCCAAAAGGATCAATCCCGAAATCCAGAGCTTAAAAACACCCGATCCTGGCATGCCTGGAGTCCTGATAAAGGTCCCAACACCCCACCCCCCAGGTCAGTCAGGGATGTCTTTCAACCAAAAGAAAAGAAATACACAAAAAACAAGATCACTGAGGTTTTCATAAGTATTCATTTTATTTAAAAGTGGTGTGAATTGACAGGTCCTATATTCAACAGGAGTGCAACACTTGACATGACATTAGTGGGACGAGTTGGCATGACAAATTTTATCTCGATTTATCTGTTTTTCATCAGTGGGAGACTTGGCAGACCATATTCAACAGTATTTTACCTTTTTCATTAGTGAGTCGAGTTATGGTACATGTAAGTTTGTGAAAAAGTTAGAAGATTTGGTGTGGAGTTGTCATAGATTTGTTAATCATGTTAATTGTTAGCTATCATTTCTTTTGAAATTAATTAAGCTAGCGCGCTTTTGTAATTGTTGCAAAAAAACAAACACAATATTTGGTATGTGTTCAATCTTTCTTTATTCACGATAATAAAATATATTAATAACTAAGAAACACCAAAGTCAAAGGGAAATGTCATATGTGACATCTTCTTGTTTCACAGCCAATTGGAACTACATAATTCATGTACACATAATTGTACATGTTGTATATATGCCAACATACTTTTTGTTAAGTACTACTCTATCTCAAAACAAACTTATGAGTTTTGTAAAAACAATAAATGCATGTACATCTGTTAAGATCAATAAGAAATATTAGTAGTGGGGCCGAACTAGTCCAAATAAAATGTAGGAAGGCGTCCCAGAAAAAAATAGCCTTGCCAGATGTCATAATTGTTATGAACTAGGGCCGAACTGATAATATGTGTCGCTGTTGCCGAAACAGCTCGAAAGCTTTGAACATCATGGTTAGTCCGTCAACCACAGTCACTTGTTTCTATCCATTGGAAGACCCACTATCAACGGGTACGCACTGAAACCCGGACCGGACCGGACTCCGGACCCGGATTTTGGTATGAAACCCGGACCCGGACTGGCCGCAAGACCCGGACTGAATGCCGGACCCAGACTGTGGGTATTTTAACACTTTGATTTTTTTTAAGATTACTGTCATATAATTAGTTACAGTATATATAAATTAAAAAAAAAAATCCACATTCCGAGCGCAAAATTGAACAAAAAAGAGTAAAGTAAAGTAAGGAAGAGATATATAATAATTCCTTTGTCGTTATTGTTTTATTGAAATTAATAAAATCTTTTTATTATCAATGAAAGCAAATTAAATTCTTTTCATAGGAAGAGTAAAGCGCAATAGTTTAAAACATTCGAGGGTTATATTTTTTTTGTGTTGTTTTCTTCTTCTAGACATTAAGGGAAAAATAGAATTCCTGCTTTTCTAAAACATTGTTTTGGCATTCTTAATTATTTTAATCACTTTTAATATTGGTTTCCTGTTATGAGAACATCAATTACGCGTTGTTATGTCACTGTGTAATGAAAGTCTCGTGTTTTATTGGGTGTTTGACATTTGCGCCGATTTTTTAAAGTTTCAATCTTTCATTTGCGCCGATTGTGCACAGGTTAATTGCAGGTGAATGTCACATTCTATTCATCAATATAAACCTCTTTCGTTAGCCAATTGTACATATGTTATGAATTGTCAACTAGTATCATATAAGAATTCCTATGATCTCTTATTGTAATTCCGAATTCTTATGATATCTTATTGTTCGTCCGAACTCTTATGATATCTTATTGTTCCTCCAAATTTATATCTTATTGTTCCTCAGAATTCTTATGACTTTTTATTGTTCCTCCGAATTCTTATGCCTTTTGATTGTTCCTCCGAATTCTTATGATCTCTTGCTGTTCCTCAGAAGCCTTATGACTTTTTATTGTTCCTCCGAGTTATTATAATCTCTAAGACTTGTATGGTTTCTCCGAATTCTTATGAGTTTTAATTGTTTCTCTAAATTCTTCTCTAATACTGTTCCTCAAAATGAATTATTGACAAAGGTTTACACTCGCTTTAGGATATTGGTTTAATTGAAAGAAAAAGAAAAAAGAAGACACAACCAGGAATTACTTACAAAATACATTAAGGCTATTGGTAATTCAGTGTTTAAATAACCAAAGTTAAAACTATGATGGATTGCTTTTTTGTACTAGCTGTGATCAGTAACTGCGAGTATTCTCATATCTGTAGTTGGTGTCGTACGGTGACCTATAGTTGTAAATGTCTGTGTCATTTGGTCTTCTTTGTCAGCTGTCTCATTGGCAATCACATCACATCACATCATTCTTATTCTTATATCAACATCGCAAATAACGCGTCACTTGTCGATAACATGGTATTTATAAATAAAATAATAAAAAAAAGATTTACTTTCTTATTTGATTGTCATCACAAAGTCTATAAAAATAATTCAACAATCCAATGTTTCATGCAAAAGGTGTCAAAGACTACACTATCAATCATAATCAAGCATGTATAGAAGTCAGATTTAAAGGGGCATTACCTCCGAGATATAATGAAATGATAAATAAAAATGTTCAATATCGTGAAATAATTTTATTTTAGCAGCCATTGTCAAAATAAACTAAGATACATCGCTTATGAATTATTCACTCGTAATCTCCGTATCAGTAGTATTCCTTTGGTAAGAAATACAGAAATAATCTTGTGTTACACGTTAACCGGGATATTTTTTACCCCAAGATGGTACTCTGAATAAAATCTTCTGCGGCTCCTGATTGGATTTTTTAAAAGTCAATAGAAACAAACAAAATTACAATTTTCTTCTCAATTACGAAGTGTTTTATTTTAAAAACACCATTTGCATAAGTTTTCAATTTATTTAGTACATAGTTGAGCAGAACAATTAGATATCAAGTCGACGACATGGGTATCTTTCAAGTTTGATGTAGAAAATGCATAACCTCCGATTTTTAAAATAAAATTACCACGGACGGAAAACATATCAATCTATTAGTTCAGTAATTTTCGTGTCTGCCCTTCCATTATGTGATTCAAGAAAAAAATAAAAAAAATGGGTAACAAGTGTATCGAAAATAGAAAATCGAGTTCACCTTTTTATGTTAGGGCGTGTTTGAGTTAAATATTTTGTCTTGATATCGTACAAAGCAAGAATATCTCATACATCGTCTCGCTTCAGATTCTATCATTTTTATATATCAAAGCTACAGGTTGACTTTATAACATAAAAAAAATCACAGTACTAAAAGATGAAATATATGGGTCAAGTGATATACTCACTAATGAATCACAAAAACAGAGTAGGAGTGTTCGAATAGCTATTTTTTTACTGAAAGTACTTGACGACAGTCTTTCAAGTTGGATGATGAAAATGCATATCTTCGAAAAATTAGAATTTTTTGTGTGTGATAACTAGGGTTTATAGTCTTCAACCACTAAAAAAATCTAGTCTGCCCTTCCACGAAATATTAAATTAGAATTTTTTTAAATGTTTATGAATTTTCGAAAATTCCACCTGACAACCGATCAGACAATAGTTTTAAGTTGAATCAATGCAGACTAGATCATTAACTGATGCTCATTAGCTAGTTGATACATTTGTCTTTTAAAATACAACTGACATATAAGGATCGTAATGGTGCAATGTGGATAAATTTATCGGTTTCCAAGAGCAAAATTGGTAGCCTACAATGACTTCAATTTCTACGATTGTGAAAATGAAATGGCGTAATGGGGAGATAATTTTGACGAAGTAGAATCCTGAATGTTACTGCTGCTGCATAAGTATTTCGCAATTTAATATATGTAGTAGCTTGTCGCTTGCCTATTTTGTCAAAAAAACACAAATATTGACAGATGGGATCGATAAACAGTTCATTGTAATTATTGTAGAATGCCTCTGCTCCATTAGTTGTACGTCTTTCGGTAGATGGGATTTAAGCACTTACGGATGGTGAAACCAACGCACTATCATCAAATATTTGTCTATCGTTATTATGTATGATACAAATGTGTCACAAGTAAACTGGTGCAAATAATTTCCGAATATTGGCGCAATTGATACATTTGAAAGAAAAAATGGCGCAAATGATACCCTTGAAAAACATTAACTGTCACAAAAGGACTACTGCCAACTATAGTCAGTCGTTTTTAAACTGTTTTTTTTCTAAGTTTATGATTCAAATACATGTATGGGATTATAAATAAGATTAATTTTTTAAATCATTTCATAGTTCAACAGTTTTCAAAATATCATTTTGTTCATAACACTTTTATGTAATACATTTGTTTATGATTCAGTCCTTCCCTAATTTGATTATCAGTATGACTAACAGAATTATTGCCAGAGTTATTGTGAGGTGACATGACCAGGTATTCTAGTGATTTCCTGTCGGACTTTAAAACACATATAGTACACAATTACGTAATGCGTGTTCATGCATCGCGTCACTGCTGCCCATATAAACTACTGTCACGGTATATATCAGTATATGGGGCCGGTTATACAGGTCTGATTAATTTTCATAATTATTATACATGTAATGCATCTTGTTTATTTCTGCCAAAATTAACTCCCTTCTGAATAATTTTAATAAAAAACGGAAAAAATAATTCTAAGAAAATCCACTTTCTCCCTATAATTTATAAAAAAATATTTCCATGTTTTTTAAAGTCATTTGTAAACATTCATACTGTATACATGTATGATTTTTTTTAAAGTAATTGCACAACTGTAAATTGAAGATACAGAATCATTGCAAGGCTAACTTGCATACTTGTCTACTCTTCTAGACTATATTACTATACACGAGTAAGAGCAAAATTTGATTATTATTATAATGTACTGTGTTACAGTTCTCAAAAAATTATCTTCCTTCTCCTGATTAAAAAAAGAAAAGGTGATTCTAAGAAAATTCATAATTATTACCCAGTCCGGGTCTGGTATTTAGTCCGGGTCCGGCGTCCGCTCCGGGTCCGGGTTTCATACCAAAGTCTGGGTCCAGAGTCCGGTCCGGGTTTCAGTACGTACCCTATCAACGTATCGTCTTGGTACCTGTTTTGACGCGGACCAGAAATGACGCACAAATTTAGTTTTGGGTTTTATATTTCTAAACAAAAGATGTGACGTCATCGATAATTACTATTCATAACATGATGGTGAAGGTCATATGACTACAACATAGATGCCTCAAACTCTGTCCAGAAATGTTATTATTGCTTGAATTAGTAAAGATAATGCAATTTCTGCCATTTTATTAAGGTCAAAAACAGTCTACCCTTCCCAGAATGATTATCAGTCCTAAATCCACTTTGGCCGTCAAAAGTATGTATGCACATGCTGCCCCAGTTTGTGTTTTTCAAATCATATGACTGTCATGTGACATGGTTTTACATTTAAGCGGGAATCACTGTAGAACAAATGATCGTCGCTTATATAATTTTCTATTGTTTATCGATTTTTTTCATTCATTGTACGAAGTATACATTGATAAATGTTTTAATGTCAATGTTGTTTTATGAATGCAATTACTTCTTATTTTCAAGTATATGGAATATATATGTCACTTTGATAAATTTTGAACAATTTTATATAAAATTTGAAATAAAATATAGGTTACAATTAAATTAATGAAAAAAATTGTGTTGCTATCAACATGATCATAAAAGTGACTGTAAATGTCAAAATTTGTTATTAAAATTAAATTTGTTGAATAGTGTTAACTTTAAATTATCCGGATTGAAGCAGTTTTTCGAACATCAGGTACACTGCAAGTGGTTTTACTGGTTTGTTTATAGTGCGTCATTACTGGTACCCATCATAAGTTGACAGTCCGTTTGTAATGTTAGCAAACATGATTTTTATTGCTTTTACTGTTTCAAAAATCAACTGTTTAATGATTGAAATACATTAACAAGTGATCAATCTTTCATTCTATTCCGTGTTTCTTTTTCTTTTAAATGGTAGATTAAATGCAGAGACAAACACAACGTTAGGTGCGTCATTACTGGTTCCTCGGGGATATATTTACGAGAAGGTACCCAACTACTTTTTTCACCTCTCCGCTTAAAACCCTTATTTCTCTGTCAATTCAATCTCAATTTTTTTGTTCCATACACCATTCGATTCATGAAAAGTTTTTCTTTCAGAAAATATACGTTGATAGTGGGTCTTCCAATGGTAGGTATGGCAAACCAATGGGAGATAACTCCAAATTACCCTAAATAATTGTTCTCAGATGTGTGTAAAAATAAAATCTTTGGGTGACCTCCGATTACGGCCTTCTATTAACTTGTTAAGTCTCAGAAGGTTCTGATTGCTTTTGATAGATATGATATGAATATTCATGATTCTGTATATTATAATTTTCGGGAATACGATGAAATATTTGAGGTACAAACAAGGGTTTGAAAGTTACATTCGTTTCAAAAAAATACTAGGGAACGTTATACAGCCATAAAATGTACTTTTTTATTAAATTTAATATACTAATTAAATAATTAGGTCCAATAAATAAATCTAGAAAGCTGTGTTCATATCAAAATTAATTTTTATAAATAACCCTCCTTTTTGTGTATACAGAGTTATTTCCCTTGCATGGACAACTTTTGGTTTAGTTTTGATTGGAAATCAGCGGTGATAGGTTTTTTTTTGCATTATACAGCCAGTTTATTGAGATTTAAAGATAGTTCGAGCACTTGCCATTGCACACGAGATAGTAAGGATACTGAATAATGTGGTTTAACAACAATCAATGACAATATATATGTATTTTCAAGGATTTGTATAGTAAGATCTTACTATACAAATCCTTGGTATTTTCAACATGTTCAACTATAAAAAAAAATACATAGGAATCCTTGCAGTAGCGGCAGTTCACTGAATACTATTCACATTCAATGCTGTATTGCATTTTGAACTTCAGTCCTGAATGAGATTGTTTTACAGATTTCACTGTATAAATATTGTAACTGATATACAGTTATGAATTTACTTTACTTGTATACATACAAGTATTTACAGTGATCTGACATAATTATTTTGTTTGAAATTTCTTGAATAAAAATAATGTTATATTATTTTCATTGTTTTACAGTGCAACAGGTATTTTAGTCCTGTAGAATAATTGTTAGAAGGTTGTTGTTTATTTTAATTTATAAGCATTCACTATGCATGCTATATATAAGAATAAGAATATTTCATTAAATAGAATGTTAATGAAAAGGGAACATTCTAAAACTATCATGACTATACATGTATAAGACAGATGACATATTTCAAAACTTTTCTTGTCTCTCATGGTGCAACTGATTTTTATAGTTTGTTCTTATGTTGTACTAGCTGTCACAGTTCAGGGGGGGGGGGGGGGAGGATTGGGCATCCCCTAACATGTTTAACCCTGCCACATTCTATATGTATGTGCCTGTCCAAAGTCAGGAGCCTGTAATTCAGTGGTTGTTGTTTGTTGATGTGTTAAATATTTTTTTTTCGTTCATTTTTTGTACATATATTAGGCTGTTAGTTCTCTCGTTTGAATTGTTTTACATTTGTCATTTCTTTTATAGCTGACTATGCGGTATAGGGTTTGCTCATTGTTGAAGGCCGTACGGTGACCTATAGTTCTTAATTTCTGAGTCATTTGATCTCTTGTGGAGAGTTGTCTCATTGGCAATCATACCACATCTTCTTTTTTATACACACACACAAAATTGTATATAAAGAGTAATATTCATATTTAAATTTTGTTTCTTTACATTCAAATGTTTATAAAGTTTTCTTTACATTTTCAATATATCAACTGATGCTCTGAAAAAAGGAATATATAACGGTATCGTCATGTTATGTGACTTTGGACGATAGAATTTCATGAGAGTGGTTGACATTTTTCATGCTTTATGCTTCTATTTTTACCAAAAAACTTAATATTGAGGATTAAAATTGACTAACAAGATGTAAAAGAAGCAATATAAACAAAACTAGAACCCAAATGATTCAAAAAATATATTTTATTATTTTTTCAAGAGAGGAAACAGTTTTTCCAGAACAGTAAAAAATTACCATTTTGAAAATTTGCTATTTCTTCGTTGTTATTATTTGTATTGATAAAAGTGAAACTGTTTTGAAAATGTCTTTACAATGCCTTTAAAATGAGGTAAAGTTTTCTTAGATAGTTGATTTAAAAAAAATCACTTTCCGTACCTACCCACAGGGGCTTGTTACAATTGCCGGGTTTACTATCCATACGAACCCCTAAAAAAACAGTGCCTGTGCCGTCAACCTTGGAATAAAGCATTTTAAATGTGCACAATTTAAACAAAATTAAAAGTAAAATGTCAAGATCCTTTACCAGCAGAGAAATTTCGATGCAAGCATATCGTTCTTCTCAATAACCTTTGGAAAATTCTTAATTCATTTGGACAGGACATTTTCACATGTTTTTGCAGAGTTGTCTACCTTCTTTATAAAAACTAATAACCGAATCGAAAGAACAACGACGGACCTCAATAGACGTGATTTCAAACTGCTAAAATATTAAAAGCTAGTTATCTAAATATTGTGGGATGATAAAATAGCTTTAAAAGTTCATCACGAAGAAAACAAAATGGTAAGTATACTTTGAATTAAAAGAATTGAAATGAAAGCACCTTGATCAACAACTTGTAGGTTTTTCGATTGTTGTTTAATTGTCCGGTGGCACATCATGGCCTACAAGTTTCTGTAATTACCATATAATAAAACATATTCTCTTTTATTTGGCAACAGTATTCAGTATACTTTTTATCCTTTATTCATTTTATATCTTTTGTCAGTTACATTTCTCTAACGTGACGGTACCCAAAGTTGCACCTATTTTGACAGTTTTTTCATCTACGTTTTTTTATGATGAAAACAAAAATGTCCATTCTGTGTTTATTTTGTAGCCCTATCCTTCTTTATTATAAAGGTACACCAATTTGATTTTTATTCCATATGGAATCATAGAAAAATTGGTCTAAACTGACCTCCAAACCATCAATGATTCTGAAATGAGGAGTACCCAAATTGCTTCCATGCTTAAACTCACATAGTCAAAAGTCTAATAACAGAGCTTTTGTTTAATTTCTTTAAATATTTTGAACAATTGGATATTAGTCCATGCTTACTCTTCATTATTTTTTAAATGGATACTTGTAACATATTGTATTTGCTCATTTTAAAAAGATGACGTTTTGATGACGTCGCATGGCGACTATTCAGTACATTTTGCTTTTTCAGTAAATACTTCATCTTTTGATAGATACTGTGAACGTTTTGTGCATATCTAAATAGTTTTACCTATGTTGAAAGATGTGCTTAGTATCAAATCATAAAAAAACAAATTGTTTAGTCTCTAGAAAATCTTGTAAGATTTTCGCTGCTAGTTTTGCTAAATAGGTGCAATTTGGGTACCGTTACGTTATTCATTTGACTGTGTGTGTGTCATTTTCAGCAAACAGAGTTCTAGATCAAAATAGTTCTAAAGCCAAACAACTTTAACAAGTACAACTTGAAGTTGAATAGCATTGAAGACCCAAAATTCCAAAATAAATTGTGCCATATACGGCTAAGGTAATGTAGCTATAAAGCCTGGTATAAGAAAATCCTTACTGTTTTTCGAAAAAAATCAATGTTTTGTAAACAGGAAATTTATAAAAATGACCATAATCAATTAATATTCATGTCAACACCGAAGTGCTGACTACTGGGCTGCTGATACCCTCAAATACGAAACGTCCACCATCAGTGGCATCGACCCAGTGGACAAGTGGTGTAAATAGTCATCAAAGGTACCAAGATTATAATTTAATACGTCAGACGCGCGTTTCGTCTACATAATTAAGACTCATCAGTGACGCTCAGATTAAAATAGTTATAAAGCCAACCAAGTACAAAGCTGAAGATCATTGAGGACCCAAAAATTAAAAAAAAAACTGTGCCAAATACGGCTTATGAAATCTATGTCTGGGATAAGAAAATCCTTAGTGTTTCGAAAAAATCAAAGTTTTGTAAACAGGAAATTTATAAAAATGACCATATAATGGATATTAATGTCAACACCGAAGTGTTTACTACTGGGCTGCTGATACTCTCAAGAACAAAATGTCTAGTGGCATCGACCCATTGGTGTAAATAGTTATCAAAAGTACCACGATTATAATTTAATAACGTATTACACCAGACGCGCGTTTCGTCTACATAATCATGATAATTAAGACTCATCATGCAGTGACGCTCAGATCAAAATAGTTATAAAGCCAACCAAGTACAAAACTGCAGAGCATTAAGGACCCAAAATTCCAAAAAGCTGTGCCAAATACGGCTAAGGTAATCTTTGCCTGGGATTAAAAAAAATCTTAAGTTTTTCGAAAAAATCAAAGTTTTGTAAACGGGAAATTTATAAAAATGACAATATAATTGATCTTAATGTCAACACCGAAGTGTTTACTACTTGGCTGCTGATACTCTCAATGACAAAACGTCCACCATCAGTGGTATCGACCCATTGGTGTAAATAGTTATCAAAGGTACCTGGATTATAATTTAATACGCCAGATGCGCGTTTCGTCTACACTAAGACTCGTCAGTGACGCTCTGATCAAAATAGTTGTAAAGCCAAACAAGTACAAAGTTGAAGAGCAATGAGGATCCAAAATTCCAAAACGTTGTGCAAAATTCATAAAAATTACCATATAATTGATATTCATGTCAACACCGAAGTGCTGACTACTGGGCTGGTGATACACTCGTGGACGAAATGTCCAATTCGCCCACTAAACCATAAAGATTCGGCGCGGGTCGGTATTTGGCCATGTTGAAACCACCATCTTTACGCAGAACATTAAGCCAGTGAAAGATTAATCGAGGAGGATAGACATTCTTTTTGATCGGACATTTGAATTTTTACACACAATCACGACATCCTCCCCCTTTTTTCTTCAAACAACGGATCAGTTCATGAAAGCCACTACGTCGAAGTTTAGTAAACAAAAAAGATAACAACAAAGTTGATATTTGATATGAATTAGGCTATCATTGTTGGTCATACTTGGTCCTATTTCGGTTTTATACATCATTTGTTTTATAAAAAAATCGGTGTTGAGAGTTCCTGATGAATACAGGCAAACCGAGATACCTCGGGCGCACTGGTATTTTCATTATTTTTTTTATAATCTTAGCATTTTTTCATTTAGTTACAAAAAATGAATGAAAATTGTTTAAAAAAAATCAGTAATCAAGATTAATATATATAATAATTTCAAAAGATTTTTTAAATTCAGTGAAATGGTTAAAAGAACAACAATTACTACTGCTATATAATATTTTTTCTTTCATACATTGACACACATTTGAATAAAAAATATATACACAAATATACAAAGTAATTGCAACCCATGACAAAGGTAAGGGTGTTTCAAATATTTTTTTTATTACTAGTATTAAAGTTTATTATCATTATTATTAATATTGTTATTAATTTTTAAAGGTTTTTTTTATTTCTATTGTAGTTTATTATTATTTTTGTTATTGAAACCACGTTAAGAAGAATCTATCTGTATTTTCATGCTAATTTTTATATCAAAATGCTATATATAAAAAAAGAGCAGTTAGTTTTTCGGTAAATTGGGGCATGATAAAAATTAAATTATTTTCCTTTAAACTTGCTGTTACTTTGATAGCGGTATGGGTACAACTTCTTCATGTACAATAGATTCTAAAACCATATACTACATGTAGGTACTTGGGGACAGGATGATTTTATTCCCCCTTAAGTTTCCAAAGTCCTTTATTTATTTTGTTTCCCATTCGTTTCAATTATTTTCGCATTACTTTATTATACGTACACAAATATACTAGGAATATCTTGTATTTGCTATTTACTTTCAATTTCAATTTTACTACCCACAACAGTCACTGATATATTTACCTCTGCATGCAGAGTCGCTAAATCAGCCCATGTTTTGCCCGCTGTTGATAGTTAACTTGGAATTGATATTAAATAACAATTGCAAGTTATTTCTTGAAAATACACAAAAAGACGCAAAAATAATTAAACATAATGGAAAAAAATAAAGGGTTGTTGAAAGGGGGGGGGGCTATAAAAATGTCCTGTTCCCAATGCATATGTTTGTAAAGGTTTTGACTTAAAATCTTCTTAAAATGGCCTTTCTGTTTCAAAGCTCATCATTATTATCATGAACATTATTTGTTGTTCTGTACACTGAATGTTCACAATTTGATTTTGTTTTCTCAAATGTAGGTCATGAAGCCAGAAGATGTCAATTGTGCACTTTGCGAAACTCGTCACACAATCAAAATAGCAGAAGCATGGTGTTCCATGTGTCAGAAGGGTTTCTGTAACAAATGTCGTTATAATCATTTATCTAACCGTAAAAATAGGGGCCACAAATTCATAACAGTCGAAAAATACCAAAAGCAAACCGCACCCGAAAGTGCAATATGCAAAACCCACGAGAACAAATCTCACTATTATTGCAAATCACACGATGAGGTCGTTTGCGTCGTGTGTTCACCGGAAACTCACAAGGCATGTGCCGCTTTTTCGACACTACATGCAGCGGCAAAGGAGTTAAAATTATCAACTGTTACCATGGAGTTTGATAAAACTATAAAAGCATTGGCAGGCAACATACAGAAGGTTATTGTTAATAGAACTAAGAATTTGACATCTATGAAAGACCGAAAAATTAAAATTGAGGACGAAATTACATCTTTAAGAAATAATATCAACGACAAATTAAATAAAGTCCAGGACGAACTTCTACAAGATCTACAGAAGACTTATCAAAAACAGAAGCACGAAATAGAAGAGTGTTTAAAAACTTTAGACAAGAGCAAAAAAGAAATGCAAAATCTCAAAGAACAGTCCGTTATGTTGAACCAGTCGCCATCTACCAGTATCCATAACTTCCTGAGAACACTACAGATGAGAACGAAATTTAAAGAAGAGGAAACAGCAGTTACAGACGCCATTAAAAATACGAAACCAACAACGTTAGTCCTTAAACATGCGCCTGGTTTGCAGACATTCTATGACGAGGTAGTGGAGTTTGGAAATATAGAGGTACAAAAAGGTGGTTCCAATAAAAAGACACCAGAGCAACAGACAAAACCTAAAAATGGACCAAAGTCGAATACCAAGTCTTTAGAAAAGTTGAAGGTCGAACTAAGAGAAAGCGTGAAGAAACCATCTGGACACCAAGGGTTTATAAAAAATTGCGTGTTTAAATCAGACGGGCAAATAGTTTTTACGGAAACTGAGAACAAAATGATTGTAGTTTATGATAAGAAAGGTTCATTCGTTACAAGTATTACTGTACCGGGTCATCCATTCGACATTGCCGCGATTAATTACTGCACAGTCGCAGTAACATTTGAAAAACAAAATTCCATTCAGATTCTTGATACAACGTACCAAAAGGTATCGAAAACGATTCATGCAAAAAACATGTGCAGAGGTATATCGTACATGAACGGCCAGCTGTTTGTCGTTGTCAAAGATGAGGGAATAATGATTCTGGACACGTTGGGTCAGATAAAAAAGATACTTCCAATAAATGTAGCCGATGTTCGTTTCCTGTCTGCTTCCAATAGCAGACTCTGCTTTACAAACGAAATCACGCGAGAAGTTAGTTGTTGTGATCTGAGAGGAAAGATAATTTGGACCTTTAAGGAGAAATCCGTGGAATGTCCACAGGGAATAACATTGGATTCCGTAGGAATTGTCTTCGTGCTGGGATCGAACGCGGTCGATACAGAAACAGAGTCTCCATCGGAAAGTTCGTACAGCGTCGTTGCGATAGCACCCGATGGAAGCAGTAGTAAAGTTGTATTGAAGAGACCTGGTCGACCATCGGGTGTTGATTATGACAAGAAACATAAGCGTTTAGTTCTATACAGTCTTGATGGGTCGGCAGATTTGTATGCCGTTATTTGAATGTCTATCTTATGTACATTTAAGAACTTTTTAGATAGTTTAATAATAAATATTTGCACCAATTAAGTAGTTCTGTGATCTAGAGTGCCAAATTAACTCATCGAAATAACATTTCAACTCAAACGTCTACAGAACCAACTAACAAATATATTTATAAATGCTTAAAAACAATCTCCAAAAAAACGCAATAACAGCAACACATAGACAAAGAAATACCAAATTGACATCCAGTGGTCAAAACAGTACAATACAGGAGAATTTAAGAAATAAATATATTAGCCTGATATGAACTGAAAATAAATAGCGTAGCAAAAGACCGAATGAAAATGCATATTGTACAACAAAAATTGTCGGAAAATAAAAAGGAAATTATTTTGGCTATACATAACATGCATAAGCATGTGTAACAGCAGATGAACGCACATGCTAAATACCGGAAAAAAAGAATGTAGAGCTCGAGACACACATCCCATATGATCGTGAAAGTCAATTCTTCAAAAATAGCAATTTCAGGTTTGGTATCTCTGGGCATACATTACCATCGCCGTATTTGGCACAACTTTTCAGAATTTTCAACTTTTGTTCGATTAAGCCTCTCCATAAATATTTTTTTTTGCGACACTGATGAGTTATACATGTTATATGTAGACGAAAAGTTAGTCTGGCGTACCGAATTATATATTTCTTTGGTTAATTTCTATTTACGTGTGTTGGCGGACGTTTTTGCCCGAGGGTATATCTATATATGTAGACGCAACGTGTGTTTGATATTCCAAGTGATAAACCTTGTATCTTTTTTGTGGGTTACAACAAAAAAGGAAAAAGAAGATGACATAATACCACCATTTCAAATAAATGTTCATACATTGTATAATAATTAACAAAAAGTAATCCATGTCACCAGCACCTGTTCAAATCACCAGCTCAGTGGTCAGAGTTTCAATACTGACTTGATTTATAACATATATACTTATTTTAAATTTCCATTCATAAATTAAGAATTTATAAAGAATAAAAGGGTTCCATCTCCCATAGAAAAAAAGTAAGCCTGTTATAAATTTGGATATTCGGCTTGGATATTTTTTGGTCATTTAACTCATAACTTTCCAACGTATTCCATGATTTCATATAATCAAATTTAAGAGTCCCTGGTGGAGATGAATACAGGAAAGTGCCTAAGAAGCACAACATTTATGAACTGTGGCAGTTACCAGTTTGGACGAGGTCGGTTTGCTTATAAAGATTTCAAGACAATTGCTATAATGTGTAAACTGAAAAAATACGAATGTATATTTCTTTTTACTAATAGAATAAGAAGATGTGGTATGAGTGCCAATGAGACAACTCTCTATCCAAGTCACAGTTTATCAAAGTAAACCATTATAGGTCAAAAAACGGATTTCAACTCGGAGCCTTGGCTTTTGATGACCATCTACATGTTAAACTTCTAGACAGATTTAAATAAGTTCTTTTTGTTTCCGAATCCCAGTATTTCTATAAAAGTATAACAAAAATATCGAACTCCCAAGTTAAAGACTAAAAGGGGAGGTCCATAGAAAATGACAAAATCAAACGTCATTAAACAACGGAACTGTAAATCCTCTATACAAATGCAATTCTTAGAGTATAGAATATGTAGCAATATGTATCTTCTTCCAAATTAGGTAAAAACAATATTTATCCTCTTCCAAATTAGGTTAAAAAATATGTATCTTCTTCCAAATTAGGTAAAAAAAATATGTATCTTCTTGCAAATTAGGTAGACAAATATGTATCTCCTTCCAAATTAGGTAAAACATATGTATCTTCTTCCAATATAGGTAAACAAATATGTATCTTCTTCCAATTTTGGTAAAAAATATGTATCTTCTTCAAATTATGTATCTTTTTCCAATTATGTATCTTCTTCCAATTTAGGTAATAAAAAAAGAAGAGCTGAGGCTGCTATAAATTTTCAATCATTAACGTAATGTAACGAATAAATTCATCAAAAATATCAGGTTTATAATTTAATACAGCCAGACGCGAGTTTCGTCTACAAAAGACTTATCAGTGTAGTGAGGATCCAGATATTTTTTTAATAGGGGGAATTATTCAGCCAATGTTTGGACTGATACTTGTAAAAAAACTATGCATTTATCATATATGTAGCTCAACGAGGAGTAGCAACTGAGCACAACTGATTAAGTAGAAAGTTGTTGCTGGATTAGAAGCTTCCATCTCATAGCTATAGTATAGTCCAGGACATGATCTGGCTTGATTGAAATTCTATTCGATTTAGCAAAAACATATTTAGATTCTTTATTTTTTGACCGACTTTCACTTAGGTTAAAACTGTGCTGTTTTTGTATTATATATCTCTAAACCAAAAATAGACACTGATTATTAATATATTCTGAAAGTACATCAGCACGAATAGATATGAGGCTCTAGAAAGGGTTAACAGAAGAGAATAATAGCAACAACAAATAGAGAATGTTTGGGTGTAACGTTAAATATAAAAATGGGGAAAATAAAGTGCAGATAAAAGGAAAAGAGAAAAATGGACTGAAAAGTGTAAAGAATATAGAAAAAAATAGCCTAATGAATTAAAGAATAAAAGAATACAGAAATAAAGACCCAAGCCACCCAATTCAACCAAGACTTCAGATACGTTGTAGTAAAAAGAAAAAAAATATGATCTAAAGTATAACTATAATACGATATATTGTCTTTTGTCAGTGTCCTTTCATGGTGATTAACTTTTTTTAATGTAATTGTTTTACTTAAATGGACATAGCTAATTCGTTTAGCCCTTTTCAAATGTTACAAAGTATAGAACTACAAAATGTATTCAAAATTATTTATTCTTCAATACTTTATTTTAAAAAGAGTGACACATTTAATTTACTGTTTCGCATTTGTTGCCAAAGTTTAAAAGATCTCTATCTTTTGAACTAAAATTTAAACCACGTTATAAGATTAATTTACGAGCTAGAATAAGCGTGAGTATATATTTATCTTTTTCGATTAATAACTTAATCAAATTAATGATCAATTATGCCAGATTAAAGACAAAGATGATATTTGGCAAAAACAAATGTATATTCGTTTATGATTATAGAGAAAAAGAAAAACATTTCAAAAGCAACAATACTGAGCCATATATCAACATCTAACAAGAAAATAAATCAAATTCATTACGAGGTTTTATACTGAAATATGATAATTATAGTATATATCTAATATTACTTATTTCCGAAACGGAAAGTTAGTCAGGTAAGAAAGTGCAAATCTAAGCTACTAAATGAATTTACAACTAATTCAATGTATACTTTTATTTGAGGTTGGGTTGGGATTATTTGTATATATTTATTCACAAGTAGGTGGCAACCTCTCTTATTTTGATTAGTTTATATCTGAGTGTTGTCTTAATGGATTTAGTTTATTTTTTTTAAAGTATATCTGCTTTCATTATCTTGGAAATTGCTCCATTTCCTGTATTTTATTTGACTTTTTCCCACTTTTTGCAAGTCTAAAGTGAAGCGATAGAATCAAAAACAGAAACTACTTGTACACAAATTATTATTCTTATCAACATGGATACACAAGATAAATAAACATTTGGTTCTGAGGGTTGAGATGAAGGTCCTTCATTCCTTTCCTTTTTTATGAATTTTTTTGCAAAAAAGTTTAAAAGTAAAAAGTTGAAGTGCATTGAGGACCAACATTCCAAAATGTTTTGCCAAATACAGCTAAGGTCATCTAGCTATTCCTGAGGTAGAAAAGCCTTAGTATTTAAAAAATTCAAAGTTTGTGTAAACAGGTAATTTATAAATATGACCATATCAATGATAATTCATGTCAGCACAGAGTGATGACTACTGGGCTGGTAATACCTTCGGGGAAATTAAAACTCCACAAGCAGTGGCATCGACTCAGTGGTTGTAAATATAAGTGGTTCATTTATGAATAAGTCTTGGATTTTCAAATATTTTGGGCTCTCATCACTCAAGATATGTTGAATTTTGAAATGCCAATATGGTGCTTTTAATTTGATACCGTTAATGCTTCTTCGTTTCTATTTTTCCAGAAATGTCAGGACTAGATACGAAACCGTGCTACCACTGCGAGACACGGCATGTCAGTAGAGACGCAGATGCATGGTGCATAACATGCGAAAAAGCATTTTGTCATAAATGTAGATATACCCATTTATCTGGTAACTCTAATCATAAATTCATTTCCATTCAAAAATACAACAAACTTGCTCTTACTGTGCATAAAATCTGCAAACATGACCATGATTCCAAATTTCACATTTACTGCAAGTTCCATGATGACATCACGTGTAACAAATGTAAACCGGAAACTCATTCAAAATGCAATGGTGTTCAGACAATCCAAGAAGCATCAAAAAATGCCAAAACATCTTTTCAGTTGTCTGATCTAGAGAAAAAAGTATCTGAATTATCGGGGACTTTACAGAAATTAATAGCTTCAAGAACGAAAAATCTAAACACCATCAAAGACCAGAAAAAGAAAATTGAAACGGAATTGGAAGCTCTCAGAAAAAAGATAAACGATCATATTACCAAAATTCAGAAAAATTTGCTCGGTGAACTGAACAAAGTGTACGAACGCACAAAAGATGAGCTGGATGAAAGTCTAAAAGAACTAGATCGAGAGAAAACATTGATCCACGATTTGAAAGATAAAACAATTCAAATAAAGCATTTAAGTACAAATGTCGAAACTTTTCTTGGGACTCAACAGCTTCGGAAAAGATATGCCATAGACGAAAAGCATACTTCCGACATGCTCCGTGGAATCAAACATGTTTATTTGAGATTGAGCGTTAGTCCGGTAGTTCAGTCGCTCGTGTCCGATATAACATCATTCGGAATTGTTGAAATGGTGAATAAACCAGACAAAGTTACAGACGATGAGCATAAACTTTCGGAATCCCGTGCTGGTAAAATAAGTACGCCGCCAAGATTTGTCATGAGGGTCAAATTACATCTGCGAAAAACAATAAAATCGCCATCAGATTCCGGTGAATATATGAAAGGATGCACTTCTTCCTCAAATGGACAAATGATATTTGCAGAACCATCGAAGAAAGTTCTAAGTATTTATGATTCAAAAGGTAACTTTTATAATAACATACCTGTTTCTGCGCACCCGTTTGATGTTACATCTATCAATTATTATACGTTTGCCGTCACCTATGACAAAATGTCTTTTATAGAAATGCTCGATATTTCAAAAATCAACGGAATCGTAACAAATCGATATCGAACGAATTATCCTTGCAGAGGAATTTCCTATATGAGCGGCCAAATTTACGTTGTAGTAGAAACCGAAGGTATTCAAGTAATGGATATTTCCGGTAATGTGCAGAAGAGAATTTCAATAAACGTCAATGGCGTTCGATTCTTCACAACGTCAAATAGTAGACTGTTTTATACAAATACTGATGCTGGAACTGTTCACTGTTGTGACATGCGTGGAAAGGAAATGTGGAAATTCGAAGACAAAAACATTAGCCGGCCACATGGTCTAGGTCCTGACAGCAGTGGAAATGTGTTTGTCGTTGGTTACTCAGATGCAGCAAAAACTACTGCCCCGAATTCGTATGACGTCATTCTTGTATCTCCCGACGGACAATATGCCAGGAAGCTGTTACGTAGATCCGGATCCCCATCTTCCGTCCATTATGACAAACGTAACAAACGGTTATTATTATATAGTCATGATGGGTCGGTAGACTGGTACGACATTGTTTGATCTAGAAACTGAATTGTTATTGACATCCAATACATATTTTGTATTCAAAACTAATGTATATGTTTATAATAAATGATCATGCAGAGACAGGTTTTTAAACCCACTTTATTTCCTGCTTAATGAATGACCAATGAACAGCATTAAACTGCTGTTGCCTTTATTTATGTTATAAGGTAAAGCCTGGGATTCTACTTAATTTTATTGAAAAATTAAATTTTGATCTGAATTCATAAAGCGTATGCAGTCAACAAAAAACATATGCAGTAAACAAAAAAGGAAAATACTTAATGTCGTGTAAGATTTCCTGTATCTATTATATAGAGATAAGAAGATGTGTTATGCATCTGTATGTCAATGAGGTAACCCTCCATCCAAGTTCCTCTTTGTAAAAAGTACACACTTATAGGACAAAGTACAGCTGTTTAAACGGAGCCTTGGCTTTAACAGAACAGCAAGCTATAGAGGGCCCCAAAATGATTAATGTTAAACAATTCAACAGAAAAACTAACGGGCTAATCTATATAAAAACAAGAGTGCACACGCTGAAATGTCTCGCCTTCTTTACTAATCATTGATATTATGTTGATAGTACTAAATATAAAGCTTTATTACAACTGTCTCATAAACTATGTTGATAGTACTAAATATAAAGCTTTATTACAACTGTCTCATAAACTTAACATTAACCAAGATATCTAAACATTGACCGATGAACCATGAAAATGAGGTCAAGGTCAGATGAACCATGCCAGGCAGACATTTTAACAATTTTTCCATACAACAAATATAGTTGACCTATTGCTTATAGTTAAAGAAAAACAGACCAAAACACAAAAACTTAACACTGAGCAATGAACCGTGAAAATGAGGTCAAGGTCAAATAAAACCTACACGACTGACATATAGATCATAAAACATTTCCATACACCAAATATGTTTGACCTATGGCATATAGTATTAAATAAATAGACCAAAACTCAAAACCTTAACTTTGACCACTGAACCATGAAAATGAGGTCAAGGTAAGATGACACCTGCCAGCTAGACATGTATACCTTACAATCATTCCATACACCAAATATACTAGACCTATTGCTTATAGTATCTGAGATATGGACTTGACCACCAAAACTTAACCTTGTTCACTGATCCATGAAATGAGGTCAAGGTCAAATGAAAACTGTCTGGCGGGCATGAGGACCATACAAGGTTCGCACATACCAAATATTTTTGAATTTCGTTAGTCAGTTTGAGTTGGTATAAAATGTTTTTGTTTATGTAAATATTTTTTCATAAACATAATTCAGTAAAATGGTGAAACTTCTAGAGGAAGAGAGAACAAGTGATCAATAAAAATAAATTCAGTTGCAATGGAAATGATGACTCAGAGACGTGTTTACATATTTACATGTGTATATCCTATGTATGTCTCTTGATTACTATAATCACATGTACCAAAAGCCCATTAACTATAACACGGAGGAAGCCACAGAATACAAAAATAATAAATAAAACAAAAGGTGTTAAAAACGAAAAAACTAAATTTGGACAGATGTATGATTTGAAGTGGTCCTGGCATTAATATTATAATTTAAAGATTACTGCAGTTGCTTCCTTGACTTCAATATCACCTGTAGTATCTGAGCAGGGAGATTTTCTAAAAAATCATTGGACGATCCGAAGACCTTGTTGATAAATATCCCGTATCAACTTCGCAAATAATACACATGAAGGCTCTTTATAGGTTGCATTTCTGTAAATATTGACAATGCAATTTCCCATAGGAACTCCTTTTACGGCTAAAACTGTACCACTTTTACTATGAAGTTTTGAAAAAAATCTTATCCTAGAATTGAAAGTTCATATGCACCACAATGTTTTTCAAAGGTCAACATATAGGGCTGTGCGGCATATTTTCAACGTTTATATGCCCTGAACTTCTCAGAGTTTAAACTTACACTAATTTTCTTAACTACCCCCACCTCGAATGAAAGGTTACCACAGATTTCAATGTAAACAATATGCACGTGTTTATTTACTGGTAACATTCCCAAGTTCTGTCTCTGCGATATGGAACACAGAGAGCATAACTGGGAACCAGTATGTAAACAAAATGAATTTTCTATGAATATTCAATTACTCCCCAAAAGAGGCGTGTTTTGAGAAACAGCTGTATTTACAAAGTGCAACCTATACAGACATTTATTCAAATAGAAAACTCTCTAAAATCAGTTTTCTCACATTAATACTCATTTATCAGAATTAAAGTCTTAAAGAAATCACTGTGTATACTCTAAGTTTTTCTTTACTATACATTTTATACCCCTTCCCCTGTTTCAATTTTTTAAAGAATTTGAAAACAAGACTTTAATTATTGCCAGCTTACCCTATTTGCGTATTTTCTGATAAAAAATGCCTAGAACCTGTTAAAAACTGTTTTGATAACATATTGAAAGCATATCAAAATATCATAAATGTAATGTTTAGCAGTCAACCATTACAACATTCAAGATTATATAAAGTATCCAATCCAGCCTCTATCTCCAGTCCACATCTTACGGTATGCCTATTTGTCAATTAAAGAACACATTTTCTGTCTCAAATGGTCAATTTAGAATTCTTGTCACAACAGTATCATCTTTAACCATATATCTGACACAATTTAGCTACTATATATACTAGAAGTGTTCAAACAAAGCCATATTTGCAATAGTTGTATGTATGCAGATACCAGTCTGAGATATAAATTCACTTAAAATGTTGTAGAGATGACTGCTAACATTTGATTTTTGCATAACTTCCAAGCATAGTTATTGTTTACTATATCAAGAACTATAAAATCATAAAATCATAGCATTTACAAGTTAAACTATGTTTTATGACCCAGGGGGTAGGCAATTTTCTATGTTTCTTGCCCCTGGGGCCTCAAATTTCCTAAATAATTCTGCTGTTTCTAGCAATTTGGAATATTTAGTACATATTCAGGATAGAACACACTATTGTAAGTTTTCTTGAGATATTTTTGTTTTTCTAGCTTGTATTTATTATGCCGTGGTGACAAAAAAGCAGATTTAGGTGTTGCGGCTTACTTTTGGGTTATCGAAAGGACACAAATACCCCATAAATAATATTCAGGAAGGATCTATGAGTTTCAATGACTGTGAAGAGTAAATATAGGCACTTCTTAACAATTTAACTTACAAATATGCAAATATTATGATTTAATTTTGTATCCAGGACTTTAAGTAAACTATGCATACTGTAAACTGTGAATTTATGCTGAGTCATCATATTTAAGGCCCAGGATTCTATCAATCTTCATTAAATATTTATAAAACTTCTTATTTGAGTTAATTTCTTTAAAATCTGTGGAATAAAGCAAATTTGGTTAAATTCTGAATGTTCCCCTTTTTCACCCTATATAGGTTGCATTTCTGTAAATATTGACAATGCAATTTCCCATAGGAACTCCTTTTACGGCTAAAACTGTACCACTTTTACTATGAAGTTTTGAAAAAAATCTTATCCTAGAATTGAAAGTTCATATGCACCACAATTTTTTTCAAAGGTCAAAATATAGGGCTGTGGGGCATATTTTCAACGTTTATATGCCCTGAACTTCTCAGAGTTTAAACTAACACTAATTTTCTTAACTACCCCTACCTCGAATGAAAGGTTACCACAGATTTCAATGTAAACAATATGCACATGTTTATTTACTGGTAAGATTCCCAAGTTCTGTCTCTGCGATATGGAACACAGAGAGCATAACTGGGAACCAGTATGTAAACAAAATGAATTTTCTATGAATATTCAATTACTCCCCAAAAGAGGCATGTTTTGAGAAACAGCTGTATTTACAAAGTGCAACCTATAGGGCCCTTTAATTGGAAATAAAATATTCTTAATACATTATGGTCTTGCTAGATACTGACGTTGTTAATCATCTTAATTTCGCGTTATAGTGTTCTTTTAATTGTCCTTATAAATTATTAATTTTCACTATTTAGTAAATTTTTGGGAATATCCTTGTTGTGGAACTTTAAAACCTTAAATAAATATGCAATGTGTTGCTTTGCAGTGGTCATTTTTTGTATTCTTGCGTGTCATTTTGCTAATAAATGTGCTTTGTCTGTATGGCATTTTTTTTTCTTTGTGTACATATTTGTTCGTCTTTTATGAGATAAAGATTATAAAACAATGTTGACTGCTGTTACATTTTTACCTATTACGTCTGTTTGTGCTTTAGATTTTCCATTTGAGAAGGGACTTTCTGATTTCAATATTCCTCGCAGTTTGGTAATTTTGTGACTTTACTTATTCTTTTATGACTTAATTCTCGTTAATTGGGCTGTAAAGTTGGGTAGGGATTTTCAAGAGAGATCAGGCCTAGAAGTCATAAAACTTTCGAGTCAGATTTTTGTACTCAAACTCCAAAGCATGAATTTTGTACTCGGAGCACTGAGAAAAGTTTTATCACTTCAACCCCAGGTGGTCACATACATTACTAGTAGGTTAAAAGTGTAGATATTCCAGCAAATAGTCGCATCATGATATCTTTGACGCATATTTCGGAGTTACGGGAGCATAACACATGGGAGTCCTGAAAATCCAAGTTAATTAAGATTGGAATGCACCTGTCACATACTGGTTCCGAAATCACAACCCCAGTGTTGACAGACAAGTGCAAGAGTTGTTAGACTACATAGATCATTTGTCCATCGAGGCCACCTGCAAATATTAAAGCATCAACTACAGGGCAGAACATTATTTCTGGTAGTTATAATCTATTGAGCTGGAACTGGTATATTCCTGTTGCCTTAGTTTGTCGCCCAGCAATGGAAACAAAAGTTAGAGGCATTACTAAGGTCAGACAATGTTTAAACTAGTCATAGTATTAATGAGTATCAGTAGAAAGTGTGAAGGCTATAGGGTGATAATGTATACAGAGCTACACCCCTTAAATATGTATTTTGTTCATTGATAATGGTACCTCCAAGGTATTAGTTAAGGACAGAATGGTTTTTACAGAAGAAAAATAAATAAAACTTATCCAGATCCAAAAGGTTTAAAAGTCAGAGAAACAACTAAAACAAACAATAATTTTCTTTTCGCTTTTATTGAGATAACGGTCCTCCAAAGCACCAATTATAACAACTTTCATGACATATAACAATAAGTTGATGGATGTACACTAAGGTTTGTATAAAATCTACTGTTCAATTTGAGACATGTGCAAAATAGAAAACTATTTGAAAAGGTTAAAAATACTCAGCCGCTAAACTGCACAGAATTTTAAACCAAAAAGAAAATCTGTAAAATTATACATTTTTTTTAGCACCACACTAATATGGAAAAATGCATTTTTAATCCTGAATTCATCATAAATTAAACTAATTAATGTAAAATAATCTTTGAGATTGAAATCACAATTTAATACATCATTTTTATCCTTTAATTTACATTGGCTAAAGGGTTGATTGTCAAATGTTTTGTGTGTGCAATAGGTTTGAAAACAAAGATCAATCTACAGTTAATCCAGAAATTATTGCCAGGTTTTTAAGTATAGCAAATAATGCAATTGGATGAGTATCATAATAATTAAAACTTGCATTCTGATATCTGATGCATATATCTGTACACACATTTTCCTGAAATCATTATTATTAATCTTGTGTATTTCCATTCTTCAAAAATGGCAATAATACATCACACAATAATTTCTGAATTTACAGTACAAGTTGTATTAAATCAACCTGCAAAAAGGGATGATTTCCATTCAAACATGTAAATTATCTACTAAACTTAATATAGTAGTAATATTCAACTAAAACTAAACCATTTATGTTTTATTTCTGATTAAATAGATAAATGATTTCTTTTTATTTTCTGATTTGATAAAGCACACTATAGGATAATTTAAAATGTGTAAATCTACAAGTGGTGCTGAAAAGGCATTATAAATGTATGAAATGAAACTCTAACAATAATAATTTTTATAAAATATTTTTTTAATTAAACCAAAGGCAGCAGAGAATTTTTTTTTTAAATCCCCATGGGAGATAACTTACATCAGATTGTTCAAACATCCAAAATAGTCATCTCTTAATAGTTTAAAATCATTAATAATAAATTCTACTGGCAGTTGTATCATGATATGACTTCCTATTCCCATATTGAGCTTAAGCGACTAGTTATAATTTAAAGTTTCACCATAAAAATTTACAATATAAAATTTCATACATCATTTACAAAAAAATAACAAATATATTCAAAACAACAATACACATGTAACACAACCTTCTAGTGCATAATGAAAGTATGTGCATGAGGGATTTCATTCCTGAAACAATATCACTTCATAATAACAGTAAATTCAAATATAAATACAATGACTATACAATATATCTGAAAAACAACTTAAAACTCAAGTTATAAGTTCTTACTTTTCAGATGCTGCTTAGACCAAAATGATTGAAATGTTCAAAATGCATTTACTAGTGTTACCAAGTCCAGTCTTCAAGATTTCTTTTTCGGCTTGGCAAACAAATGAACTGTGGAAGAAAAAAATCTTCCTTATGCAAAGGAATACATTATGTTAACCTTTTTCAGGTTTTAAAATTCTCTATGCAAAGTCTGCAACTGTTTGAGAATTGTGTTGATATAACAACCCTATTAAATACATTTGTACATCAAAAATCCTCGTTTATTTCATAATTAAAAGTTCCAAAATCAACTAGTCGTATACATGTACATGTACACTTGCAATAAATAGATTTCTATCTGATGCAGCTCATATTTTGACAGCTACATGTACATGTAAGTATAGGATGTTCAAAGAAATAAAAACCATCTGCTATTGACTTGTTGCTTCTGTCTAGGGTGTAATTTTGTATGAACGACTTAATAACCAATTTGTTATCAAATGAACAAGAAGTCACATTGCAAGGGGCTAGTTTGATATTTTATCAAAACAATTTGAAAATAATGAGAAATGAGGCCAAAAACTGATGTAAAAAGTCAAATACTATTTTGAAGGAGTCATTTATACATACAAACATACACACACGTTAACACACATCAATAAATAATATAAGATTAGGTACAACTATAAAAACACAACACATCATAATACGCATATACCTGATAGTTTCAAACTATATTAAGATTTATTTGTAAGTTCTATTTGTTTTTCAACTTCAGTGATAACACAACTGCTTTAATTTTTATTAAAATACTAAATTCTATTTGTTATTACTTTTTCTCAAAATTATCAATAAGCTTTTATCATTTAATTTTTACTTTTGAGATATCTTGAAAAAAATAAAAGACAAATTTTGTCACTTGATCTACTCAAAATAAGGCAAAAAAAGGAATCAAGAAATCTCAATCATTACAGCAACATCCAATGTCTTGCCAATATATCAAAAAGATTTGCTGTCCAATTAGACCTATAAAGAACAAGGATGTTCCAACTATAATATACATGTATCATTTTCACTTCATCAATTTGTGTAAAAAAAAAGGAATAAACAAATGAAAATTTCCTGGCCAATTTTTGTAAATTTTACATGTATATTTTCTTGAGAGGTCTCTAAAACTATGGTTGTGACAAGCCTAAAAACAGCATGGCAAAACACTTCTTTTCTTTATTTGCTGTTGTGATTGTTTCGGTGGTACCCAACACTTTCGCTAAAATTAATTTGGCTCGTTTAATTTTCATAAAATTTTGACAAAGTATTTACTTTGACCCTTTAACAAAAATATAAAAATTTCAAAAGTTTTGAACCAACCATTTTATCAGAAAAATTACACTGGTTTTATAGCAGTTTGACAAACACCAATTTTGATCACTGAGAAGCTTCATGTTCCCTTTACAACACAACGTAATTAAAACGTTTAAATGACTTTACAGAGTTATCTTCCTGTAGTGTTAGGTACCAATTTAAAAGATGGCATGCAACTTTCAAAGATTTGTATCTCGTAACATCAAGAATGACCATTCCATTTCTGACAAGTTTGTATATCTGATTACGCCTGGTGATGTTTCATAGCCTGACCGGTTTCAGTCCAAAAAGGACCTTCATCAGAGGCAGAATGGTGGATCAACATTTGCACCCTATTTATATAGATATGGTAACCGGCGGTTGAGTTAACCAGCAGTTCAGATGATGACAAGTAAAGCAAACATGAAAAATCTGCATTTAAAAAAACCCATAACCTTCTAGAGCACATCAGGCTCATATTCTATTCATCCTTGGGATCATTAAAAAGTTAAACTAGTTGAATCCATCTATTCCAATTATCAAGACAAAAAAAATCAATGCTTTCTTCTTTATGAGAAATTGCACTTTCCCATAGAATAAATAAAACATTTATTTACATAATACATAAAACTTATAAAAACTTACAATTTCACTCTGACAAAAAAGGATTACAACAAATAACTTATAAAAATCTTTATAAAACAGAAGCGATAAAATAAAGAATGTTGATGGCAGGCAAATTGCTAATATTATACATTGTTGAAACTAGGGAAAAATTTCCATGTTACTATTTGCTATTTTAATTTTCTTTAAATAAGTAACATGTAATTTTTCATTTTTGACATGTTTTGATGATGCGATGACATTATCTATACTAAACTGATTGACACACAATAAGAGTCAGATACACAAGAGAAATAGATAGGAAAATTTCCCCCTACAAATGCTTTCCTACATGTTATTTAAGAAATAATTCATGGAAGCCATATATTGTTGGAAATTTACACATGGCCTGGGCCGTGATATTCGAATTTTATCCTGAGCGTTAGCGAGGGATAAAATAAACGAATATCACGGCCCAGGCCATGTGTAAATTTCCAACAATATATGGCTTCCATGAATTATTTCGATTCTAATAGGACAAATATGGTCGTTAAAAAACTGAAGCGAGGGTGGGTATGCTGTGTGTGTGGCTGTTCTTTTTTACTCCCTGCTAGATAAAGCTCAAATATCTTTATAAATATGTAGCTTGCGTAGGTTAGTATGTTCGTGAATAACTGCTAGAAAAAAAACTTTTTAATTCTTTAAATTCTCAAACCCAACATATGCCATTTCTAATTTACATGTTTTTCTCGTAAGCTTCCGTTAAATCTAAAGTTGACATTTTGTAACTAAGGAGCCGCCATGTTGACTTGCTGAAACGAGTAAATATGCGAATAATGCAATAGAATAGAAAATTAAACAAAACCTACCTCAAAAATCAGTTTTAATACAATATCATACGAATTCCGATGGTTCACGAAAACTTTCAACTTTAGCGGTTTCATTTGTATGACGTCATGTTTTGAAATGACTTAAATGCGCCAAAAAGATTAATAGACTTTCGCGGAATTTTATTTAATTTTTATTTTGTTGATTTCTCCGAGCTCTTGTGCATTACTTCTTTTTATTATGCATAAGAATAAGAAAAAAAAAAATATTTTGTCCTTTTTTTAATTGCCCTTTTTAAACAATAAAATCGGCAGAGGGTCTGCAAATAGGTTCCGATACATGTAGATTTACGTGGGAAGTATATTGTAACAGCCATTATTGTGTATATCTCTGAGTCTGCGCTAAGTATATTTTATCGAGAATTTTATCACAGTGTTGTTTACAAAGCTAAAGAAGCACGTCATATTAGAATTTCAAATCACACACATGAACACAAGTGGTAATTAAGGCAAAATGACATATCTATTTGATTTGAATTTGGCATTGCAAAGAGATTTGATAGATTTAAACTAAAGGAAATCATATAAACTTTAATAATAAAAATCTATCATGTTTTGCTCATCTGACTCCAACATAGGCTGTTCCATTAAACAAACATAACAGCCGGGACGAGGCAAACAAAAAAGATTTTTGAGAGTAATTTATGCTACTTTTTAAAATGAAAATGCATATAGAAAGATGTAGAATACTGATTGTTGTGGCTATCCTTTTTCTTTAATTTTTCCTTTGTATTTTAAAATGACAAAGCTTACAAGAGTGTCAAAGTAAATGACATTTATATCGGTAAAAAAATCTAGTATTCTCCACTCAAAATTGTTCAGTAGAAAAATGTATATAAATCTTTGTTCTAATTTTCTATTTTGCTTTTCATGATTTTCTTTTGTCATTAATGCGGGGTTCACACATTGCCGATTATTGCTCCCGTTTGAGATCAGACAGCGATACGACACGAAAAGTGAAAAAGTCGGATTAGTATCCTCAATTATCTGGAATGTCCTATTATTGTCTGAACGCAGTCGTTTTAGTTCGTAACAGATTCCTACTGGTCGGGAAGGGTCCGAATAGATCGGCAAAGCACCCCGACAGTTAGGTGCGTCCCGTAACATTCGGGGAAACTCAGCCGATTTTGTCTAGTCGGATTACAATCGTGCCTATGTCGTGACAGATTCTGCTGTATCGGATCGAATTCCTAACAATGTTCTGTGTATTCGGGACGGTGTCCTGTGGAACGGGAATGATCTGGAGAAGTCCCGACAATAACAGAATACAATACGACTGAGACCAGACAAAGCCGTTTGCAATGCGATAGAGCGGACCGTGATAGGATTACGTTCCGACAGTACCTGATCATCCCGATTATGCCGACAGTTTTCGAACGGATAACTTCCGTCAGCGTCGGTTCACTGTCTTGTCACTATCTGATCTCTGTCGGATTACATTCGGTAGAATCGGGACGCAGTCGTGACAGACTCGGTCGAATTTTACCTGGCGAAAGATACAAATCGAATTTCCATCCACGATTCACAGGATCTTGATCAGACTTTTGACAAATTTTAATCGGGAATGGTCCTGTCAAGGACGGCAGTAAAAATCGTGAATGTGTGACCCCAGCTTAAGTGTCATAAGTCATCTTTTCAATACACAAAAGTGTTCAAAACATAATTCATAACAAAATTTCAGTGACCAATTCAAAATTCAAAAGGCAATTAATTCTGAATTCAGGTAAATAATCATTGTAGAAAACATAAAAAATGGAACATGAAATTCTGACACAAGGGAAAACATTTTTAATTGATTGCTAAGACAAGCCTACTTGGAATTCTGACTTTTGGAATTGATCCATCAGTAGACCTATCCATCAAATCTGTCAATCCAATTAAAAACTTGTCAATCGTAAAGTCTTTCTATTCCCACTAATGTCTGAAAATATTAATTTTATTCTTTTGTCAATAAAGATCATTTTGTAAAATTAATAATATTCATACAGAAAAAAAAATAATTCAGGTAAAGACCTTTGTAGACAACATGGACCATGAAACATGGAATTCTGGGTAAGTGTAACAAAAATTATAATTTATTGCCAGTTCAGGCAAACATGGTAATCTGGCTTTTGGAATTGATCCATCAAAAACTCTCTGTAAAATCTTTTTAACAATATCAATGGTCATGGAGTTTTTCCATTTTTTTTTGTCATTAAATATAATTTTTAAATAACTGACTTCAGATAAAGACCTTATAGACAACATTGAGCATGGAACTCTGGGAAAAGACTAAAACCTCTCTACTTGATTGCCAATTCAGGCCAACATGGAATTCTGACTTTTGGAATAGATCCATCAAAGACTCTATCTGTCCAATCAGTCAATCCTTTCAACAACTTTTCGATGGCAACTGGCGTTTCTTTGTTCCCATCACTATCTGAATCATCTGTGTCGACAAATCCTACTGCCCTCGACACTTTGTCTGTATTGCGTATCCATTTCCGTGCTGGTCTTGGATGGTAAATATAGTAATAATTTCTGTGGCCGTTTATGGCTAAAACTGTGCCTATACAATTCTTGACTTTCATATTTGTAAGATCAATCTTTTTGTCAACACTTTCTTCTAGAAGATGTCGATACCAGCCCATATACAAGTCCAGGTTCACAAATCCAAATGTAAGTCCACTATACCTGTAAAAGTAAAGAAGAACTATGAATCATAACTTGATTTGTGATTTTTATGCATTATTAGATGCACAGTATACTCTTTCTTTGTTCTGATGACCTAGAATGTAAGATTTGCCAGCAAAATAGATCAGTTTTGTCCAAAATTCTAAATTCCTCTGTGCCTATCTTTTAAGGAAGTTGGGTTCTCTTGTTTTTGAAATTTTGCAAGGTATCAAGATACCTTTGGTTTTATCCATGTAATGCCATTAAAAAATGTGGCTGCTAACCCCTACTTTCATAATTTTATCACACATAGTTTTAAAGCCATATTTTTTGCTGTTTGAGTTAATATATATTAATGATATATATATGTGGCACCACTGTAAAAAAAAATCTTGAAAACTCTCATATATCTTACCAACTTATGCAACAACAAAAAAAGAAGATTTGAACAAAATATCCTACATTCATCCATCACAAATATATTGGTGAAAATCTTTTTCAACTGAAACAATTAAAAAATTTAACAAATGTTTTCATATAACTACCTCTACATTATCCAAGTTCATAAAGTGAGTAACACAAGTCCTTTTAATTGTTAAATTGCTCAAGCATACCTTGTTAGAGGATAAACCAGTTTCCCAAATTCTTCTAACAAGAACTTTTTAGTATCTTCATCTACCAATGCTATAACTGTTAATCCTGTTTCAGAGTTGGTGACCAATTCTTCATATGTCTCAGGTCGTAGTTCATATAGATTTATACACTTTGTTGTTGTATTTCTGCAAAAAAATAAAATAACGAATTGTCAAATAATTATTACATATTTGCCATTTATGATTTAGGTTAATTGATTGATTATTGATTGTGGTATTAAGGGGGCCTTGGTGGTCAAGTGGTCTTAGAAGTAGTCAAACAACTGTATCACTTGTCTGTCAACACTGAGGTTGTGAGTTAAAATCCCGCATGTAGCAGGGATTGACTAGAATTGTTAGTTTTCCAACTGAAAGTTGATGATTCTCTCCAGCACTCCAGCTTTCTCCAACAATAAAAACTGACCGCCACAATATAGCACAATACTGTTGAAAGCATCTTCTAGATTCTGAGTAAAAAGTCAACATGATTTTTGTTTGTACTGATCAGTTGTAGAAAAAGTGTGCCCTTAAAAATTGTTTGAATAAAAACTAATATCATGGCCAATACCAACTAATGCTAACTTTTGTTCTGTAAATTCAAATCCTGCAAAGAATGATAAACAATTAAACTACTCAAAATATTGTTTAAAATGATATATGCCTCATTTCATGTTCATTTCCATTGCATATAACACATTTGTACAAATGTTAAGATTAACAAGGATTTTATTGGGAAATTAAAATTAGCACAACTTCCTCCTCCCAACCCCTTTTAAAAAAGTTAAAAAGTGTTAAAATATAACTATACAGGGAAACATTTTTGTAGCATTGAATTCAACAAAAAATGTTAAAATCTTCCATGACAGTTGTTGTGCCACGATTATTTGCAGTTTATTTTAATAATAACGTTCATTCATTCGTATTTCCCAGCGTATATTTTCCGCGAAACTAGGTCATACATGTTTTCACTTTTTGTACACTTGCTTGTTATGCGGAATGATTTTCTATAGTTACAACAAAATTACCTTATTCAGAAGTTATTAATGCATCCTATGTAATCCATATTTATCCTTTTATAATGTTAGAATTATCCCAAATCGAACTTATCAACTTTATGGCCATTTTGGTTACTTTCATATTGTGTACACACGTACTATTTTTAGGTGTATTGATTAACTTGATCTTTTAAACGTTTAGAGAAAAGTATAGTCAGTTTCAAATTAGATCGCAGACAGATCAGCTGTTTTTAGTAAGTGACCTAGATTTTACTATTCATGTATTTTCACTATTGTAGCACACACTGCAATTCTATTTAGATATATTGTAATTGATTCATAATTATTATTTATGATATTAGCTTTTAATAAAGCTGCTTTTATTTAATTCCAACAAATCTTATTCTTGATTATTCAAAGTTTGGACTTCAAAACAGTTTTATTCCTTCGACTTTAAAATTGATATTTATATAATATCTGCCAACCATTTACAATAACGGTTGGCGCTTCAACAGTCATGCATGGATAGTACAAAGCTTTTGCTCATTGTTGAAGAACATATGTTGACCTATAGTTGACTATCATACCACATCTCCTCATTCTTATACAAACTTACACTGATGGAGGTCTAGGTTTACATCTCTTCGGAATTGTCTCCCTTATCTGCTCCTCTTCAATGGATGCCATCTTTTGTAAGAAGAATCCCATACCAAACATTAGAAACAAGGACATAATAACAGTGATGTAAGTTATAGCATCATATCTGGGAAAAAAATCAATTATTTCATAATGTATCAAATTATGGCAATGTAAAATGTAACCATTTAAATATGTGTAATGTTCCCCATTTTCATCATGTTCATAAAAATATTTTATATTAAGACAAAAAAGTTGTCTGATACTGTTCTATAAAAAATTACATAAATCTACAAATATTATCAAATAAATATAAACTATTTATTGATTTATTCAATGATTGTTGATCAACAGATAATAATCAATCTGATTTAAGAAAATATTACTACATATTCATTTCTTTTTCAGGGTAACAACTTTATTGGATTGAGGAAAATTTGTATTTTGCGGATATTTATTTTCCTGGTTTGCCAAATTCTGCAAAGTTGATTGAAAAATTGTTCTTTGTCAAACATTGAATTTCAAGGATGAAATTCACAAAATTGGTACTCCATCAATATATATATAATAATGAACCCTCAGTGCATCCAAATAATGCTTTCAGAATTCAAATTTACATTGTTATCTATGTAATCACTTACGTTGCAAGATAGTGATAAACTTTCTCTCCCCAACTCCACAACTTGTAGAAAATTCTGATGATCAAATGCTGAAAAAATATACCAGAGTATTAAAGGTAGATCAGTTGTCTTTTCTAAGCATCTGTTCTAGGCATGTTGCAAAAATGCTCTTGATTTAAAAGATACTTTATCAAATATAATTCAATATACAACAGAAACATAAAAAACTTGATTTTTAAAGATTAAACTATCAAAAATTTGTAAGGGTTCCACGAAACCCAGTGTCTTGCCTACTTTTGCTGTTAATCGCAGGCTCAACAAAAATGAGGAAAAAAATTAATAAAAATATTTCTCTTGATATTATCTTTTGATTTTTAAGAAGCTACTGTCCAAGTTTGGTAAAAATTCAGGATAGTTAAAGAAACTAATAAATGTTTTAAAATCTTTTACACTTCAGACTACATGTATGTTAACAGGAAGTAAAACTAAGTCCATTTATAAGTAAAATACAGATAAACAGGTACCAAATTTTAACAAAAATTTCCTTCAAGATAGCCTTTAATCATAAACAAGCTTTTGTCCAAGTTTGGTACAAATCCAGGATAGTATAAGAAAGTTATCAAAATTTTTAAAACTTTTAACCTCAGGCATGTCAGAGTGAATGTATTGAAAAACTAAGTCCATTTATAAGTAAAATACGGAAAAAATGGAATTTTATTTTTACAAAGTTTACTTCTGGATACTATCTTATGATCATAAACAAGCTTCTGTCCAAGTTTGGTACAAAGTCAGGATAGTTTAAGAAAGTTATTAAATTTTCAAAAAACTTTAACCACAGAGTGAGTATTTGTGGAAGCTGCCACCGCAGACGGATTGTAGGATCACTTTGTCTCGCTTTTTCGACTAAAGTCGAAGGCTTGACAAAATTTAAGTACTGTAAGGAGTATTAGAAAAAAAAATTAAAACAAGGGCAGATAATTATGCTAAAATAAAAATACTCTTATTTCATTTACTGTTATGTATTCCTCAAAAAAACAAGGACTGTGTGACGCCAAGTTTTAATATTGAAATTTGAAAATACATTGACCCAAAAGTAAAGAAAAATGTATCATCAAACATTTAGACACCCAAGCTTAAGGATGTTCGTTCCTCTTGAGATCACCTTAGATCACCCCTAGTTTTTGGTGGGGTTCGTGTTGTTCATTCTTTAGTTTTCTATGTTGTGTCATGTGTACTATTGTTTGTCTGTTTGTCCTTTTCATTTTTAGTCATGGCGTTGTCAGTTTATTTTGATTTATGAGTTTGACCGTCCCTCTGGTATCTTTCGTCCCTCTTTTGCTTTTGATTGTTTATCAGATTCTAGGTATCCTCTTGCTTTATCCATGTATTGCTATACAAAAATTATGCCCACTAAGCCACTTAGCTTCTTTTCTTTTCATCATTTTATTACACATAGTTTCAAAAGCCATATTTGATAATCTTATGAAATCCTTGTTATTTTTTCATTGTTTTTGAAAGAAAAAGCTGCCTATGTTAACTGTATGAAAAGTCTACAGAGAATATTTTCCAGCCAAATTTTCAATGGCTTATATCTCAAAAACAGGCACACAGAACAATAGTTTTTTTCTTCTTTTTCAGTTCTGTTATATGGTCCGAGAACACAATTATTTTGTAGTGCATTTCTTTAAGAACATAAATGAAAAAAAAAAAATCCCACCTGCTCTTTCTCAAAGAAACTTTTACAGTGTGTTGTACTACTTTTGGGACAAATTATATCAAAATTATAGAAAACTTCATCGTCTCTAACTCAAAATATGGACAATTTTATGTTTAGGGCGTCTTGAAATCTTTTGACAGCTTCCGAAGTGCTAATTTTCAACCTTTTTCAGCTGGACCAAATCACTACTTTCCTTTAATATTCTGGACCCAAATTTTTTTATAGTGTAATTTCACCCCCCCCCCCCCCCCCCTACTTGCAATTTGAGGCATTAAACATGGAGAAATAAATTTGGAAGGGGTATAGAATTTAATGGCAAGTAACCCACTGTCAACACTAGGGACTATATTCGTGAACAACGGAAATCAAAGGACGACAATTGTGGTCTCGGACTTAATAGGATAGAAAAAGTTGACAAATCTTAAAAAAACTTGGTATGACCAAAGCTTAATAAATTATAACACTGCTTACAAAGCTTCATGACAATAGAATGTATATTATAGACAATAACTTAAGTTCTATACTCATCTTTGCGTGTAAAATTTTGACGTTAAAATTGAAAAATTTCAAATATCAACATTTGGGGCTTTAAAAATTAAAATATTGCAAAAAAATACTTCTTAAATGCCTTGATATATAACTTATCATGTACTAAAAGCAATACAGTACTCATTTGATTTATCAGACTTGGCATAATTATTCAAAAGTCAAATTTATATGAGCCTGAGCCTAAAAATTGAGGTTTTTCAATGAAGTGGGGCCTTACATGAAGATGTAATATTTTCCAGCAATTTTAAATTTGTGAAGCTTTTTGGTTATAAATAATCCTTACATATGTATTGAAAGTATTTTAAATGGAAAGAAAAGTTACATATAACATATCATATTAGTTTAAAAGGGTCTTAGGCCAAGTAAACTGGAAAAAATTTAGGGTCAATTTAGGCCGTGCCACATATTTACATTAAAAAATGCATATTGAGGCTACAAGAAATAAAAATTTGTGTCTTTTTTATCATTTCTATACTCATGTGACATGGTACAACAAATCTGAGCACAAAATGACTTTTGCAATTAACTTTTCTTACAAACAGTATGGTCTGATACAAAGATTTTTGCCTTTTTAGGGAAAAACTTGCATGCAATTTATTCTCAACAGGCTTATATCTAAACCACTTGCTATCCTACAGAAGAAAAGAAAGATATTATGTGAAATGGAACAGGTACAATAGACATTGTAAAGTGCTTTTGATACAAATTTAGTAAGGTTTTTATTATGGACTTCAAATTTTATGTACCAAGCTCCCAACTTTTTACTTCATCCGAACAGGGCGTTAGACAAGGGTCTTTTATACAACACATTTTGCACATATTGTCTGAGATTATCTTCTTTTCTGAGGATTCAGAGTTCATAAATAAGTAAAAGAACTAGATAAAGGCATAGAAACACAAATATTGACACATGAAAACCTGTCAGATAGAAAGTCAGGATGCCATTTATGCATCAATATTGAAAAAGCTATAAATGCCTATTTTGACCATAAAATGCCAAAATTGGTAATTTTTGCAGAAATTCTATAAAATAAAAGTTTAAATCCTTTAGTTTCATGCTATTTGACAAATTGAAACCATCAAATCATTTAGGGAAGTTGCCAAAGTACAGATTTTATACTTACAGATTTCACCTCTTAGGTCCGAGAACATAATTATTTTGTAGTGCATTTCTTTTAGAACATAAATGAAAATAAAAAAAATCCCACCTGCGCTTTCTCAAAGAAACTTTTACAGTGTTTTGTACTACTTTTGGGACAAATTATATCAAAATTATAGAAAACTTCATCGTCTCTAACTCAAAATATGGACAATTTTATGTTTAGGGCGTCTTGAAATCTTTTGACAGCTTCTGAAGTGCTAATTTTCAACCTTTTTCAGATTTGGTCCAAATCACTACTTTCCTTTAAAATTCTGGACCCAAATTTTTTTACAGTGTAATTTCACCCCCCTCCCCCTACTTGCAATTTGAGGCATTAAACATGGAGAAATAAATTTGGAAGGGGTATAGAATTTAATGGCAAGTAACCCACTGTCAACACTAGGGACTATATTCGTGAACAACGAAAATCAAGGGACGACAATTGTGGTCTCGGACCATATACTATCAATTTATAACAGTCTTTTAAAAAGCTTGTTATTTTGAAACAGAGTAGCAAACATCCTTAACTTAGCTCTACAGTCATGACAGCATTTCTAACAATTTGTCGCAAAGGCTACGTGAACATTTTTTAAAGTTGCTTGAATCCCATAAAAGTTATCTTAGAATTTCAGAATTAACTTTTTTCTTACCAAAGCATGTTCATTGTTAAATTCAGGAAGTATAACTCTGTAAGCTAAGGACTGGTCTGAGTTAAGTAAATGCTTGACTTGGTCTTCCAGATGATTGCGACTGTCCTGTATATTATCTATATCCCATCCTTTTGAGAGCCAGTTGTAACTTAGATGATTTTTCTCCATTCTCCATAATATAATCACCTACAATGATAAAAAAAAATATATAAAATAAAGAATTGTGTTGCTATTTTGATCATCAGGTGTACTCCTAACAACAAAATTATCATCTAAATTTAACTGTGAAAATTGGTATCTAACGATATCAATGAATCCACAGTACCTTTAGTTATTCCATCTAACGCCATTCTGTCCCAGGTGAAATTTGTCTTTTTGGCATTGTTTAACATCTTTTTCTTTTTAATATTATATTTATATTGTGCCATAGATCAAATTTCTTTACAGTGTATGTTGACTTGTTTTTGTTTATTTGTATTTTTTTATCAAGTCAAGCCATTTCAATT
The DNA here is from genome assembly GCF_963676685.1 of Mytilus edulis. Classification (NCBI taxonomy): domain Eukaryota; kingdom Metazoa; phylum Mollusca; class Bivalvia; order Mytilida; family Mytilidae; genus Mytilus; species Mytilus edulis. The sequence goes on along the minus strand of NC_092356.1, from coordinate 14,122,003 downwards.
GATCTTTTTAAAGTGTTTTTTATGTTGTAATGACTCACTACTGTTTCAGGTTAGAGTGAAGGTTGGTGCATGTTAAAACTTTTAAACCTGAAACTCTAAACCTGCTGTATTTGTATTCACCTGTCCTAGGTCAGGAGCCTGTTGTTAAGTGGTTGTCCTTTATTGATGTGGACATAAGTGTTTCATTGTTTCTGTTTTTTTATATAGATTACATCGTTGGTTTTCATATTTGATTGTTTTAAACTAATTATTTTGGGAGCCCTTTACAGCTTGCCGTTCCATGTCTTGGCTCTGTGTTGAAGGCCATACTTAAATCTATAGTTTATTTTTTACACATTTTGACTTGGATGGGAATTTGTTTCATTGGCACTCAAACAACATCTTCTTATTTCTTTTCAGTAATTGGAATTTGTATTGATTATCAGCAGGAGTATTATTGATTCATTTTTTCTCCAAGGTTACTAATTTTGTGGACTGAAGAAAAATAGTATTTTGGTGGATATCTAATTTTATTAATTATTAGCGTGTACTTATATACTGTATAGAAAACTTGTACCTTAGTCATGTTAGTTGCACATTCAAATTCATAAAAAAAAGTTGTAGCCCAAGAATAATAATGAATCTCCAGTATACCACAACATTACCTTGCTTTGTGTATCATCAGTTCCGGATGTATCACCTTTAGAGAAACTCTGAATCACATTTTTCTGTGTATCTTCGTAGATGTAAGCAAATTTCACTCTTTCATTCCGTGTCAGTGACGATGACTGAACATATTTTCTGAAGCTGTTCAGGAATTTTTCATTACCAGTTTCACTTTTCTTTGTCACCAAAACCACACACAGTCTGGAAGAAAAATCAAACCAAAGAGTTATCAATGCTGTTAGCCAACCAATTTATCTATATAAATAAAAGAAGAATGCGTCTAAGGACATGAATGTTCCTGCTTAAGTTTTGCAATTTTCCAAGTTATTAAAGGGCCATAACTCCAAAACAGTAAATGACCCACTACCAAAATTCAAACTCTGTTGTGGTTCTTAGCATTATGTATGAGTATCATAAAAAATGCATGATGATTTCGTCGGTAGGGGACTTATAAAATATATTTAATGCATTTCAAATATGTATAATATAATGGTGTATAACAAGTAAATATTTGCAAACTGTCCTTTTGAAATTTCTACTAACAACATCTTATGATTTGATCCACAATTCATTTCAATTCATTTCATCATGACATGATAAAGAATTTCACAGGAAATCTTTTTTCACACAACAGGGCTTGTCAATCATATCTAAACAATATTCAAAACAAAAATTAAACAAATGAGAACACAGTTTAAATATGAGGATATCATATATTAAAATTAAACACTAAATCCCAACTCTTGTTAGGATTTTTTTTCCATTCCAATATCAAAATTTATATTACAGCAATATTTAAGATAAACATTAAAGTTCATTTATATGTATACATAAGACCTACCTCCTTCGTTTTGCTTTCATTTCCTCTGGACAAATCTCTTCAAATCTTCTCTGCGATGATAGCCGTGGCAGGGTGATAAATCTATTGGCGATCAATACCTCTTCCATTGTACTCCTGCTTAACTGTGGCATCTAGAAAATGTAAACATTTCTTTATAAGTTTCAAAATATTCTAGAAAATATATTGTAAAAACAATTTCAAAATTCTGAAATCCCATTCTCTTATTTCAGTAATTTTTAAGTCCCTTTTGTAGTTTGCAAAAGAATTGACTACCCTATCATAGAATTGGAAAAAAAACAACTCTTAACTCATATATTTTTGCCAACTCTTAAATAAATAAGAAAAACTCTGAAAAGGCATATGTTGAAGCCTTGAAGCACACATGCAAGCAAGGGCATGCTAAAATGCACATGTACAAATAAATCACATGAATTTAATTACTCTGGGGTTTTTTTTAGCAAAGAAACATGTAAAGCTTAACATGCTTAATTTACGTTTTTTTATTGAGTTAAGCCTGCCAATTGATATTTTATCGTGTGTTTTTCTATGTTGTGATGTTATGCTATTGTTTCAGAAAAAGGGAGAAGGTTTGGTACCATTAAATGTTAAATCCCGCTGCAAATGTTTGCACCTGTCCTAAGTCAGGAATCTGATGTACAGTAGTAGTCGTTTGTTTATGTAATTTATACGTGTTTCTCGTTTTTTTTTATATAGATTAGACCATTGGTTTTCCCGTTTGAATGGTTTTACACTAGTAATTTTGGGGCCATTTATAGCTTGTTGTTCGGTGTGAGCATGGGCTCCATGTTGAAGGCTGTACATTGACCTATAATGGTTTACTTTTTAAATTGTTATTTGGATGGAGAGTTGTCTCATTGGCACTCACACCACATCTTCCTATATCTATTAAGTTAACTCATCCATGTCTTCAATGTTGGCAGAATTTAAATTCCATTGTATGCTATAGTAACTATAGTCACCAGACAAAAGTGTGACATTAGGGAATTTTTTTTTAAGTGTTTATGCAAGCTGGTTGTATAAATATGAAAAATAACTTACAACCAAAGTAGCAACAGGAGTCTGTGTGTCTTCATTAAACATAAGTAAAGTTTCTCTGTATCTATTCACGTTGTATTTCTTTGTCAAGTTACTATTTTCATTTGTCCATAAATTGACATATCCAAACTTGATGAATTCTTTGTGGTAGAAGGCTGGCGCTAGGAATCTCATAGATATTTCCTCCCTTCTAATAAACAGTAAAGCTCGCACGTGGTTGTCATTCCAGCCATCAAGAAAATCTTGAAAGTTTCCATCATTGATCTGAAAAAAAGTTTAATACATTGGATAATTTATACCTTTCAACTGTGTTTATTAAAAATTCCTATAAAACTGAAAATTACATCATTTAAACAAGTCACTGGATGAGGACAAATAATCTTTGAAAGAGAAATCATCAATTTCCTTTCATATTCTCCATAACAACTCTGTAAATGAGTTTTGGATACATGAAAATCTTTATCCTTAGAGATCAATCCCTGTTTGGAAAGGCCTATGTTTCCCAGAATTTGGTGATTGAAACAGGTTAAAAATTATATTTCATTTGAAAGATGGATCAAAAGGATAATTCATTTAATTCATTATCATATACACATATTTTAACAAATAAATGAACTTCTAAAAGAAGGTCATACTGTGACCAATAGTTCCTTAAAGTTGAGTAATTTGGACAGTTGTACCAATGGCATTGGCAACCATACCTCATCTTAAGTTAGTCACATCAATGTACCCTAATACACTTACACATATATGTTCATTACAGCAACCTTTAAACAAACACACATTTACTCTTATGAATGATATGTATTCATGTACATGTATACACATACCTTTGTAAACAAATTTTTAGGAAATACTCCTCTAGCAAAGTTATTCAGACCAGCTGTGTTTACACTACCCCTGAAGGTGGTCAACTGGCCATTGATCAGCATGATAAGTGTTGGGACCCTCTCTATCCTGAGTGCTCCAGTCAAAGATCGTGCTCGTCCAGCATGGAAAGTACCAACACATATTCCTGGAATTATGGGTAAAATATAGTGATATCTGCCTCAACCAAACTCTAAGTGTCAAAAATACTGTAAAATCTGCCTAAACCAAACCCTATGTAAACTGTGAATCTGTCTCATATTAGCTTACGTACATGTATCATCACATAAATATAATATGTAATTTTAAGTAATTGAACTTATTGTGAAGCAGAAAATAGTTCTGTAGAGGGGGGGGGGGGGTATAATTGCCAGCAAATATACCCTTTTGTTAATTTTTTCTGTAGAGGACAAGTAATACACAAAATTATAAATCGTATGGAAAGTTCTTTACCTAAAAATCAGGAAATTTAAACAATGAGGAAATAAATTAATTCACAGTAACACTTGAAATTGAACCAATGAAGTCACTTTATTTTTATTTAGTGTAAGAACATAGTTTCTGAAAAGGTGAATTGGTTATCAAGTATTGATTTTTTCAAATTCTGGAATAGATTGATGTACACTGTATCTAAATCTATCTTTTCTTACCAACATCTTCCAGATCTCTGATGAGTTTTTCCACTAGATGTTCTATCCTGGCACAATCAAAACAGAAATCAGTGTAAGTATATAGAAAACATGGCTTCCTGTCACTCTCTGGTAAGATCTTTGTTTCATAAGCTCTGGAATAAACCAAAAATAAACTGTTAATACAGAGATAAGTCTTGCCTTTGTTAACTTATAACAAGCTTTAACAATTGTTAAAGCAGCCGACACCCAAGGCACACCTAAATCAGAGGAGTTGAAAATTATAATTTTATTAATCTCTTAAACTTAAAGTAAACTTTAGACACTGTTAAATTGAACATTCAACTGAGTCAGTTTGGCACTGCAATCTTCCATATACAGTTCAGTCAAAAATCTCACTTGTGTTGAGTGATTCACTGTGGTACAGGGTGATTGCCAGTGATTTAGATAACACTCTGGTTTTTGGTCCTGTCATATACAGAGAGATGTTGCAAGAGAAATCTACTACAATCAACAGTATTCACTGTGAAAAGCTTCCACCAAAAGTGATTTTAAACTGAATCACCTTGAATGCACTGTTTAAATCAGATTATTTGTTGCTTGTAATTGCATGTTTATCAAATCTATTAAGAAAATGTAGTACAGTAAATGATTGGATCCAGTATCTTGCTTAGAATTAGCTAAAATAAATGGCTAAACCTATCTATGAAGAGTAGCAAAGCAAAAGCATTTTTTTTTTATTTCTGTTATTCTTGTTAATTTTATACAAGGACAAAACCTTGTTTTTTTTTATATACTGTGGATTCATCTATTTTTCGTGGGTATCAATTTAAATGGATTGAGGAAAACTTGCATTTTCACAGATACTTGATTTTATGATTTTGATCACTCTGCATAATGAGCCTATAGAAAATTTGTAAATCGTTGAACATTTTATTTCATGGTAAACCTCTACCAACAAACCCCATGAAAATTGGTGTTAAACTAATAATAATGAATCCACAATAGATTTTCTATTTTAAATGCATCAAAGAAAATCTCATGTTTTTGATACAAATACATTTTTTACCATTTTTTATTTACATTTTCTCCATCCATTGGAACCCACAACTGTGATATACATAAAAAAAAAGTGTTACTTCTTTTCAACACCATGAATACTGATATATGAATCATATGTTTCAGCCAAACAAAAAAAGTAAGTCTGTTTACCATGTGTTTACTGTAACATGCTGAAAATTATTGAGGGTAGCAGATAAAAATTAAGGTAGGTAGGGGTACAGTATACGCACATTCTTTTTTGTTTGGCCTAGGAATTATTTGACTTACCTTAAATTTATATTAAACTTTTCTATAACTGATTCTCCTTGTTGATTTCCATTGAAGTTAAAGTTGAAGCCCCTGAAGAAATCGTTACCAAAAGGATTATGATATTCATGTGAAGGTTTTTGTTCCCTTGCAGCTGTGTAACCAAATCTGTCATACTGGTCTCTTTTGTTGGAATCACCAAGTGTCTGTAATATATCTATCAAATTAGCAATTCAAATTCTAATACATTATAGGTAATATTTTCAAAAGTGTACACAAAAGAGTCACGATTGGTTAAAAATTTCCTAAACAATGGAAATTTGACGTTATTTTCATTGATTTGAGTATGAACGATAAAATTACCCATATAGCCCTTTAGATTCTAAAACAGCCTATTATCATGATTATCTTTTCTAGAAAATATTTCACTTCAATAAAAGACAACATAAACTAGTTTGTGAATCTTTAAATCAATGTTTCTTCTTTATTTGAATGCTGTATATCATATTCTTTGTTGTTTTGTACATAAAGCAGGTCATTGGTTTTCTTGTTAAAAATTACATGTCAGATCCTTTCATAGGGGGTCTCATTGGGGGGTTCTGATCCCGGATCCCGCTTACTGTTTTGTCAGATTCCCGCATCCCGCTTATACTATGTACATAAGCAATTCTTATTTTTTTGTCATTTCCCGGGTCCCGCTAGACCTTATTTCCCGTTTTCACGACACAATAATTTGACTTTCACGTGTCACACTTACAAAAATCTGCAATCCTGTGTCACGCTTAGACCCCAATGACACCCACTTCATAGAGCTGAATAAGTTTAACTCATTCTATGTCAGTTGGTCTTTGGTGGAGAGTTGTCTCATTAGCAATCATACCACATTTCCGTATATTCATATTTAACAATAAACACTCAATAAATCGATCAACAATCTATTAAAAAAAACATAAATCATTATTAAGAACAAGCATTACATTTAGTTAATTACTGTAATTACAAAATGTACATCATGTACATGTACAGTGCATTTTGAACTACGGTTCATTCTGTCCTGTTTAAAAAATATTTTTTATATATTAAAATGTTATAAAAAAGAGGGAAAATGAAGATTACATGAATTATCATCATTACCATACCTCATAGGCTTCATTTATTTTGGTAAATCTATCAGCAGCATTTTCGTCACTATTTTTATCTGGATGCCTGAATGAAAAAGTGGATGTGCAACAGGTTAACAAATATTTTAATACCTTCAATAAATGAATTATACATATTGTCAAATAAGATATACATGTACAAATGTAGTATGTTAAGATTTAGTTACAGCACTGTTACTGCACAAATTAAGTAACTTACTACATGTAGGTCTTCTCTGAACTCAATAAACATTACAAAAGACAACAAATAGCGTTAAGCAACAAATTAATCAATCAATAAATCAATCTAACATGTCTGTATTTATGTTTCCATGTTTGTTACAGCAGATTCCAACGAGTATGAAGCTACCTGTAGATTCTTTGGTTAGCTTCCTTGTTAGTTCAACCATGAAATCATTATTAGGTACGGTAAACAAGCCTGTGGGTGGAGTCAATAGTTAAACAGAGAACCAATCAGAACTAGTGACAGAATAAAAACATTGTAAAACTAGTTTTACAAGTCAGTTTAAAAATAAGTTTGCAATCTAAATTTAAAATTTATTGATTCATAAGCATGTTGTAGGTGTGTTTGAATTGCCAATTTTATTTCAATCAATTACTCAGTTCATTTATAAATACAGTTTTATGTATATACTTTACAATGGTACAATCACGGCGTAAATATCCTTCTGTTGCCTTTGAATTACGAATTTTTCAAACTGCAATAGTATAAAAACAGCAAAGATAATGAATAATAGAGATGGGCCATTGTGTACATATACAAACTGACAAAGGGGAAACTTCAAGCAAGCATTATTATTTATAGTTTCATTGCATTTTTAAAGTTAAACGGGGTTTTGTGGCACAGATATTTTTGTTATAAAATTTTAAGGTTTATGTACCCTTCTGTAGCCATTTTTGTACGAATTTTTCAAACCTCAATTGTATCAAAACTAAAGATATAATAAATAATAGAGATAGGCCATTTAGTACATATTCCAAGGGGAAACTTGATGCAAAGCATTATTTTTTACTGTTTCATTGCATTTGATAGAAAAAGAGGACTTTGTGGCAAATAAATTAAGATTTTTATAGAAAATCCACAGCCTTTAATACAGAGATTTTTGTTATAAAATTTGAAACATAAATTACTCACTTGATTTTCTATGATGTGCTAGTGTTTATTTTTTACAAAAAGTTCTAAGTAACCGGTAAATTCCAAAATACCTCGTGCTGAGTCACTAAAGTCGAGCGCACCCTCAAAGGTGTACTTGATTTTGGCCATATTTATACTTGTCTTAACCAATAACTACATTTATAAACTTGTTTTAAGGAAATCAATGCTAGCACTGCATGCAATAATCCAATATCTATCAGTCATCAAATTGCCAAATATGAGAGTACAAAGATAAAGGCTGTGGATTTTCTATAAAAATCTTGATTTATTTGCCACAAAGTCCTCTTTTTCTATTAAATGCAATGGAACAGTAAAAAATAATGCTTTGCATCAAGTTTCCCCTTGGAATATGTACAAAATGGCCTATCTCTATTATTCATTATATCTGTAGTTTTGATACAATTGAAGTTTGAAAAGTTCGTACAAAAATGGCTACAGAAGGGTACATAAACCTTAAGCATAGATTACTCTCAGTGATTGGGAAGGACGTGCGCCCTGCGCCTATAGCGCATATTGACAATAAATGGTGCATACAGTGACAAATGTAAGCGCCCACGTGGCGCACAATATTTTTCACTTCGTTTCGAAACGTTTAGATATCATCAAATGAATTTCCGATCGTGTTCCGTGCGCCATGTGTATGTACACAACTGCGTAATGTTCCTCCAATAATAGGAGCACCTATATATTTTTGGGACGTCTCGGGTGTTTCCCTATGATAATAGAACCATGCGATGTAACATCTCGGGTGTTTTCCTATTGTAATAATAGAACCATGCGGTCTAACTGATAACCCGAAAAACGTAATTAAGCATCATTCATGATATATATTTTTTTGTAAACAACTTTACATTTGTGAAATTTGGCTAGTACAGACGAGATCTAACTCTAATAATAATCTCATGTAGTTTAGCTTGTTATTATTTCGATTAAAGAACCCGAAAGACTTTTTAGGAATATAGTTTTTGTCTCCATAAAAGACGCTTTATTGTCCTTGTCATTTTTTGGTCTTTGGCTCGTTTTGACATTTTGCAAACATGACTTCAGCGATTTGTTGTTTTGTTCTATGAATTAATGGTACTCTATACTGTTATTCTTGTCACCGTGATGACGTTTTAATAATACAAGAAGTGCAGAGGAAATGCCTGAAATGTCCTCTGATACGGAACGTCTGGAATAAGTATGGTATCGACGAAGACCCAAATTTAATGTACAAAAAAAAACCCATGAACATGAACAAGGCAACAGTACCAGTTTAAACATTGTAAATAAAGGTTAACTTAATTACAATGTATTGTTGGGGTTGGAAGAAGTTATTGTATATTCATTGAAATTGAAATTACAAAATCACAGGAACAATATCAATGATTTTATTTAAAATCATAAAGGTAAGTACCAACACCTCTTTGCCAAAATATACTGATACTTTTTTTTTTACAGAAGTCAATTCAAAGGGCCCACTCATTTGACAACATGGCCCATTATTTTTTAAAATGGCTCATTGAATTCATTTTTGAGGGGCCCTGGGCCCATAGTAAAAAAAACCTTCCAGATCACTGTACTCTGTTGATTATGCTGCAATAATCCTCCATCTATCAAGTACCAAATTGCCAACTATGAGAGTACAAGGGGAAATGATGTGGATTTTCTATAAAATTTCTATTTGTTTAGCATTGAATCAACCCTAAATATCATCAACCTTGAACAAAACGTAAACCGTAACTCCGCTTCTAATTTATTGTAATACAAAGAATTTTTTAATTCAATCAAAGACTATAAGAAATAAAATTTAATTTGCAAAGTTGTTTAGGTAAACCTGTTTGTATGAAACATACATTATTATTATAAAAAGGCCATTGATATGAGTGTTTTCATTGGATGACGAATTAGTGTTATGCTCCTCCCAATTTTAAGGTAATAATCATTTCATGGTTGAGCTAGCAAGGAAGCTAACCAAATAATCTACATGTAGCTTCATACTCGTTGGAATCTGCTGTAAAGTTCATTAAAGGTCTTAGAATGATCTGTAGGTACTAAATCACAATTTCCTAATGACAGCAGTTCTGATTATCAATTTACATGTATATAAGAATTTTATTTGCTGAATTTTTCTTTCAATATGCATGTAAGAGGGGGGATAGGAGGGGTCATGATCCCGAAATCCCGGGCTTAAAAACACGAAATCCCGAGGTCCCGAATTTAAATAAATAAAAATCCCGGATCCCGAAATTCGAAAAAAAGAATTCCCGGATCCCGAAGGGGTAAATCCCGAAATCCCGAGCTTAAAAACACCCGATCCCGGAGTCCCGATAAAGGTCCTATCCCCCCTCATGTAACATCATATTTTTTCAACCTCTTGCTCAACATGGGAATGAAGTGGAAATTATTTGTTTAATTTTTGGTGTTTTAACACCACTTTTAAACACCACTTTTGGGCTATTTAGTGTCGGCCAGTTTTTTATTCAATTAAGATTGGGGTCGAGTGCACCCGCACAAGCAGGGATGGAACTCACAACCACAGTGTTGACTGGCTAGTGATTACAGAAGTAACTACTTAGACCACTCGGCCACAGCAGAGGCCCCTTGAAGTGGAGATGCCCTTGAAGCTAACCGTACAAATGATGTTTTTGACGGAAATGCAACAAACACAAGAGAGGCGTATACCCTTTTTAAATAAGTGTAAATCACTCTAATGAAAGAGGTGTATGTTTTAGTGTAAGATGACTAGTCCAAATAATTATGACGTCTTGAAAGGCTATTATAATACATCGATGTAAGGCGTCAAAGAAAAAAATTATAATAGCCTTTCAAGACGTCATAATTATTTGGACTAGTAAGATGACATAAATTATTCTATGTTTACCATTCCCTTGCCATTTCTTTATATGCTTTCTTTATTTCTTTCTGTGTTGCTGTTTTTGATACGCCAAGAACTTTGTAAAGATTCTCTGTACTGGCAGAACCAGCACAGAGGCAAGCGATCAAAAACAAATATGCTATCTTCATGACTATCTGTCAATATAAGAGGCTCGTAATATTGCGTTAGGGGAGGTAATTAAGGTGTAACACCACTAATTCGGGTTACACTAAAGACCTGAAAGTGGACCTGAAAAGACCTGAAAATATACGACTAAAATTATTCAAATTGCAATAGCTTTTTCATTATTGGATGGAATTTCTTCAAGTTACAATTTTATTAATTGTAAATATTCATATTTCATTAAAATTTAAATGTTTTAAATTAAAAACAATTTTTTGATGCCAAAAGTTGGACCTGAACCAGAGACATGTATACTAAATATTTATATGTCTCTGCCTGAACGGAGAAATGAAAAGACCTAAAGCTGAAAGATATCCATTGAATATGAAAAAAGTTATTGTAGTTAGAATTAGTCCGACATAGATTTTCAGGTCCCTTCAGGTCTTTTCATTTCTCCGTTCAGGTCCAACGCCGTTTGGCAACAAAAAATTGTTTTTAATTTAAAACATTTAAATTTTAATGAATTATGAATATTTACATTTAATAAAATTCCAACTTGAAGAAATTCCATCCAATAATAAAAAAGCTATTGCAATTTGAATAATTTTAGTCGTATATTTTCAGGTCTTTTCAAGTCCACTTTCAGGTCTTTAGTGTAACCCCACTAATTCGGGCCCGGCCAGAAGGTTACAATGTACCAAATAAAATTACATGGGCGCAGCCATTTTATGAAGACATAGAGATAAAAATAGATGGCTCTCTGTGATTGGTTGTTATATCTTTTATATATTTTTCTTCTAGAAAGCATTATGAATGAAGTTTCATGCAAGAACAAATTTGTCCTTAAATGTATAGTATGAAAGGCCGGAAATATTTTTTTTATGTTGTTCAAAATTAGGGAAATTTTTCTGCGAAATCGTCAGGTATCGTGAAAAAACCCAAAATTCACCAAGAAAAGCCATGGGACCATCTATATTTGAGTTCGGTAAAATCGCTAATAGATATCGGGCTTCAATTAGACAACAGCAGTTTTTCCATAATTAGTTTATTAAAAGCGCCTTTTAAGGAGATAATTGCTAAAAATAGCCAGAGACATATATACACAGAGATTGGCAACTCCGTGAAATCCCGTTAAAGATCGCGGCCCGGGATGAGATTCTCGTCGATAAGTATTAGACCATGTAATCAAGTCAGGGATGAATAACCTCGATAGATAATCAAGAAAAGCAATGGGAAAATTATTTCAGATCATTTATAATTTCTTTTCTAAAAAAAAAATACTTGAAATCGTTATATTCATTTTTATGTATTTATTGAGAAAAATATTTTTTTCTGCATTTCATATACATGATATAATTTAAAAATTCAAATCTGGTAATGATCAATTGTTATTACAAAAAACTTTTCTTTACCGCATATCTTTGCAATAGTTTGCTCCTTGATTACGCAGTGAAATTATGTGTGTCCGATTTTCCGGTAATTAGTCCCTTAGAGTTATGACTGTTGATTCACAGGTGTGCGATTACGCAATTTATTGCCCGCCGATCACCTGAATTTTGCCGGAGGTGAAGTTCTATATGGATTATTACTTGGTAATTGTTTTTAAAACTAAACGAATTCTGACATATCATTATTTTAACCATGACCAAAACTTTATTTTTAAAGAATCACTGGGCAATACTAGTATTCAATCGAGTATTCAATCAGGAAAACAAAAAGTCTTTTAACATGTTTAACATGTCAAAAATAGAAATGAAGCAACTTTTTCATATATAAAAAATGTGTAGCCAGTAGAATTTTGTATCGTGAGAAACTGATTTTATATCTGTTTTAATTTAATTATATTTTTAATTGTCGATTGACCTAGAATAAAATTATTTATGGAACCTTTGCATAAATTTCCTAAATGAACGTACATTATAGTGTTGTCGAAATCACTATTTTTGCTGCCATGAAATATTGAATATGAATCTGTCATTAATTGTAGTTTTTTTTTAAGACTTTATAATATCACAGACTCTGATTAAAAACAATTTGTATCATAACATAAGTACATTAAAATGCCCTGCTGAACTGTAGAATTTTAATGTTTTGTTTCATAGATCACCGGAGTACTACAACATTCTTATCTTTACTCTTTCCTATCGGGTAGTGATACTTGAGTTTGAAATTAGAAAGATTTAAAATTGTGCACAAGTTTTATCTGATCTTTTGCGGGTTTATGTTGTTCAAGGTAATTTTCGGTGCAGTTATTTTCTTTTCATTTGTTATTTTTTCCTCTGTGTTACACGACCTTGTACTTTTTGTATTGCCCCTTGACATCTCCCGCTTCTGTTTAAACCTTTTCCACCAATATCTTTTATTTAAAACAGATGTCATCTGTTTTAAATAAAATAGTCTCATTCCCGGAATTTGTTATACAGTAGTCACTAATTCATTTTAATATCAGCTTTTTTATAAGCATATAAACCACAGTGTAGATGCTATTCTGTACGCTATCCGGAAGTCGCGATTTTCGAAGCGAGAACTTTTTGGATCACATTTTAAATTTGATGGGTATACTGAATTAAACGGTAAGTTGATCATCTGTACATTGCTTAATGATTAATTCAGCCGACTTCGATATTCTCAAATGGTTTAGAATTAAATTCCGCACATTCAATATTCGTGTCTTTGCCTTAATCAAGAGATTTTCAAGTGCATCACTAAGAAAAATCAGTCGGCGAACCTAAAAACAATCTTTTTGCCCTCTTAGTGTACAAATTAACGTAAAAACCAGACTTAATTAACTCAATGAAGTATATTTCAAGTGGTGGTAAAAAGTTTCAAGCAGATCTTTGAAGCCAGAAATAAGAAAATTACACTTGTTTGAATTTCTCACTGTACGATCAGTCTCGCTTGTTTATTTTAAAACTGTATGATCAGTCATTATGTCACTGTATTCTAGTGGTGATTTCAAAGTTATTTACGATACATTAGAAGGTGTCATTTTTCTAAATAACACAAATATATTTCAATACATTCACATCCTGAAAATTTATGAAACATGTTTTAGCTTGATATGGTGTACTCTACTTACTACATTAAGTATAAGGATGTTTAAATGTTGCTAAAATAAGAGGAAGGTTTGATGTATACTTGTATATAAGTTTCAGAAATGTCCTCCGTTATACTTAAAATTGTACAAACACACAGATTTAGTTGTTATATAAAAATGCATGTATTTACACACATTCGAGGCCGTACTGTAGCCTATAATTGATCACAGTTCCTTCACTTTGTTTAAGATGTAGAGCTATATAAAAAAGATGTGGTATGATTGCCAATGAGACAACTATCCACAAAAGACCAAAATGACACAGACATTAACAACTATAGGTCATCGTACGGCCTTCAACAATGGGCAAAGCCCATACCGCATAGTGAGCTATAAAAGGCCCCGATAAGACAATGTAAAACAATTCAAACGAGAAAACTGTCTGTTTGACACTCAATTGTACACCACTTTGTCAAGTAGGGGGTTATAGTGATAAAGAAGTCCGTCTTTTCGTTCGTCCGTTGGACCGGTACAATATGTTTCGCCGGTTTTGTAAGCGCATCTCCTCATAAACCACTTAATATACATTGGGGGTTCCGGCCATTTTTAAATGGAGAGGGGTCCAATCCAGGAGAAAAGGGGATTCCAAATATATGTTCCCATACAAATGAATTGATAGTTAAAAAAGGGTTTCAAACTGCCGGATCCCCTTTTTTTGAATCCGTCACTGATACATGAATAACTATTAATTAATCTTATTCGGATTCCTTATCATAAATGATAATGATTGTATTGTGTACCGTCTATTTCGAATTTTAGTAAAACAAATTTATGAGGTTACTTTATATAAGATACGGACTTGAACATTACATTATATTGGGGCACCCATCAGGTATTTCCAACACCTCCTAAACCAATCATTAAAGTTTTCTGAAATTGCTCCATTTCTACTCGATTAATGCATTATGGACCTTCTATTTCTGTAAACTTACCAAAATTATATCACATGAATTATCCCCCTACGCAAAGCTGTCTTTATCCATTTTTTGTTATTTTAAAAGACAAGCTTGATTTATGTTTGGTCAACGGCGGACGGTGTAAATAATCTTTAAAAATGTAATAGCTAAACAGATAACTGTAACGATACACTATTACAAAGTCCACAAGCGAATTATGTATTACTTTTTAGGCATTTGATTTTAAATAAGACTGATGGAACAAAAATACAATTATTTTGCCGTCTAAAAAATTCATCAGAAATATATTTGTATTGTCTGATGAAAGTAATTACACGTTATAGTTCCCTGGATAGTTCATAATATCACATATACACGTATCAAATTGCTGTTGTTTTTTCTTCAAAATCACGACTGGTCATACAGTCAAAAAATCTTAAATCGCTTCTAGAATACAGTCAGTTCTAGACTGATCGTACAGTAATTTATTTTGGGATCCTCAAGGAAAACATATTTTTTTATGGGAAATACGAATATTCTACTTAAATACGAAAAGAATATTGAAACAGTATATATTTAACTGTAAACTGATGCAAATATTTGCAATAAAAGATTATTTGCTTTGTACTACGAGATCAAAATTGTCCATCGATTTCACTTTTTTCTACCAAGTTTATGTGATGCACACGTATATTTTATATTCTAATGCATGTTTTTGTTACAGTTACTCATATTTATGATGCTATATATACCTTGAAGATGTTCAAAGCACTTTGTAGATATAGGAGTAAACAAATGATGAGAAAAGTTACCGTAGGCAAAACCGTCCTGTTAGCCAGTTGGAAATCATCGCTTCGAAAATCGCGACTTCCGGATAGCGTACAGAATAGTATCTACACTGTGTAAACTGCTTGGTCTCTTCACACAACTTATGTTAATTTAGGACGGAATGCATCAATAGGTACATACATGTAATGTAAAAGTCTTAATTTGATAACTTGTCTATTTTTATCACTTGAAAAAACTTATGAAATATCTATAATTTTAATATATTATCACTTACATGTAATCGACTGGCTATCTCAGATCCCATTATTATAGCTTTGAATAATTATCACGTGTTATTTATGTGTATACTTGTGTACAGAGAATTAGGTATAATGAACTATGTATGTATATTTCTTTCTATCTTGTTCACCATTGTAATTTAAATTATTACTTGTATTATTTGTCTGCCTCTTGTTACAGTGTAAACTGTCTAGAGTGTTAATAAAAGTTGAAGTTGTACCAGGTTATGGATATATAAGTACATGTTATGTGCTTTTGACCTTCACAAGAATTCTTAAACATTCATAGATGTGCAAAGAATATTGTTTTCGTTGGGTTGTTGTCTCATTGACATATACCTCACATTTCTGTTTAGTCATAGCATCTGTGCCTTTTCAATTTATTGCAGAAAATATTAGCATAAACATTTTTTTCAAAACAGGAGAGGTGAAATAGCGGTCTCTAAAAACACCGCAAAGGACCTCCTTTGTGCACAAAGGAGCACAAAGGAGCACTAAGGACCTCCAAGAAGTTTGATAAGAGCACAACGGACCTTAATTTCCCTTTAAAGCATTAAAATATTATAATTCCTGAAGAAAAATGTAAAAAAATTAAAATAGTTTCAATAAAAATTGCGATTTATAGGGAAAACGGTACTATTTATTCTGCCATGGGCGACAATGTTAACATTTTCTAAATTTACCACTTTTTAAGATAAAAACCTGAATAAAACAGTTATATGTTGTGTTAGTACTTTATTACTCTGTTTTAAAAATTAAAGCCAAATAGTATCATGACCAACTTCCAACGGAGCTTGTTTATGTTATCCATGCCCACCGTCATTTTGCACCAAATTTATGAAATTTTGCAAGTCTTTTCGAATAATTCTCTAGAAAATATTTCAATAGGTTTTAAAATTTATATTGTAAATATACACACTGCAGTTATTCATAGATAAATAAAAAATATATTGTACCCTTACATCCAATCACAGCGCTCCTAATTTGACTTCCTTCACCTGCTTTCCCAGCATTAGGTTGGCCTTTTGTGTACCCAAGACAGGGCGTAGGAAGTCAACTTAAGAGCGCTGTGATTGGATGTAAGGGTACAATATATTTTTTGTTTATCTATGAATAACTACAGTGTGTATATTTACAATATAAATTTTGAAACCTATTGAAATATTTTCTAGAGAATTATTCGAAAAGACTTGCAAAATTTCATAAATTTGGTGCAAAATGACGGTGGGCATGGATAATATAAACAAGCTCCGTTGGAAGTTGGTCATGATACTATTTGGCTTTAATTTTTAAAACACAATAATAAAGTACTAACACAACATATAACTGTTTTATCCAGGTTTTTATCTTAAAAAGTGGTAAATTTAGAAAATGTTAATATTGTCGCCTATGGCAGAATAAATAGTACCGTTTTCCCTATATGATGTACGATTTGGTATAATCACCGGTATCGGTTTGGAACCGACTTTACATCCGGGCTATATGATAGCTCATGTATATGAATTTTTAAATAGTTTTAATATGATATTAATGATAAAAACGTCATTTATTATTTTTAATATTTTGTTGTAATATTTAAAAAAAAAATATGTATTAAGTTAAATTGGTATTAAAGTTGAAGATTTACGAACTGCACAGTCATGTGTTCTGTAATGGGTACGGATATGCATACTGAATATTACGACCCTTTTCTGATTTCTTTTCTATAAGATTTTACTTAGTAATACATTCATGAATTAGAAAATATTGAGAAAACACAAACATATGATATAAATACAGACTGGGCAATAAACCGAACAAAAATAAAGCAAACATTGTTGGTCAAGATTTCGACTCGAGCATTAATAAGGATTGTTTCATGAAGACTTGATAGCACTTGGGATGACAAAAACGTTATAAATTCTTTACAGTTAATTATTAGCGTTAAAAGACTGTCTTTAATAACAATTACATTCAGAAAATAATAAAATATGTATTTTTAAATTATAAATATATCTAAAAAAACAAAAGAAAACTATAGACATATGCACAATAATAATATTCCAGTTTTCGAAATATAGATCTCACAAGCGGCGATCAAAGACATCGTCTATTGAAGTTTAAAAAAAATATGAGGAAACCATTTTACTCCAAATTTTATAAGAAGTAAAAGACATTAATATAAGAGAGTACTTCATTGAAACATTCAAACTTCACAATTTCAACATGCATCACTAGATCAACAAAACTACTTTGTTTTGTGCGAATAAAATTTGATAAAACAAAGACTCACGGTATTGAAATTTCTGAAAAACGGATTAAAAAATTCAAACCAATATCCTATACCTTTAGAATAAATCTCATACTATTTGTTCCCTTTGTGTCTTAGAAACGTTTTCGCAAAAGCAATTTAAGAATCGTCAAGTTAGAAAATGTCGGTACATACTTTGTTTTTGTGCAGAATAAACAAAAATATAAAAATGATAGTAGCAAATAAGCCCTAATACGGATAAATCAGCATGTGCAATACTGAAAACGTTACACTGTCGATTTAAAACATTGTTGTGACGTCATTCTATTGTTTTACCTGTTCTTTATTTCAGCGATTGGACTATCATTTACCTGTAAGAAACCATTATGTCACCTTTAGCTGTCCAATATTTTTAAGAATAGCCCTCCTCTTTCTTAAAAATATTGGACAGCTAAAGGTAGCATAACTGATTCTTACAGGTAAATGATAGTTAAATCACTCAAATAAAAAACCTATTAATACCCCAATTGTTTTCATCTTGTAAACATTAAATACAACCAAAGAACAAATGACAGTTAAATAAAAACATTTTATTAAAGTCACTTTCCAATACAATAACTTTGTCACTCATCAAAACGGTTTCTTGAGGAAAAGAAATCACTTTCAAATTGATTTTTAACACATCCAATACTAATATCACAGCCATTTTCTCGTGTTTTGGGGTTGTCTCTTTTAAGACTAATTCAATAAGTTGATTATGCTCGTTGAAAGTCTTGTTCTTTGGATTTTATGAATTTATTTCTTTTTTCAAAAGAGTTATCCTCATCCGTCTTTAGACTATCAAAATTGACCTCTGGTGTTGCTCTTATTCTTCCTAACATCAGTTTCAACTACAATTAAAAATGAATAAAGCAATGAAGTAATTATTTTTTAATTTGATAGATCATGCTACAATACAAGGGCCATGAACAAACTAAACCTTATCCTGTGTAGAAAGTGCGAATTTTGAACTTCCTTCATGAACTAGGGGACTATAATAGTTTTAATAATATTCAAGTTTCTAATTTGATTAAGAAATATTGTTTTTTTAAGTCTGATGTTATTGCTTAAATATAAATATAATGCTACACTTCGCTCATGAACCACGATGAATATGGAAAGTAGAATAAAGGAACACATTGCCGCATTTTATCTGTCAAACAAACCAATCGTGTTTCCGATTCGCACTTTTTTGCAGTGATCGTTTTATGAGAGATTTTTTTTTCAAAAGAAGATCGAGACAAGAATATATTTCGGTAACATTTATAAAACACAAAGGACTTAATAAACAAATAAACGAAAAAAAAAAGAGCGACACGACCTTGCAGAAAGAAAAAAAAAACAGAAAAAGGGGGGGGGGTGTATTCAGGTGGTACCGTTTGGGTACAGTCTCTTGAAAAATCCAATAAAAGAATATAACTGATTGCATGTTGCTATTTCTTCATTTGTTCAGATTAATTAATATGTATTTGTAATAAAATCGACTGCGGTGCACTCGATATGGTTCAACAAGAACCTGTTTTCATATCCTATTCTTTTTCTTTTTTCATTCACTTGGTAAAAATAAAACCCAAGAAGAAACAAGAAACTAAAAGAGGAGGACTACATTTTGAAATATAATATATATAAAACTAACCATTGTTAGCTGCTTTGTCTATATCCTCTTTGTAATCCACACTGAATACTGTATCTGAATAGATTCCAATTACACATTTGATTTTAATCCAAAGTTTGAAACAACACAATCACTAATACATGCAACGACATCTTTTTCTTCGTTTTTGCATTTAAAATATACTTTCATCACTTTATCCATTTTGAAACACAAACCGTATGTAATGGTATCCACGGACACTATGAGCAGAAAATGTGAGTAGTCCTTGCGCACGTAAAAATCACGATACACATACCCTGTGTCTTACTGTTATTCTTCATGTAGCAATACATGTTGTTTACCTTCAGCTGTACTTTCTTTTTGTCTATTTGTATTAAGTTTAGTTATTGTTTAAAGGGGCCAACATGTAGGATATATTTTAATGTAAAGAAAGTTTATTCACAAAACAATTTTCATACTTGATGAAAATAAATCTTTGCTGGCTTTTCTTTTATTTTAACTTTTATCGACGTGTTAAACAATGTTTTAAGTAAGATATAAGCCTCTAACAGTCCATTCTGTAAAATATTGAACAGGTCTTCTGCCTGCGGCCTCAGACCTGTCCAATATTTTACAGAATGGACTGTTATCGGCTTATATCCCTTACATAAATCAAGATATATTTATGTTTACCGTTTTAGAACTCGCCGGTTTTGAAAATATATAACCTAAATTAAACGAAAAAGACCATTCTTTAATGATGATATTTTAATTTAGGTTTTATCTGTACCACGGCCGACACTCGGCTAACCGAGAGATTGGTCGGTTAATCTATATTGAGTATGCGGCTATATCGGCGGTTGGTCTGTTAATCGGGTTGGCTAAAGTCTGTTAATCAGGTGTTATCGAGAAAATCATTGAAAGTTCAGCATGTTTCATTGTATAACTTTTTAAATATATCTTTATCATAAAAAATATTCTAACAAAACAATTCAATGTACTGAATCCAGTGGTGTAATTATTATTTTTCTAGCTTCAATGTACGATCTATAAAATGAAAAAGCAGGTTACTCATCAATAAATTTATACACATTTTACACACACACACTGTACACAAAATAACACGTTGGTTGAATTTACGTGCATGCAATATTTTGAACATCGAGAAAAGACAGGCATTATGTTTGTTAACCATAATGAAATCATTGTGTGAAAAATCTTCACGAAAATCTGTATTTTGGTGACATAAATCAATCTTTATTTAAAACCTGGTCTGTTAATGGGTCGGATGTATAAAACCCAGTCTGTTAATTGGTCTGTTAAGAGTTATGAATGGCAATAAAAGTATAATTTTATTGCTATATGGGGTGTTATCGGATCAAATGGGTAGGCTCAAGACGAGCGGCTAAAATATACGGAAACAACACATGAGTAATGAAACATAAAATATACGGAAACAACACATGAACAATGAACAATTTAAACAATGGAAATTGAAAATTGATAAAAAAGGTTTCAAAAAGTGTAATATTAAAGTAATGTTAATTTCATCCAAGAATGGTCGCATATGTCATGTGGATTTTGTTTAATTGTCATGAACGACACCAATTTGTCATCTACATTGGTAACCAGTATATAGATCAGAGATAAACATCGTAATGTAACTAAACATCAGTAAGTAAAATATATTGGGATGCTAAAATATAAAGAATAGAGAAAGAATAATGAGTAAGATAAATAAAAGGTAAAAGGAGAAAAAGTCACGGAGGAAACGTGACATAACAATTTAAAGAATACAGAAATTACCCCCCCCCCCCCCCCCCCCAAATCCGAACCCTCATGGTATACACGATAATCTGGATGGAGTAGCAGAATATAGAATAATAAATAAGGACAGTAGAGAGTGATGCATTGCTAAAAAAGAGAGAAAAAATAATAATTGTTTAAGAAACATCCCTGGGTGTTGAAACAGTAACAGATTTCGATGTACTCTAATTGGTGACAAATGCTAGAAGTTTACATGCGGACAACTGCCGTTCTCCTCTACACTTATGAAGAAAGGAACTAAACGGAATAAAATGTATTAAAACTCAAGATGACCAAATGTAGCTTCATTCGCTCATTTCCATTTACTACTTGAGAATGATTTGTAAACAACATATGATTAAGTAATAGAAATAAAGAACCAATTGGACGATGCTTACGAATTAGGGTTAAACGTCCAGTGACAAATATCATGTGCATATGAGAATGACAACACGTTATATGTACCCTGTTGTATTAGAAAGACACTTTCAGTCGGATTTGAGAACGTGCTTCTTTGAACAGACACAAAAATTGAGGCTGATTGAAAACGTTAATAATAAATTCATGCGTATTCCAGCGGCCAATCCATATCACACTATATTGAAGTGACACACCCTTCAATGAAATGCAAAGAAAGTCAAAATAAAAATGCTCTTACTAGTAAATCACAACCGAAATGAATGACAGACGGACATTCTTTACAAAACTTAATGAAAAATTGAAATCACGATATTTGAGGTTTGCGTTATTTCGCAAAGGTTTGCGTTATAACGCAAAGATTTGCGTTACAACGCAAAGGTCTGCGTTTTATCGCAAAGGTTTGCATTATAACGCAAAAGGTTTGCGTTGTAACGCAAATATAGGACGACAAATTTTAAAAAAAATGTGTTGCGCTAATTCGCTTCCGTAGGATACTGTTGCACCGTATTATCATTTTTTTTTTACTCAGGAACATCTCATTCTTAACTTTTTCTATAGGAAAATATAAAGGTAGCAAAAATAACTGTGGCTAAATTACTCTTAACTGACACAATTTCAATTGTCCAACCCATTAACAGACTTTATTCCCATAATTTTCACTAAAACGTGGTAATATTCACTTTTTATTACAATTATGAAATATTTACCAATGTAAATTTATGTTTTAGAACCAAAGTACTATTTTGTGTCCTTTAAATGATATCTAAAATTGTTTGTTCCGACTTTTATTTAAAAAAAATGCTATGCGTATAAGCATAAATACTACATACTTGCGCGACGCCTTTTGATTTTACTGAAAACTGCGTAGACTATGAAATGTTTTTACAAGTGGAAAATGTTCTATGATAGATATCATTTTGTCAGACAGTTTTCTTTTTTTGATTTGGTTCTTATAATATGCCAAAAATCTTTATATTTAATAGAGTTTAACATTAAATTGTGCGTTTTACTCTTAACAGACGTATAACCAACCCGATTAACAGACCAACCGCCGATATAGCCGCATACTCAATATAGATTAACCGACCAATCTCTCGGTTAGCCGAGTGTCGGCCGTGTGTACATTTCTTTTCATTTCAATTCATAAAACTTTGCTAAATAATTAATAAACAAAATGTATCATTTAACGTTCGATTTTCAAGAGTCGCCATTTTAATTAGATTAAACGAAACTAAGATTCCGTAATTTGTATTAGTTTATCATGTGACGTATTAAAGTTCAATCCGTCATCAAGGTCGATCGGAACTATCCGTCCGATCAGTCAATTACTTTTACTATAAGTCTGACGGATTGCTGACGTGAGTTTGACGCGAACTTGACTGATCGGTGACTGATCGATGACCGCTGACTGATCGCTGAAATAGTAACGCCTAAGGTTGCAAGTACTGTACCATTATCTTAGTCTGTCCATATCAATGATTTTGCCATATTCAAGGATTTGTATAGTAAGAAGGTTCTTTTACTATACAAATCCTTGCTATATCTATCTGCAAATGTGCCCCCCCCCCCCACAAGTCACTGTTCTATGCGATTAATTTATTGGGTATTACTATTATAGCATAATATACAGAATGGCATTCTTAATTGCCACCAATTGGGAAGAATTTGTAAAATAACTTGTTACAATGTTTGCCAAAATCTACCATAATCCTTAAAACTTTTAAAACAAATAAAAACAATAAAAGAAATTAAAAAGAATAAGTTAGAACAAAATATTGGGGCCAAAATGGAATCATTAATAGAATCTGTGATAACAAAAAACTCTAGAAAAGAATAGTATACAGACTAAGGTTTTTTAAGTGTGAGAAAAGACTTTTAAACAGTATAATTCAAATTCTAAAACAGGCATATAAATCATAACAAAGAGAGACATATGATATACTACTTTCATCCATCCATTCTCACAACTGTCATTCTGATTGGGAATGATTCATCAGGAAACCAATATAATCATAAGTCAGTTGACCTGTTATGTACAAAGAGGGATAACTCGAACATTGTTTTAAACATTTCAACACCACAGAGCATATAAACAGAAGACAGAACACATTAATTTATATAATGTATCTAATTGTTATTAGTAAAGACTTGGGTAAAGATTTTTTTTATATATTTTACAGACTGCTGCTACTTAGCGACAGACGAATATATGTCTTAATTTTGTATGCCATAACCATTGAATGTAAATGTGTTTGCTAATAAAATATTGTCTATTGTCAAAATGTAGCTGTTACTTCCATTTTGATTTGCCAATTGGGTATTTTTTCCAAACAAAA
Organism: Mytilus edulis; assembly: GCF_963676685.1. Taxonomy (NCBI): domain Eukaryota; kingdom Metazoa; phylum Mollusca; class Bivalvia; order Mytilida; family Mytilidae; genus Mytilus; species Mytilus edulis. The sequence continues at coordinate 14,097,876 of NC_092356.1, read as the reverse complement.
GGGTAACCTATTCTACAACTGAGAACAAATTGACTTAACTGGTAATACTTCTAACAGTCAGATATATATACAAACAAAGGAAGAAAGATGAGTTACTGATCATGATGCCAGTGGTGTCACCTTTGGTCTGATTTTGGCGAATTTCTGATAAAGGATTGGAAGAAGGCTATTGATGATAATCAATATATTGCTGCTGTGTTGATGGACCCCTCGAAAGCCTTTGATTGCATTCCTCATAATTTATTAATTTTAAAACTAAAGGCATATGGATTACCTGAAACAGCTTTAAGCTTGATAGACAGATATTTAAGTAAAAGAAAACAATGTGTAAAAGTTGGTATAGATACATGTATGAGTACCTGAAAAGATATATATAAAGGTGTGCCGCAAGGCTCTATATAAGGACCTGTACTTTTTAATATTTTCTTGAATGACATTTTTCATTTTGTGTCAAGCAGTTCATTGTATAATTATGCAGATGACAATACTTTGTCATAGTCACACTCTGACATAGACACTGTGGTAAATATTTTAGAAAAAGAAAGTTTAGAGCTAATAAATTGGTTCAGTCTAAAATTAAAATCATATGGAGGCCAACCCTGACAAGTTTCAGGCAATAGCCATAGGCAATAAAACTGAAAATAAAAATATTTCATTTAATTTAGATGGTAATATTATTCATTGTGAAAAAGAAGTGAAATTAATTGGTGTAACAATTGACTATCAGCTTAAGTTTGATGCCCATATTTTTAACATTTGTAAAAAGGCATCAATACAGTTACATTTACTTAAACGTATTGGTAAACATCTAACAAAATTAGGTAGACTTACTATATATTATTCATTTATTATGTCAAATTTTAATTATTGTCCTGTAATATGGCACTTCTATGGTGATTGTAATACCAGAATATAGAGAAAATACGGGAGCGTGCCCTAAGATTTATATATCAGTTATGGTTTTATTCATATCACGTGTTCTCCACCTAAGAATTTTCTTATAGAAAATCTAAATGAAGGACAAACATTGACTTCTACTTAAAAGTGCCATTCATAAAATAAACCTGACAATATTAGTTTTTTTTTCAAACACCATCGGACATCGATGGAAACACTTATTACAGACATAGAAACGTTAGACGATGGAAGAAATATAATGATCGACAATTCGTCAAACACACGTCTTGTTTTAAGTAGCCAAAAAAGGTGAATCAATAAAATTATTCAACTAAAGGATATTTGTTTCGGTGTTGCAGTCATAAACACTACAACGATTGCTGCAATATTAGTAAAAAAAGAAGAAAACTGCTATCGTCAACACCGAGGTAAAGTGTTATCCTCTCTCTGGTAAAGTGTTGTCCTCTCTCTGGTAAAGTGTTATCCTCTCTCTGGTAAAGTGTTGTCCTCTCTCTGGTAAAGTGTTGTCCTCTCTCTGGTAAAGTGTTGTCCTCTCTCTGGTAAAGTGTTATCCTCTCTCTGGTAAAGTGTTATCCTCTCTCTGGTAAAGTGTTGTCCTCTCTCTGGTAAAGTGTTATCTTCTCTCTGGTAAAGTGTTAGGGTTATCTTCTGTCTGGTAAAGTGTTATCCTCTGTCTGGTAAAGTGTTGTCCTCTCTCTGGTAAAGTGTTATCCTCTCTCTGGTAAAGTGTTGTCCTCTCTCTGGTAAAGTGTTATCCTCTCTCTGGTAAAATGTTGTCCTCTCTCTGGTAAAGTGTTGTCCTCTCTCTGGTAAAGTGTTGTCCTCTCTCTGGTAAAGTGTTGTCCTCTCTCTGGTAAAGTGTTGTCCTCTCTCTGGTAAAGTGTTAGTGTTATCTTCTGTCTGGTAAAGTGTTATCCTCTGTCTGGTAAAGTGTTGTCCTCTCTCTGGTAAAGTGTTATCCTCTCTCTGGTAAAGTGTTGTCCTCTCTCTGGTAAAGTGTTATCCTCTCTCTGGTAAAATGTTGTCCTCTCTCTGGTAAAGTGTTGTCCTCTCTCTGGTAAAGTGTTGTCCTCTCTCTGGTAAAGTGTTGTCCTCTCTCTGGTAAAGTGTTGTCCTCTCTCTGGTAAAGTGTTGTCCTCTCTCTGGTAAAGTATTATCCTCTCTCTGGTAAAGTGTTGTCCTCTCTCTGGTAAAGTGTTGTCCTCTCTCTTGTAAAGTGTTGTCCTCTCTCTGGTAAAGTGTTATCCTCTCTCTGGTAAAGTGTTGTCCTCTCTCTGGTAAAGTGTTGTCCTCTCTCTTGTAAAGTGTTATCCTCTCTCTGGTTAAGTGTTATCCTCTCTCTAGTAAAGTGATATCCTCTCTCTGGTAAAGTGTTGTCCTCTCTCTGGGAAAGTGTTATCTTCTCTTTGGTAAAGTGTTGCCCTCTATCTGGTAAAGTGTTATCTTCTCTCTGGTAAAGTATTTTATCCTGATTTAGAGTAATTTCTCGCAATTTGATTGGCTGATATTGTCCTAATAAATTTCAGTACAATTTTTTATTACGTCAATAGGAATTATCTCCCTTATTTATTAAGTCAATTGGGATTATCTCCCTTTTACCATTGACCTACTAAAAAATGAGTTGCTTCATAGTCCTAATATTTTATTTTTTCACAGTTTTAGATTAAATATCTAAAATATAATTAGTTGATATTGTCCTTACATTGAATTTAAATATAATAATATGCAATATAACAAAATCAGGATAAATTCGTTACACAGTGTTCAATTGTCCTAATACGGAATATATCGGGTTTGGCTTCGCCTCACCCGATATGAATTTTATTGACCCGATACATTCTCGTATTAGGACAATTACACACTGTGTAACTAATAATCCTCTCTCTGGTAAAGTGTTATCGTGTTATCTTCTCTCTGGTAAAGTGCTATCTTCTCTCTGATAAAGTGTTATCCTCTATCTGGTAAAATCTTAAAGCGTTATCCTCTATCTGGTAAAGTGTAATCTTCTCTCTGGTAAAGTGTTATCTTCTCTTTGGTAAAGTGTTATCCTCTATCTGGTAAAGTGTTATCTTCTCTCTCTGGTAAAGTGTTATCCTCTATCTGGTAAAGTGTTATCTTCTCTCTTGTTAAGTGTTATCCTCTCTCTGGTAAAGTGTTGCCCTCTATCTGGTAAAGTGTTATCCTCTATCTGGTAAAGTGTTATCCACTATCTGGTAGAGTGTTATCTTCTCTCTGGTAATGTGTGATCTTCTCTCTTGTTAAGCGTTATCCTCTCTCTGGTAAAGTGTTATCCTCTATCTGGTAAAGTATTATCTTCTCTCTGGTAAAGTGTTATCTTCTCTCTAGTAAAGTGTTAGTGTTATCTTCTGTCTGGTAAAGTATTATCCACTATCTGGTAAAGTGTTATCCTCTCTCTGGTAAAGTGTTATCCTCTATCTGGCAAAGTGTTATCCTCTCTCTGGTAAAGTTTTATCCTCTCTTTGGTAAAGTGTATTCTCTCTCTGGAAAAGTGTTATCCTCTCCTCTATCTGGTAAAGTGTTATCCTCTATCTGGTAAAGTGTTATCTTCTCTCTGGTAAAGTGTTATCTTCTCTCTGGTAAAGTGTATTCTCTCTCTGGAAAAGTGTTATCCTCTCTTTGGTAAAGTGTTATCTTATCTCTTGTAAAGTGTTATCTTCTGTCTGGTAAAGTGTTATCCTCTCTCTGGTAAAGTGTTATCTTCTCTCTGGTAAAGTGTTGTCCTCTCTCTGGTAAAGTGTTAGTGTTATCTTCTGTCTGGTAAAGTGTTATCCTCTGTCTGGTAAAGTGTTGTCCTCTCTCTGGTAAAGTGTTGTCCTCTCTCTGGTAAAGTGTATCCTCTCTCTGGTAAAGTGTTATCCTCTATCTGGTAAAGTGTTATCCTCTCTCTGGAAAAGTGTTATCCTCTCTTTGGTAAAGTGTTATCTTATCTCTTGTAAAGTGTTATCTTCTGTCTGGTAAAGTGTTATCCTCTCTCTGGTAAAGTGTTATCTTCTCTCTGGTAAAGTGTTGTCCTCTCTCTGGTAAAGTGTTAGTGTTATCTTCTGTCTGGTAAAGTGTTATCCTCTGTCTGGTAAAGTGTTATCCTCTGTCTGGTAAAGTGTTATCCTCTATCTGGTAAAGTGTTATCCTCTCTCTGGTAAAGTGTTATCCTCTCTCTGGTAAAGTGTATTCTCTCTCTGGAAAAGTGTTATCCTCTCTTTGGTAAAGTGTTATCTTATCTCTTGTAAAGTGTTATCTTCTGTCTGGTAAAGTGTTATCCTCTCTCTGGTAAAGTTTTATCCTCTCTTTGGTTAAGTGTATTCTCTCTCTGGAAAAGTGTTATCCTCTCCTCTATCTGGTAAAGTGTTATCCTCTATCTGGTAAAGTGTTATCTTCTCTCTGGTAAAGTGTTAGTGTTATCTTCTGTCTGGTAAAGTGTTATCCTCTGTCTGGTAAAGTGTTATCCTCTCTCTGGTAAAGTGTTATCCTCTATCTGGTAAAGTGTTATCCTCTCTCTGGTAAAGTGTTATCCTCTCTCTGGTAAAGTGTATTCTCTCTCTGGAAAAGTGCTATCCTCTCTTTGGTAAAGTGTTATCTTATCTCTTGTAAAGTGTTATCTTCTATCTGGTAAAGTGTTATCCTCTCTCTCTGGTAAAGTGTTGTCCACTCTCTGGTAAAGTGTTATCTTCTCTCTGGGAAAGTGTTATCCTCTCTCTGGTAAAGTGTTGCCCTAAATGTGGAAATCTGATTAAGCGGACTATTGTTGCGTACAAATCACAAGGTTTATTCCATATTGATAAAATATTAGTAGGTTTTTCTATATGAATGGGATTTTGAATAAATAAGCATATTCATCTGCGGAAAAGGGATATTCACCGCGCAAAACGTCGCGTGCTTTTACGTATATAATTTTGGTAAAAAAACGTTTGATGTACAATTGGTTTTGGTAAATATTTTTCATTACATTCATTTCTCTCGGAATATGGAATAAAACATTAACTGTCTTTTGTTTCGGTAAATATGTGGTTTAATTGACTTTTATCAAGGTTTATCATGCAAAAGCTAGGAATCAAGCAGTATAAGATGCCAACATGACCTTGTGTAACAAAACAGACTCAGAATTAATCAAATAAGAGGCAAAAAAATCGCGATACAGAAAACTAAAGTTTGAGCAGTTTGAGTTCTGACGTTGTAAGAAGGGCAAACTACCTACTCCATTGGTCCAGTTTTCAACCAAAATAAAGTTGCTTGGGTGATTATAGTATAGGGTGATTAAGGCGCATCACGTCAATTAAGCTCGAATTAAAACAGCTGAAAAGCCAAATTAAACATAAAGTTGAATATCACTGACAGCAAAATAAATCGAACAAATTCAAATTGTAGCATATACATCTAAGGTTATCTTACTGTGGGTAGAAACCCGTAAGTCTTGAATATTTCAAAAACAGAAAAGTTACAGAAAATGCTCGTATCACTGAATTTCAAATCAACCCATTATAGAAAAAGAATTATGATAGTATGATTAACTGAAAACTTAGAATTGATCATGTAAATTGGTGATTTAGAACAGTACGTTGATTTTAGTTTTCACAGATATGAACCTTAACTTTTGTACAGATAATACAATTTCATTAAGTTAAGTCATACGAAACAGTGAAAAATAATTCACCCATCCATGACAATCTTCAGAAGTTTTTTTTCCTTTCGGGTAAAACCAAAGACTTAAAAATTGGCGTTGTCTGTCCATTAACCACGTGGCATGTAGGAGTAAGAGCATAGACTAGTCCGAATAATGTTTCCGAGAATGTTAGCATGTCATCCGGCAGACTTCTCATCCTCAATATACAACTGATTTGCGACTAAACGTTAACAAGCCATGCATCCATCTTCCTTATTATTCGAAGGAATCGAAACCAAACTCCCCTTCTAAGATGGAAATGACTTTTGGATATTATCCAATAACTCGAAAATTGTATGCTAGTGCCCAGCCTTTTAATCAACACGTGCATGCATGTATCACCCTCTTCCATGATATCATGGGTAATAGAAATGTTCTTACACAAGCAAAAGAGTCATGTAAGAGTCGTGTAAGTATGAAAATTAGAATACTAGTATGTGACATGATTGCCAATTGAACAACTCTTCACCAGAGACAAAATGACGTAAAAGAGTACCATACGGTCTTCAACATTGGGCAAACTCCATATTGTAAAGCTAGTTGTAAAAGGCCTTAGTTTAATTTTATACAAATTACAAGTAATAACTGTTATTTAAGTCAATGGATGCGTGAACTGGACTTCTTTCAGTTTGTTCGTAAATTGTCCAAGTATACATATCCATAATTTGGACTTTATTTTAAGTTTGAGAGTGAACCGGTCGGAAATACTCGGTAAACAAACTTCTTCTATAATGAACTCCCTGATACTCGGTAAACAAACTTCTTCTATAATGAACTCCCTGATAAATGCACATTAAATATTTTGGTCATTCGATTTTCCATTGATGAGGCCAAAAACATATATATTCTCTTTTCCTGTCTTCTTGCAGAACAAAACAGGATATGCATAGGTTGGAAGGTAGGTGAAATTATATACTTTTTAAGATATATTTCACATAGATCAAGAAAACGTTTTGGACTTTAACGGTGCTTGGCCAAAATATATTGACTATTACTATAGTTTACCTGAAATATCTTTAAACTGTATTATCACTATCATGCGCTTTGTACTTTAAGTGTTGACTAGGGTATATAAATATGACTAGTTTGACTACTACCAGTCGGCAGACGTTAGGGAAAAAACAATTTTATAAACAAATACAGATTTATCTAGAGGATAATGTTTCTGATCTTGCTGTGTATGCAAATAAAAGGAAATGTTGTTTAATTGTCATTGAGATAGCTTTCCAACAAAATAGTTGAATAGATCTACGAATATGAAAACCCAATACCATTTAGTAAGCTATGGATGGATGATTTATAAAAATAAATAAATGTGAAACAATTCGAAACTGATAAAAGCTTACAGATTTAAAAGATATGTCCTTGCTTGGTAAAGACGTTTGCAGAGAAAGACATATTCATATCCCCTTATCAAGCTTCATATGCAAACATTGATAAGGCCTTTTTGCAAATGTCATTCCATACATTGACTTGCCGAGACAACCGCCTTTATTCTCCTAATCCAGGATCCGCACCTGGGGCCGTGGCCCGTATGCATAAAGCTACTTAAGTTAAGATTTTCCTTAGTAAACACTCAAGTTAAGGAAACTCCGCCCTTTTTATCTAAGTGGTATGCATAAAAAATCTTAAACTAATAGTTGTTTTAAGTCACGCCCACAAAACTTAAGTGGTATGCATAAAACTCCTTATACTAATGAAACGCCTAAGATAACACTTAAGTCTAAGGTACCTATAGAGCTACCTTAAATTTTCAAAAATAGTTAAAAATTAGTCGAAAGTTTGCGTTTTTGGTAGAACATTATTATGTTACCTACAATTTGATTGATTAATATATATATATCAGTAATAAACTAATTATTCGTTTATTTATTGCTAAATAATAAGTAAATATTAAAGATCATCGTTATTTTCACGTATAATCAACAAATCAAGAAATAACAGTGGGTAGTTATATATACTATTTCCTAATCTCGATGTTATGTATACCGAAAAGTACTGAGTGTTCCACACATGTATTTCATGGTACTTTTTTTCTTTTGTTTACTTTGTACGTGCACGGGTTTTTTTTAATTATTAAAATACACCGCACGGTATCAATTTTAACCGTTAGTTAAAAACCGAATCAAGGAATGAAGAGAGCATGAAAAACCACACTTTATATATGTTTGGGGGTGGTTTCTGTTTTGCCGGGTGGATGGGGTTGGGGGGGGGGGGTGCGTCATTTGAACTTTCAATTCAGTTTTATTCTAAAGATGTAGGGCATATCCTAATTTTTTGTTCACTTACCGGGACAAAATCGAAAAGTTTTAAGACCTACCCAGAGGTGGATTTCTTTCATGAAAGGGGGGGGGGATATGAAACAATTAGGTTGATTGTTTGGAATCACTGTTACGGCAGTCAGAAGTCCCCATGGAATTCGTCGGTTAAATAAGGTATTTGTGATACCTTACTCGTTTTAAATTATTTTTTCATATTACCTTATATATTCAGAGAGATATATTGCGGTTCGAAAATATTTCTAAGTTCGTTAAGATGTGGAGAATATACTTACTGTAATAATTTGTTTTAGTTAAGATTGTAGAACTTTTGAAATATACCCTAGTTTGTATATGGATTTCTGGAAAACAATCTACCCTCCCCCTTTTGTTGTTGTAAAAGGGAAGTGATAAAAATGTTAATTTCACATCAAAATAGAGCTATAAGCAAATGTAGGCAAGGGTTCTGGACAGGGAGATGGCAGCGCATAATAAGCTCAACGATAAGTGAACATTTTATTGAAAAAAAGTGTTTTGTAAAATTATTTGTTAGCACATGCATGCTTACAATGCTGTACTCAGTCTTGTGCTACGCCACTGATTTAACCTTGATCATGTTTTGTTAGAGTTTAAAACATATTGTTGTCTCCAGAAAATATTACACCCATGAAAGATAATTAAAGATTAAGTAGAGGAAAGTTTTGGATTACCAATGCTCATCCGTCAAAGCATCAACCATGAAAAGCGTTGTCTTATTAATATGCGCCAATTGTTCATCATTAAACTATGTTACGTTCTATTGAATTTTTTTACATGCCTATATCAATTTAACCCCAGCTCTTTAAAATAAAAGCATGTATTGATCAATAAATTAAAATAATCATAACAAACTTTTACACGGATGAGTACATGTGATGAGCTAATATTTATCATACGGTAACTAGAGAAAGGTCCCGATTTAAGTATTCCTTAGTTAAGTGAATACTTAAGTAAGTTTATGCATACCATTTAAGAATTTGACTTAACTAAGGAAATTCTTAGTGAAATCTAAGTTTAAGGAATACTTAAGTTAAGATGTTTTATGCATACGGCCCCTCTGTCTTTAACGAGTAGGATTTACTCTCCTTTTTATGTTTATGATCTTATAATTGTATTCGCCGGAAGCGTTTAAAGTATTTTGTGGCGTATTGTTGTTGTTCTATTCCGTTACCCTAGTCTCTATATTTTTCTGTTTTCTGTTTTGTGTACGTCTGTTGGTCCGTTGTCAGTTTATTTGGACTAATGAGTTCGAATGTTTCTTTTGTTAAAGCAAATGAGAGATGGTATTTAAATGGAAATTCAATAGATATGTGTGATGAATTTGTATATCTGGGTATTTTATTTAGATACAAGTGTGGACACAGATGAGTGTGGATAGTATGTATGGATGTTTGACAGTGTCTTATGACAAAATGAGTTCTATGTTTTTTCTATATGGTGTTATTAACTATGTTGCACGATGACAACCAATCTGAGCATTATGAGTGTTATTTATTAAATTTTTTATGCCCCCACCTACAATAGTAGATAGGCATTATGTTTTCTGGTCTGTGGGTCCGTTCGTTCGTTTGTCCCGCTTTAGGTTAAAGTTTTTGGTCAAGGTAGTTTTTGATGAAGCTGAAGTCCAATCAACTCGAAACTTAGTACACATGTTCATTATGATATGATCTTTCTAATTTTAAAGCCAAATTAGACTTTTGACCCCAATTTCACGGTCCATTGATCATAGAAAATGGAAGTGGGAGTTTCAGGTTAAAGTTTTTGGTCAAAGTAGTTTTTGATGAAGCTGAATTCCAATCAACTTGAAACTTACTACACTTGTTGCATATGATATGATCTTTCTAATTTCAAAACTCATAACTGCTCCAAAAGTAATCTGATAGAATTTCAAGCATTTTAAGCCAATATTATCAACATCTACTAATGAGTCTTAATATGTCTACATATCTAAAAAATCATAGTATTCAAAAGGTAATGCAAAATTATTCCTTTTCATTTTTTTTGTTATATGGATACACATTTGAGTGATACATGTACCAATACAATATTTGTTGTGGTATGAAAGTGCAGTAATTAGCATTTACTGTAACTATGTTAATTCACACAAATTGAAAAATAAACAAATGAATGGACCAGATGCTCCGCAGAGCCCAGCTTTATACGACTGCAGAGGTCGAAGCCTGAACAGTTGGGGCTAGTATTGACACAACATTCAAGCTGGAAACAGCTCTGAGTTTGAATTGTGATTAAATAGATGACACAGCTTAGGTTTCTGACACAGAATGAATGTGGTCTAATGAACTTAAATATTTGTTTTGCTTTTGTGTTAGGAGCAATTCACTATGCTGCTGAATATTAATCCTTTCAAACAAAAATATCTAAAGAAATTTTCTTTTTAATTTCTGAAATGAGAAACATTTAGAGGAGACAAACTTCAGTTAAGAGATCAGAAACTAAAAAAATGTATAATTTTTCCATTTGTAAAAGGGCATACCCTAGAAAGTGCTTGCAATCACTGAATGGTTATTAATGACTGCTTTAATTTATCAGTTGGTATTAAAGTGAATATTGCATTGTATATTGTATAATTGATTTAAGTTGACTGAACAAAGAAAGATAACTCCAATTTTCAAAGAAGATTTCATAAAGCATTGGTATTAGGTAATTCAAGAACCATTCTGGACAAACTCCAATTAAGGGTCTTGAATTTACAAAAATGTTTGTTTTTGGTCCGTAATTATTAGACTGTTTGTCCCATAACCCACACAATATATCCGAACCTTCTACTTATGGTATTAAACATTGTGGTACAATTTCAGAACAATTGAAATACTTATACACAACTTTTTAAACCGACACTAGATTAAAGCTTGTTTTGGGCACCTTTGTACCCCTTATTCCTAAACCTTAGGGACCATAACCCCCAAAATCAATCCCAAGCTTCCATTTGTGGTTATAAACGTTGTGTTATAATTTTGTTGATTTCTGTTGACTTATAATAAAGTTATTATCCAGAAACCATCTTTCGGACAGGATACCAATTTACGACCCCAAATTTTTTGTGGTTGTATAAAAATGTTGAACATGTGCAATGAAGTATAGTTTTAGAAATCGATTAGGGAGCTACCATTTGATTTTTATGGGGGGGGGGGGGGGGGGCTAGGATGAAAAATTTTGTCCTGCCTTTTTTTTTAGTTGTAATCTCTGTCCTGCCTTTTTATTTTTCAGTCTATTCGGTCCTGCCTCTTTTTTTCTTAGCTTATCCTGACTTTTTTACAACAATTGTCATCCTGCCTTTTTTTTTTTGCCAAGTTACTCATCCTGTCTTTTTTTTAACTCAAAATCCTGTCCTGTCATCAGCAGGCAATACGGATGTATTAAAACAACCTAGCATCATATTGCTAGTAGTGGGAGTAGCATTGTCCGGTAAATTTGTTCCCACTTTTTTTTATAAAATGTATGGTTCAAATCAAAATAGAATGCTTTTATCTCCTGAATACTTACATTGTACATAGAGATGATACTACTTTGACAAATCCTTGTCCATTAGAGTTGTCTGTCAAATCTTAATTTCACAAAGAATGAATTGCATAACAATGAACTGAGCTCAAAGCAAAGTACTTTAATAATACACTTAGACAAAGAGCTAAATCCAGTGATATACTTTGTACTACAGGTCCTTCATGACCATCCATCCACCCAAACCATATCTCAATAACATTCCATACTACATGATTGGATTCAGAAGTCCTGAAAAAGACATGACTTTTTTTATCTTGTTTTAAGTATATATGCACAGGTTAAACCTTTATTGTGGATATAATCATTCAGTATCTAGCAACTATCAATTTGCTTCATGCACATATTGATATAGGTTGATTGCTCCTCTGTTGGAAATTAGAACACACCTCCATCTAATTTTAGTCAACTGACGAAGAAAAATTCAAAACTATATAAAATGTTATCTAATATAAAATTGAGAAAGGAAATGGTGAATATGTCAAAGCGACAACCACCCGACCATAGAGCAAACAACAGCCGAAGGCAACCAATGGGTCTTCAATGTAGCGAGAATTCCCGCACCCGTATCTAAGACTTGTCAGTGTCTATTTCCTTTGCCACTGAATAAGATTCCATATTTACAACCAATGAAAATCAAATATCCCTCTAATAGACTTAGCATTGAAATCGTTTTCTAAAATGGTAGTTATGTGGAACCTAGAACTAAATAAATTGAAACAATATATCTTAAATATTTCAAATGCATGTACATTTAATAATTCTCCAAAATTCACTTTATTTTTCCTTTTTTGGTTTTCTGTTGGAGACTGTATATTGACCTCTATGTAGCCTTTTCAACTTATAAAAGGGGGGATACATTTCCATAGAATTAAACTTTTCTGAAAGAATTGATTCCATTTATTTTCAATAAACAATAAATATTGAAGTCTATAACAGGCATCTAGGAACAGGCTCAACATTATTTCTAAACATGTATTAATATATACCAAAATGTGGACAAACCTACATTAAATATTCTACTTCAACGACTTTAATTAGTGGAGTAGATCAAATTAAAAAGTCACAATGGTTAAAAACTCCAATGGCAGTCTTTCCTGCTAAAATCTTGATGCGTAGAATGTGATATACCATTTTTGGGTCTATATACTGTCCTTTAAATTTAGGTCATTTTGACACGGCAAAATATGAAAAAAAAATGTAAACTATGGTCTGGAAAGCACACAGTTTGTGATATTTTAAGGTATCTTTACTAAGAAAACCTGCAAATCTCAGTGGCAGATCCAGAACTTTTCAAAAAGGTGTGGGGGCTCTGATGGACCAGAGGGTTGCCCACTCCCATCAAGCTTCAATGATTTCTTACATATATGTCATAAGCTAAATTTCCCCCACCCCCTTGGTCTGTCTATGCATCTGTTTATCGTTCTGCGAAATAGTACTAATACTAATTTTTCCCCTCCCTTACCTGGCCCTAGACAGTTGCTTACCTTTGTAAACATTTTATAATTATAGTCAGGTATATATTGATTGAGAGTAACTTACATAGTAGTTAATGGGACTCTTTTTCACACGGTTCTGTGAAATATAATACGGCAAATATATACCCGTACATACTATCCGCATAACACAGAAATCTGATAGATTTTCACTCCTCTGGGAAAAATCAACCTGTGAAATGAAATACCATGCCTGGAAAAAAATTACCGGGACAAATTATCCTCAGGATAAAATATCACAGAGGACGAAATAAACCGTTACATTACATGAGAAGCCGGTTTGGTTACAAATAATTATGTCACGTGAAGGCGCACTGACGTCACAATTTGCATTAATTTTGCAATACACTACAGTTCACTCATACAGAACCCATTATCATGCAAACATGCAACGTGAATGTGATTGGTTATCAAATAATACAGAATTTATGCACGTACAGTTAATATAGAAGAAATTAGTTCATCAAATGTGAGTTCGTGATCTTGTGGTTAAGACCGATGGCTACAGTGCTGAAAGTCCTGAGTTAGATTCTCACTTGGGGTGCTAAAAATATCAGTACATCAGAAGGGTAATTTTCACCCTCTCACACACATCTTTGTTAATGTTCCGGGATTGTTGAAAACTTGCATATTCATCAATATTTGATTTTGTGGTTTTAACAATCCAGACAGACAAATAGCAATAAGGTGTTTAGGAAAACATGACCTAAAACCTCCTTCATATATGACAAAAATACATGGGAACTCATATTGAATGGTCAAATGTGTTCAATATGAAAATTGAAATTAAGATGGTAAAATCAAATATTAGCCGTTACTGTAAATGGACTTAAAGTATGACTTTTCAGCAAATTTAAAGGGAAATGACACGGAAGGGGCCAAATAGTGTTCAAGGGGAGCAAATGCTATTTAAATTAGTATGCAGGTTTTAAATATAGAGGGAAGTTGAGTCATCTTTTTGGGTGAAGTTAAATACTGACTAGTGTGTGGTTCTCATTGGGTCTAAGCGTGACCAATATTGACAATTTTTCGCAAGCGTGAAACGTGAAAGTCAAATTATTGTGTCATGAAAACGGGAAATGAGGTCTGTCGTGAAAACGGGAAATGGGGTTCTGCAGGACCCCGGAAATGACAAAAAAATGAAAATTGCTCATGTACATAGTGTAAGCGGGATATGGGAATCTGACAAAACAGTAAGTGGGATCTGGGATCAGAACACCCCCCCCCCCCCCCCCCCCCCCCCCCCCAATGAGACCCCCTTATGTAGATTTACCTTCTAATTCTATATAAAAAAACACAACTAAGAACTACGTTTAATTCACTTTGACTACTGATATGCAAACCTAGAAATATTTCATAAAATAGTGATTGAAAGATTCATAACACTTTGAAAGGATAATTCAGACACGTGTTACGCGGGGAGCATGTTTTAAATTTGTTTACAAATAATAATGTCACGTGATCGCGCACTGACCTCAAGTTGCATCGCCCTTACAATTCACTAATCCATGACCATTTTCATGCAAACATGCAACGTGAATGTGATTGGTTATCATATAATACAGAAATAATGCATGCACAGTTTAAGAAGAAATTAGATCAATAAATCGATGCGATTTTCACTTTTGACACGAATAGGTCGGGTTGACATTACTGTCATCGGAGATAATATTGAGATAAATGGGATAAAACGGACCGTCAAAAAGGTCTAGAGGAGCACATCAGTAGAACCTTAACATTAATAAGTAATACTTACCAAAATTTCTCTAACTAAAGAACTATATAACTGAAATTTCACAAAGATAACGGTAAACATTTTGTTGATGGTGATGATGCTATTATCGATCCGTTGAATTCAGGGTCAACGGAATTTTTTGCGTTGCGTTTAAATCATTGAGGCCATCTATTTTTATTGCGGGTTCCACATATATAAATCGGAATTGAAGAAAAAATGGAATGTTGTTAGCAGAATCAAAACAGAAATGATGAACATTGCAACATTTTCAGCAAAATATAAATAGGATGGAGGATCTACATGTGTATTCACATTATTTGTAAACTCTCCTTATTCATGTGAAGCGTGTGCTTTACATCGAGGCTTGCTATGCTTATCATTGACGCCACAGTACTTCAACCAATCAGACAATGTTTATTTTGGGCATTTGACTTTTTTTAACTCAGATTTTGGAATATTTTAATCGAAATTATAGAAAAATGGAATGTTGTTAGTACATATAAAATAGAAAATGATGAATACTTTCAGCTAAAGATAATTTGGATGGGGGTTCTGTGTATTCACATTATTTGCACAACTCTCCTTACTGATGCCATATTTTGGAATTTCCGTGACCTAAATGGTTCGCGAAAATTAATATTTTTATATATAGTATAGTAATAATGGTTATTTTACATACACTAAAAAATCATTAGCAAACCAAGGTCGTAAAGCATTATTTAGCCTGTATAGTAAATTGCAGGATGACTGTTTTAATTTTGAAACTATGCTGTCATTGTTTGACACGTATGTAGCAAGTATTTTGAATTATAGTTGTGAAGTTTGGGGAAATCACAAATGTGATGATATCGAACAAGTTCAAATGAAATTCTTAAAACGTATATTAAAGGTGAAAGCATCTACTGTTAATTATATGGTTTATTGTGAGTTGGGACGATACCCTATGTTTATAGAAAGATATTGTCGAATGTTAAAATATTGGTTAAAGCTATTATGTACTGATAACTGTATTCTTAAATGTTGTTATGAAGAAATGCTCGAGAGATGTAATAAAAAACCAAACGACAAATATAACTGGGCCTGTCGAATTAGAGACATATTATACATAGAATGAAATTCAAAACAGTGTGGTTGTGGCCATTGATTGACACATTAAATTCATCCATTGACTGGGACAATTTAGGTGAACGTTTGTATGTAACGACCATTGCTCACTGTGTACTTTTTAAAGACACTTAAACTATGGGGTCACCAAAGGTTCTCAACACCTTAATAAAGTAATTCGAAAAAATTAATCAGAAATAACACGATGTTTTGATTTATATCAATTATATAAATCAAAACATAAAGGTTATTTCTGATTAATTTTTCGAATTATTATATAATTAAAAGCGTTAAGAAACCTTGGTGACCCACAGTTTAAATGTCTATCGTAGGTACGTCGTGAACAGTGGTCGTTACAGACAAACGTTCACGTAAATTGTCCCAGTCAATGAATGAATTTAATGTGTCAATCAATGGCCACAGCCACACTGTTTTGAATTTCATTCTATATGGGTTCCAGGATATTTGGTTATATCAGGGTGTAAAAAATGTGGATTTGTTTTTAAGTGAATTCAAAGATAGAGTAAAGGGTAGCTTTCATAGTGAAATGAACTCATTTTTTGAAGACTCGCCAAAATGTATGTTGTATAGATATGTATTTGACCCCAACATGTTACAATTTTATTTAGATCATGCTGTAAATTATATTTATAAACCATTTATTTGTAAATATCGCATATCTGCTCACTGTTTGAATATAGAAACTGGTCGATTTTATAATATCGAGAGACATCATAGACTTTGTAATATGTGTGATAAACAAGTAATTGAGGATGAATATCATTTTATTTTAGTTTGTGAAAAGTATAATGAACTTCGAAAGAAATTTATCAAACCTTATTATTGGAGAAAACCTTCTAATTTTAAACTCATACAACTGCTATCTGTTCATAATGTAAAGGAACTTAACAATTTAGGGAAGTTTTTATTTCTGGCCGAGAAGGCACGTATTTAATTTAATCATTATAAATGCTAAATATGTGTTATGTTTTATCATACTCTGTTGTACTGTTATATGGGTATACCTACTTATATGATTTTTTGTCTAATTGTTTAAATGTAAATATATTTCACTGATGTAATTGAATATTTGTAATATTTATATTCTATAAGCTGTATTGCTTACGAATAAAAGATTATTATTTGTTTATTCCTCCTCTATTTTAGCATGCTTGCATTAAGCTATAGTAATTTGACCACAGTTACATATTTATTTACTTGACCTATATAAGGCACAGTTTATATTAATTTCACCTACATAGTAAATCAAGATATATAATCGGATTATAACTAATCCATGCATATGTTCAAAAACAAAACATTAGTCTGGTCATACATAAATCACTATTAACAATAAATCTTGGATTAAAAACATTTACAACCTATAATTGATATTTTATTTATTTTATTTTATAGTACAAAACACATAACAAGGTAAGAAAAACATGTTTCTATTCAAAGTTCTCTTTTTAATAATATTTTGATATGAGCGTCACTGATGAGTCTTATGTAGACGAACCGCGCGTCTGTCGTACTAAATTATAATCCTGGTACCTTTGCAAACTATTTAATGACTTTTAATTTTGGGTTATTTGTCGGACACTTTTGTAGTCTGGAAAGAGGAGGAATCCTTCATTTCTGTGCTCTTTATATTTTAAGGTAAATTTACTCTGGTCCTCAATATTTCTATTATATCTTAGCACCATTATTCACCATTCTTTATCATCTTGTCCTATTTTTCTCTATTTCTCGTTTATTTTGTTCATTTCTCTGTAGTACTGGTTTACTATTCACTATTCTGTTTATCCCATCCAGATCTTCGTGTTGTACTTCCGGTTGCAGAACAGAATGTCAAATATTGATCTAGATAAGGATTTACAAAATAGAGAAATTCAGTGAATGGGAGAAAAATATAAAGAATGAAGAAAAATGGACTAAAAGAGTAAAGAATAATCTTATTAGATAATAACGGGGTGATAATACATATATATATATATAAAAAAGAGAATTTTGGACAAAACATATAATGATTAGGACATAATAGCCGAAAAAAATTAAAGTATACAGAAATGAGGGACACTCATCCACATTCTCATATATATATATAAATCCAAAACATAAATAAAAATTAAACAACAGTGTTATGCATACGCCATGGATTTTTTGTGTGTTTAATAATGATTATATGCAATTTTACATATACATTAAATTTACAAACGTATAGTTGAGAAGGTTTAACTATTAAATCTAATTTGATTTAAATATTTAAACGCACAACAAAACGAAGTAAGACATTCTCATAAAAGCCCAGCTAAAGGGGAAACAAATAGAACAAAATATTTCAAAATATTACATAATTGGGTTGACAGGTCTATTTCATCGATGAAATTGATTTGAACATCAACCATTTTTCAAGAGGGTGGTAAAGTGTTATTTTCGTGCAACGTGTTTTGCCATTTTTATTTCACGTGCAGCCGTGAAAAAGGTTCGTTATTCACCGTGTTTCGTGAAATCGGTAAAAAGATCAACGTGCAAGAAATTTTCAATTGTTCGTTCATCGTGAAATGGCAATTTTTTTCGCGATCTTCCGTGCAGATACCCCACTTTAAGCCCCTCATTTAATAATTGAATTTGTTTTTTAAAATCAAACAGTATTGTTCCGAATTTCAAAATTAAAAATTAATATGCATACTAAAATAGTACCACTAAAGTGTTGATGTCTTTGTATATGAAGTCATATATAATATATTTAATACTCATAAAATACCGGCCAAAGAGAAAAATAAATAGAACAATATATTATCAAAATATTACAAAATTGGGATGACAGCTCCATTACATCGGTGAAATTCGTCTTCTGTAAATGAATATCAATTATAAATTAAATAACTGATTTTGTTTAAAATCAAACAGTTATGTTCCAAATGTCAAAATTGATTTGCATATATATTCTTTAAAGTCCTGTATATAAATGTTAATGTCTTTAAATATGAATTGATATATAAAGGGATTTAATTGTCATGGATGACACAGGCGTTGATGTAAACACACTTGTTTAATTATGTGTTCGTGTGGTTGTTATGTGCACAACTATTCCTATTATATTAACATCGGACACTTAAATAAGACACTTGAACTAGAATAAGCATGTAGATGAGTGCAAATTATGTTTAATTGAACTACCAACGGTATTTAGATATCAGAAGATGTGGCATTGGTGCCAATGAGACAACTCTTCACCCACGTCACAATTTATGAAAGTATTTATTTATTTTGAGTGCTTGCTTTCTGTTGTTTATATGTTTTTAAGGGGTTCGGGTTTTTTTGGGGGTGGAAGGTAGAATATAGGTATCAAAGGATTGAAATATAATACGCCAGACGCGCGTTTCGTCTTCATAAAACTCATCAGTGACTCTCAGATCTAAAAAGTTATAAAGCCACAAGTACAAAGTTGAACGGCATTGAGGACCCAAAATTCAAAATAGTTGTGCAAAATTCGGCTGAGGTAATCTCTTCTTGGGATAAAAAAAAAATCCTTATTTTTTCGAGAAATTCAAAGTTTTGTAAACAGGAAATTTTCAAAAATTACCATATAAATGATATTCATGTCAACATCGAAGTGCTGACTATTGAGCTGGTGATACCCTCGGGGACGAAACGTACACCAGCAGTGTCATCGACCCAGTGGTGTAAATACATCAATACTTTTGCATAGGTACCAGTATGTCTGTACTGAAAATGTGTAGTACTGGAAATTTACTTTTAATGTTTATTTCTATTTTATTACTTAAGATATATTGTAATATTCAAGGACCTGTAATTTACAGTACTTGATTTGTACAACATTTTTTTGGTACAGAAATAATACCAATAGTGATCACAATATTCCATGTTTGAATATTATAACTGAAATTTGAAATAGACAAACTTTCAAAATGCTGAAAATGTAACGGTGTAACCAATAATGTGTGGTTCTTAAATTTTAAGTTCAAATCAAGTACTGTAAAATACAGGTACATAAATATTACAATAATTTTAAAGTAACAAAATAGTACTGAATATTAAAAGTAGATTTCCAGTACTACAGATTTTGGGTACAGAAATAGTACCTATGCAAAAGTAGCTGTGTAGTTATCAAAGGTACCAGGATTATAATTTAAGCGCCAGACGCGCGTTTCGTCTTCATAAGACTGTGGATATGAGCGGAATGATGAAAATATCATGAACATCAAGGCTAAGAGTAGAAGAACAAACAGTCCACAACATACCGCGTCATAACAGAGTGTCTAAACATTTAGGAGGAGTCCACAACATACCGCGTCATAACAGAGTGTCTAAACATTTAAGAGCAGTCCACAACATACCGCGTCATAACAGAGTGTCTAAACATTTAGGAGCAGTCCACAACATACCGCGTCATAACAGAGTGTCTAAACATTTAGGAGCAGTCCACAACATACCGCGTCATAACAGAGTGTCTAAACATTTAGGAGCAGTCCACAACATACCGCGTCATAACAGAGTGTCTAAACATTTAGGAGCAGTCCACAACATACCGCGTCATAACAGAGTGTCTAAACATTTAGGAGCAGTCCACAACATACCGAGTCATAACAGAGTGTCTAAACATTTAGGAGCAGTCCACAACATACCGCGTCATAACAGACTCTCTAAAGATTTAGGAGCAGTCCACAACATACCGCGTCATAACAGAGTGTCTAAACATTTAGGAGGAATAAAGAAAATAGGATCAGAAGATAATTATGAAAATGTACTGATCCTTGTAGGTGCATGTTGCATAAATACATTTAAGCGCTTTTAAAACACTTTAGTGCTGCCGACACCACTGAAACCGGCACTAGCGACCATCTTGAACTTATCGCAAGATGTAAACGTTTCTCATGTGTTGAAGGTCTCGCTGTTACTCTGAGATAAATAACAGCAATTAAAGTACTAGGCCCGCATGTATAAAGCTACTTCTGAGTAGACGGACTTTTCTACATGTCAAACGAAAAACTAGTACTCCTAGATTCCTTAACTTCAGAGGTTTAATTTATACAGCCCCTGTTTGTTTGATTTGGGTGTTGTCTAGTTTGAGTCAGGATTTTTCTAATTAAGTGATGATTTGTACCTCTTTCGATCATTACTGAAAAATTATTTATATTAACCTTGATATTTGAATTTGTAGAAAATTAAGTCTAACTTGTAAACATGATAATAATAAAAATTATTTCCATTATCAAAAATTACGTCAATGTATTTTTATCCTTGGGTTGCTTTCAAGATTTATGTGTGGGACTTCTTATTTATTCTTGAGCATGTTGCATTACGACTGATTCTGCATGTTAACTTATATTTCCTTTAAAATTATTTCTCAATATACTGCAGTGCTTAAACAACTATTTTCATTCATTTCAGGTTCACATATGAAAGAATTAAAAAGTTCTCCAATAACAATTAACATAAAAAAAAATCAAATTAAAACAATTTAAGTAAGTTCGTCACAATAACATACCAAATCTAACCTAACAATATTCAAGTTATTATTGGGCAACACTTCGTGAATTTAGAGAATACATAAACGTCGTTCTATGTAATGCTTTACAAATGAAATTAACCTTTGGAGGGGGTTAACCTTCAATTAGGCTTAATTATTGGCACTTATTTTCTACCTTTATAGCATATATATAACGAAATTCATCATTTTACATCATAATAACAAATTTAATTTGGTAATCTAATATAATTTTGAATTTATTGATGAGGAATACTTTTCTCTTATATTATTTTAAATTTCAGTCCGAGAGTTTGAAATGAATATCGTAAATCAACAATGGATAAAGAAATTAAAAATTAAATACCACCGTGATGTGTATTGAGACGTTCTTACCTGTAATCAGTTTATAATCAGCGATACATTTCATTTTTGATTGATTTACGTGACGGGGCAGTTGTAATTAAATGGTCAAATACATTTCAATTGTGGAGCTTATAAAAGTAAAGATTTTGACATAATGTTACTTTTGAACATGGAGAAAGATGGAGATAAAAATTCCTCACCAAGGAAACATATTCATAACGCCAGGTATAGACCCTAATTTTATTTTCAATAGTTAATGCATCCCTTTTAGTTGCATACATAATAATGGTATGAAAAGGAAATTCAATTGTTTTACTGGGTATTTTTAGCTGCCGAGGAGGCACTTTTAAAATGTTTTTGGGCTATCGAATATTCAAAAATTTCAGGTGCAGTAATGATAAATTGTCAATTACAAATGTCCGTCAGGTGAAGAATTTCTGAATAGTTCTGATTTTTTTTTAAATTTCTATATTTTGTGAGAAAAATAATGTTGCCTCTATACTTTGCTTAAAACTTTAAAATTTAAAAAAATCAATTTTCCTACTGCCTTTTCAAAACTTTGACAGTGATATACCTGATAAATCAAAATTTCACAAACTAAAAATTTGAAACTAAAAAATGTTATTCTTGGATTATAATATTTAAATATTTTACAAACTCAATGCCATTTCAAAATTCGAAATGTTTAGGCGTTAACGATACATGAACAGCTGCCAATTGCATTACATATCTTACATGTTTCAGAATTATTCTTTAAAGATACGATGCTACAGCCGATGACAAAAAGAATACAAGTTCAAAAATAGAAACAAAAAGATATTTGAAATTTGAAAACGTGAAAACAATGAAATTTGTTGTCAATGAAAAATCTCTATAATAATGAAATTTAGACTCAAATTTCCAACATAAAAGTTTCGATTGCATGACTATTTTGTGATATTTCATTTTTCTTACATTCATTTTTTTAGGTTAGTTCTTATACTATAAAAGGGTTTTTTGTTGTTGCCAGCATCCTTTTCTTTTCAACTGTTTCTTAAATTCCTTAATAAAAAGAAAATGTACTTTTTTGATAAATACAACAGATATATCAAGGACCACCACATGTACTTAAAAAAAAAGAATGAACTACTAGTATGTTTTAAGGTCTCTATGCTCGCAAATGTTGACAAAACCTATTAAAGGTATCAGAGATTTTTTTTAGAAAAAAACAGAATCTGTTAAAATATAAACAACCCCTACCATCATCTCGTTTCACTCATTTAAAGAATTAAGTATATTAAATGTGAGATCGGGAAGTACTAAAAAACAAAACAAAAACCTCATCGAAAGCTTTTGATCTGGTACGCTAGACGGGCGAATCATCTACATAAGACTCGTGGAACATGTTGTATACAAACGCTTAAATATAACTTCTATTTCATCTATATAATTTAAAGTGAATAGTCTTAGATACTATTATATAATAGGTCATATTATATAAAAGGTTGAACCCCAATTATAAAGGACATGTATTACATCTATGGTTTTACATTCATATTTCTGCACTGCGTTTAAGAATATCATTGAAATCTATTGTAAAATACATTAGATTATCCTCCCTTTTATAGAAACAAAGGTTTTGAAAAATTGTCCTTCGAAAAATATGTATGGATTTAAAAGAGTAATTGCGTTAAACTTTTGTATTATTTAGATTAACACAATTATTTTGTACAATTCTAGATAATACGTGCATGGTATATAGTATAAATCAAAGTTGGCATACATAAATTAAGTGTATTGAGTGTGTTGATGGATCTTCTGGTCATAACTGATACCACAGCAACCATCTGCAAGGTACAACCACAAAAGACATGCATGTGTACTCTGTTTTAATAAAGAAGTAGGGGGAAGACTGGTAGGCTCTGAGTTAAATAATGAGGCCTTTCAGAGGGACATGCATGCATGAGGACTGTAACGTTGGAACTTTCCCGTTTAAAACTAGTTTTGTGTATTTCTCTGACTATTTCTGACATTTTTAATCTAAATCCATTGTGTGTTTTATGTGTATTGATTGATATTTTAAAATATATATATACATGACTTTTGAATTTGTCGTTGTTGGCCTTGAACTAGCTTTCAGTAACTACGAATACTCTCATATCTGTAATTATAGTGTCATTTTTGTTGTTATGGATGGACAAGTACACTACCACATCCGATCTGTGTTTGTTTATGTTTGATTTTTTTCTACATTGTATTGATCTGGGATGTGTTTATCGAAGCAGTCTTGGGATTAGGACGTGTCCTAAGATCAAGTTAGGGCATATCTTAAGTCCTAAGTGGGTTTATCAAGCCTGTTGCAATTTCGGAAAATCTTAGTAATTGTTCTAACTTTAGGATACCAATTTAGGTGTCTAAAGATGGTATTAGGATAGTATTAACTTTAGGATATATCTAGAATGGTTATTTTTAAAACAAATATGGTCTGTATTGGTTGCATTTACTTAATCCTAGTTTCCGTCCTACGAACTTCTTAGGACCCATCTTAAGAAAATTTCGATAAACGATGTAAGTCTTTTTCTACTGTTTTTATAGTTTGTTAATTTCTTATATTTGTTGTTACACCACTGTCCCAGGCTTTGCACGATCACCGATATATTTAGACACATTCGTCATAAAAACTTATTTTGGAGGCGACTAAACACTCAAATTTATAGTGTTATTTGAAAAGTGCATGCGATATTTGTCAGTAGACGCTAATTTACCATCGATCGAATTAAATTTTGAAAGCTTTTCACAATGATCACAATTATTTTGACAATCGTGATAAAAACTAAATTTAGACACAACTTATCATTCGAATATATATATATAGTGTTAAACATGCAAACTCTAATTTTGAATGAAATACTTGTCACTGGACGCCTTTTTGCCAATTGATCGATTTAATTTATGAAGGCTTGACACTAGTTTCACGATCACAAGAATTTAACAATAAATTAATAAAAACTAATTGATTCGGACGCAATTTAACAATTGAAATTCTAAACTTAAAAGCACCTGCTTAATTAGTAAGAATTTAAATTTTTTAAGATTTTAGATTAAACTAATTCGAAATGTAAACATGAACTCGTTATAAAAATATCTTATTGTAGTTTATTCAGATTTGTGAAGAAATAAATGTAAAGGTATTCAATTTTAAAATTTTAATTGGACATTAAATAAAACATTTAAAAATTCAAAATGTTGTTTACATTATTCATAAAAAGAGAAAATATTTCACAAACTAATATTTATATTAGAGATAAAGTACGGTAGTCAATTAAGTGCATCTTAAACATGTATATGAATGAGCAGTACAGGCATGACCTCACAATGAACTCCATATGCAGTTTTCAATCGTCATCTTATTTGAGCCGTAGTTTTGGAGATTGGAATGTTTCGTCTTACAATAAACTAGATCGGAGTAGATTCACAAGTATATATGGTATCAAATATACAAATTGTCAATAAAGACGTTTACGCATGCTCACTATACTATACAGGACTGTGCTGCGTCGTAAAGAACTCGACCTTCTGCAAATGAATATCAATTCATCTTCTAACTGATTTCGAGACGAGAAATCTCAGTTCAATTTCAGTATATTTTTTTAAAAAGGATGATGTAGAATGATTGCCAATGAGACAACTCTCCACAAGAGACCAAATTACACGGAAATTAACAACTTTAGGTTACCGTACGGTCTTCAACAAGTTGCACAAGTTCTACTTCCTATCCGACGCAGCTCAGTCATTCGAAATTTCTAATTCAAAATACAAATGAGTTTTTGTTTTCTATGATATGTATGGACAGTTAAGTTGAACATACAGTTATCCTGAATACGAACATATTTATTTAAGAAGTTCTGCTGTCGAAGGAGAACTAGAAATATTTTGACTTGCAAATATTCGCTGATGAGTGGTCTCGGTTTCAATATGTCTCCTAGACAACAGAAATGCAAGAAAACGTAGAGCTGATTTTTAAAGAGTTTACTCCCTTTAAACATTTTTTTTTACAGATACCAGTTATGTAGAAGTGATTGTAAACATATTATGGACGCTTGGACTGAAACTAATATGGAGTCTCCAAAAGCATGTTTTAACAGAGTAAGTCGATAATCATATATTTTGGAGGGAACTGTTCGGAAACATGACAACTGTACTTTTAAGCATACTTTCGATAAAAAGTGTGCGTTAAGAAACCGGCTTTTCAATGAGATCTTTATCATGCCTCTCTTTTCGCAATTTTTTTTCTCGTGATTCTGCTAGGGATAAAACAGTTTTTTAAACGATTTCAGGATATTTCAGCTGTTAAGTTATCTATAAACCTTATATAACTCCACTTTTGAAAAAAAATGGAGATAGCAATGTCTTTGATATCTAATTGCGATGGTTTTTCTCCCTTACAACTATAATAAAGATTTCTATTCCCTAAGAGTTTGGTTTTTTTTTGTCAAAATTACACCAAGTCTTGTTCTTTCTCCATACTCCCGTGGAATATGATAACGTATTTATTTAGTTATTTCTGAGAAAGGTTTTATATCTCCTCTAGTTTTGAAGGATTTTTAGTGCTGTTCTTTGTAAATTATTGTTGTCAAAATTAATCTCGATGTACTGTGCTTAAATTAGTTGCATCGTTTGAACTCAGTCTCTGAGCAACACTTATCAAATCCAGTAGTAGTATAGAGTAAGGTATAATGTACCGTTGAAAAAATCATGGTCTATCTCCAATAGAAATTTAGGGATACCTTTCCAGAACAACATTGTTTATACCGGATTGTTTTGTCTAAGACAAGTGCATGCTCAATATGCCTTAGTTGCTTAATTGTCTATTGCAAAAAAACAAAAACAAAAAAATCGAACAAAGAGTAAATCTGCATGCACGCAAATATAATTCCTATATAACTTTAACGTGTCAGTCAAATATTTATGTGCTTTTAATCTTTAGATTTTAATATCCCAACAGTTAGAAACATGAGAAATATATCATTTTAAGATTCACAAGACGAAATTTACTATCATCAGCTTTTTGTTCCTTTTTGAGTCTAAAATGTCTCAGTGATATTGTTGGCTTTTTTCAAAACTACCTCTACCCTTTTTTATTGGGAAAATATGCGTAATTTTCATCAAATTGGGAAATTTAAAATAAACCATGAATTTGACTGAAACTTCAATTTACAAACCTCTTTCAAGAGTCAAACCCTGCTTCGAAATAAGACCCCTTTTTGTCAGTGATGATACATAAATAGACTCTCAAATCTGCACATATAGTCATTTTAAGCATGAAAAATGTATAAATGAGTGTTTTCCAGTTCGTATTCATGCACAATCACTTCTGAGACTGTACTGTTTGGGAAAAAAAGTTGTCCTTTTTGGGAATAATTTTAAGCCATTTTTTTTCAAATTGGGATTCTACTCCAGGAGGAAAAGCCTTTATTCTCCACTTATTTAAGGCAAACAATATCACTGTGTCTGTTTCGTCCAATACACATGTGTTTCTATTTCTGTTTATAAATTAAATTAAACAATTCTGCAAGTTCCTTTTTTTTTGCACTGTTGTGGACATTGTTGTATAATGTACACGGGACTATAAATTCTAGACAGACATTTTGTTGTATTTCAGCAAATCATCAATAATCCAATAAAATCTATTAAAATATTTGTGAATAAAAAGATTTCGTCATATGTAAATGTATTTTCTTTATAACTAATTCAATAGATTTGTTTTATTAATTTTTATACTTGTAGTTACGAAAAGTGGTTGACTTGAAACGAACTTCTAGTGACAGTGCTGTTCAAGATTTAAATAAAGCTTCGCATGTGCCGATTCCATACGGAAAAGCACCTTACAGATCCCGAAAAGCAAATAAGATTTTACAGAAAAATCAGTCCACAAGACCGGTTCCCAGAGGAACATGGATACCAGGTGTTAATGACGAAGATATCGTCAAACCAACACATTTTATGCCGTCTGAAGCACCGCCATGTGAGTTTTACTAATTATTCATATTTATTCTGTAAAGTTTCAAAACTAAATGCTTTTTTTTCCTGCAAAATATAATTATAGTTGCTTGCATCTTCAGTTTGTTGGTCTGTGGTGATCAATTGTTATCATACATCTCCTTTTTTTATACAGTGTAAATTATGCCAATAAATTAATTTCCAACTATGTAGCGATTTCAAATATATAGTAATGTCGGTTTTCATCAATCGAAGTTGATACCAGTTATTACCATATGATGGACATACACATGTATGTGTTGCTGCAATGACTAGGTCTACCAGTTTAAAGATCTCTAACGAAGAATATACAAAAAGGCTGGGGAAGGCAACCAATTAAAAACATACGCGAAAGAAAGACAAACAACAAGAAAGAAAGAAAAGGCATAAAACAAAACTTTACCATGATATAATGAAGCAATTTTCGAATATTCAAATTATATATTTCCTTCAATTTCTCAATGTCCCCTGATTAAAAATTATTTAGCCATATGTATATATACCACGATTATATCAAATAAGGTATTAATACTACTTCAGAAATAATCAACAAGTCTTGTATCTCACTGGTATTAAAGAGATAATAGTAACTGCAATTACGATTATCCCAATATGGCGACGGTAGATATAGGTAAAATCTTTACACTCATTTTTCTTAAATGTAGCATGCTTTTGTCAATAGTTACTCAGCTGCAAGGTTTATCTATACCATTACATCATATTTGAATCGTAACGGTGCACTGGAATCGTCTGAGCGCTTTGAAAATTGCCGTTTAAAAATACGGTATGATAATCGTAACTCTATGGTATTTTTCTTCTTTGATAATCGTAATTTTCTTTATCGGATAATAGTAACTGAAACATAATAAATGTGTCTTTCAGCATTTCAATGGTATTTTGTGTGTTAAAAATGCAAATGTCAAGTTTAACGATGACATAAACGCATATAAAAATAAATGAAGAAACTTACAGGTTAATATCTAGGACAAATTTACCTATATATATATATACAGTCATGGGACTAAAGTGAGTTCCCAGTAAAAAAAAGAGTCCTATCATTTCAACTTGTATATCTATTTATAACTGACAACAATATGCATAACCTTTTAGTTTAAACATATTTTACTTGCAAAAGTAGCAAAAGGGATTGGACACAAGTTATAACAACATTAGAGACGTCCTCTCCCAATATAAATATAAACACAAAGTACATTAGATAATGGCGAAAAAAAAACACAACATAGTAGTAATGCATGTAATACATACTTCAAAAAAAAATTAGAAATAAAAAGAAAAAAGAAAAAAAAATACAATATAATAAGGAATAATAATGAAACAACTAGACTGAAGTGAAAGGTTGTAAAGTAGAAATTTAGAATGTTAATTGACTGCTTTAAATCTTTGTGTTATTCTGATATAAGATTGTACGGACTCAAAATGTCTTTGTTTTGCTGAAAAGAAAGGTCACCGTCACCAGCTAAAAGAAGCTCAATGGATATAGCATAACTTTCTAATTTTGAAAACAGTATTTCTCTGGCTTCGTTGTGAAGAGCGCACTGTAAAAAAATAGTGTATACTATCCTCAACAGGGTGGCCACAGCTGCATGCGGGACTGGGTTTAATATTAACACGATGTAAATCTGAATTTAAAGAACTGCACATATTTCTCAAACGTGTATGAATGATATTAATTTTCTATCCCCACAACTAAAATAGGAAGGTGGCTGTATCAATTTGGACTTCATCTTTTGTTTAAAAATATTTATGTTTTGGACGTACGTATGTCGGGGGGAAGGCTATTCCATTCAAAAGTAGTGGATGGGAAAAAGGATTTTCTAGTTATGTCTAGTCTATAACCGTGTACTACATAATTATTACTGTTTCGCAAATCGTAGTTAGATACTTGACCAACAAGCGGGGGCATTAAATCACAGAGATAATCAGGGGCAGTCTCATTATGTATAGAATAGAACATATTGAGCATTCTGGATTTTCTTCTGTTCACAAGCAATTGCCAGCCAGTTTCAAAATATATAGCTTCCCGACTAGCAAACACGGGCAACCCAGTTACTAACCTCCCTGCTTCTAACTGAACATGTTCTAAATTGTCGGCTTCTTGTTGAGTACAACCATCCCATAACTCACATGCATATTCCGTAACGGGTCTTATAAAAGTTAAATATATACGAGCAAGATAATTTCTATTCAATACATATTTCAATTTTTTAAGAACATTTAATCTCGTGCTTGCACACTTTAAAATATTTTCTATATGTGTATGGAATTTATCATTGGAATCAAAAGTAATCCCTAAGTGTTTATGACAGGAGACAAATTCTACTAATTGGTTTTGAGATTCTATTTCAATATCATCTGGTGAAGTATGGCAGGAGAATATCATAGCCTTTGTCTTATTAGGGTTAAAGTTAATAAGCCAATCTTTAGACCATACTGAAATTTGTTCTAAATCGCTGTTTAAGACATCCTCTATAGTGTAAGGGTTATTGCTGAAATAAGAAAGAGATGTATCATCAGCAAACAATCGAGTTAGACTTGTCAAATTATCAGCTATGTCATTTACATAAATAAGAAATAGTAGGGGACCTAATACAGAGCCTTGCGGAACTCCTGCATTAGTATTATCAAAAGGCGAATAGGCATTTGAAACGAAAACGCTTTGTTTTCTATTTGAAATATAACTTTCAAACCATTTATACAGATTTCCATCAATACCATACGCTTTTAGTTTTATTAAGAGGCCACTATGCCATACCCTATCAAAAGCTTTCGAGGTATCACATAATATAAGAGATGTTATACAGCGATCATCAAGTGACTCTATGCCATACCCTATCAAAAGCTTTCGAGGTATCACATAATATAAGAGATGTTATACAGCGATCATCAAGTGACATGCATATCCTATAATAAATTTCTATTAGCTGGTGAACCTTTTGATATATACATGTACCTGTTAAAGATACGGAAAATGAAGCAGCTGTCGAGACAGCTATTGTGGTAAGTAGATATTTTGATTTTTTTCAAAGTTTCAATGTTGTGTGCGCGTTTAAGTCCGTTTTTGTTTGTTTTTTTTAGGGGGAGGGGGAGGGGGGATTAGCTATATCCCATATCCCAAAAGTGCAATCCTTTCAATTCATTGCTCAAAATGAAAGTCACGTATACCACATTTTCATATGTCATATATATGTTTTGCCTCCAATATCACGTTTATATTAAAATTCTGCGCGAAATGAACAAATGTTTCCGTCAATAACTTTATAACTGCATTATCGGATTTAACAGTTGATACCTTTATCGGTAGATATGAGTGTTCATATTTCCCTTTTCCTTATAATTCAATAAATATAGCCGTCCATTTTTCCCCCTTTGATTCCCTTTTTTCTATTTTATACTGATATAATATATGATTTTAAAAATTTACTTCAAATGTTTTGATCAAATACCCATGTATTTTAGGACGTTTCTTTAAACAGTGTGGATGGTAAAGGATCTAAATAGTTACAGTTTATTGTTACTATTGTTTATTGTTACTTTTGTTTATTGTTACTTTTGTTTATAGTTACTTTTGTTTTTTGTTTTTTTTAGCCTTACCTATAGTCTTAATACGAAGCACTTGACGGACTGAAAAAAACACACACAAATATGTATATTGATAAATTACATGAGAAGGCATAACATGTACATCATCACAGTCGGAACTTTTTTAATTATTAAGATTTTTATAGATTTTACAACAATTATTTTGTGCTTCAGAAAAATACATGACAATTAGGTTAGGCTAATTTTTGTTTTCATTTAATAGAAAATAACTTATTGTATGGCAAGTATGCAAATACAAAAATGTTCCTTGTTTAGTACCTTCAATATTTGTCTCTACAATATCTTCCATGCATATGTATGCATCATACTTTTCATATACCGAGTATTTATGAATTTTTGAATTAGTTTGTTTCTAATATTGCGGAATATGCGTTATTTTATTCTCCACTTTGCAGTCATTCTTTGAATAAGTATTCCTTGTAAGACAATTTAAAGCCACATCAACTTCAATTCTTCATTTTCGGGCTTTTGGCCAAACTATAAGAGAACACAAATCCATATTTGTCAAAGAACTCCACGTTACTTAATTTCATAATACACAAAAAATCCCAACCTTTCTCTATTCTTATATAGCATTAAATGTTTAAAGGATGTCATATTGTTATAATTCAAAATTAAATTTGTGTTGTTTATAGTTATTTTCTGAGATATCGAAATTTCAGTGACAGTCATGAAGTAGCTAAAATGCCAAAAAAATATGGTATGATTAACAACGAGACAACTTTCCACAAGAGACCAACATGACTCAGATATTAACAAAAATAGGTCACCGTACGGCCTTCAACAATGAGCAAAGCCCATACGGCATAGACAGCTATAAAAGGCTCCGAAATGACAATGTAAAACACTTTAGACGAGAAAACTAACGGCATTATTTATTAAAAAAACTGAATTTTATGATATACTAGTATGTAGATATAGGAAGATGTGGTGTGAGCGCCAATGAGACATGCAACTCTCTATCCAAATAACAATTTATAAAAAGGTAAACCATTATAGGTCAATGTACGGCCTTCAACATGGAGCCTTGGCTCACACCGAACAACAAGCTATAAAGGGCCCCAAAATTACTAGTGTAAAAAAACAATAGCATAACATCACAACATAGAAAAACACACGTTAAAATATCAATTGGCAGACTTAACTCAATCAAAAAACATAAATTAATACACATATGTAGCTGTTTTCCTAAGAACTGTTAATAATATATGCATAAAAAGAAATGTCATAAGATGTTGGAACGTTTCGTAAATAATTCATCGACATAACTTCATTATATGCTATTAGATATATGTTTTAAGTGTCAATATCAATAAAACACTTTCCAGTTACGATTATCTTTCCATTTTTAAATACCATAATTACGATTATCTTTTTTTCCGAGTTACGATTATCATCCCGAATTTTTCGACGGCAATTTTCAAAGCGCTTAGACTAATCCAGTGCACCTTTACGATTCAAATATGATGTACTGGTATAGATAAACCTTGCAGCTGAGTAACTATTGACAAAAGCATGCTACATTTAAGAAAAATTAGTGTAAAGATTTTACCTATATCTACCGTCGCCATATTGGGATAATCGTAATTGCAGTTACTATTATCTCTTTAATACCAGTGTATCTGTCTACCACCCTTGCTTTTCATTTCAATAAACGAGGTAGTATGAACAACATGGAAAAATGATAAAAAAATAGGACAGGTTCGTATTGAACTATGATTTAAAAGTCACGTGTTTTATTTTCAGCCACAATGAGGCAACACCAACGGCGTGTTCTATCTGCTAGTTCTTGTCCAAAAAGTTTGTGTTCATCATTCAACAGTCGATTCATGCTTCCGGGGTATACTTCTACATCAGATTCATCAAGCGAGGAACCAATCACAGTTAAAGACGATACTGAAATACACATCCGCAATCCAAAACCATCAAATATCCGAAAGTCCAAGTCAATGTATGTTGGAACTTGCAAACTGATTCAAGTGAGCGAGTGTAAAGAAACACGTTTCAGCACACTGCCTCGTAGGATACCAGTTAACCCAAATAATAGTGCAAAAGAATTGAATCGAGTACCAGTTTTTGATCCCGAGGAACTGGATTCTTCGATCAATAATTCTATGGACCCTGGGTTACCAGGTATGTGCGACGTTACGCCTCGGCCTTTGTCGAAAGGTCAGAAAAGTTGTACGTGTTGTAGTCTATGTGAAATTATGTCTCCTAGATTAATTGATTTCAATCCAAATTCAAAAATACAGAATTGTTCATGTGAGACATGTCTGTTTAACTCTAAAGGACGAACCGGATTAGTGCAATATAAACATGGTGACGTCATAAAGACGTTTAATTGGTTAGAACGAAATGGCAAAGAAACAGAATTGTGAATGTGATTTCATGGGATCCAATTTTATCATACATTTTCTAAATTCCTGTTGTAGGATAAAATAAAAAAACTAAAATATATAAATCTCTATTTGCATTATTTAAGGTGAGTATTAGGCAGCAACCATTTGATTTTCTGGGGGAGGGCTATGGTTTTTTTTTTGGAAAAAAAAGTTTGTTTCCAGGTTTTGGTGAAAAAAATAATTTGTTTTGGACCCTGAGTAAAAAAAATTGTATGTTTCACCCTCAGCTGCAACTATATGTAATGCTAAAATTGAAAGAAAAAAATTGTCTTCGGTTTGTCGCTAAAAAAAAATAGATTGTTCTTCGCCGAAGACGAAAAAAAAAGTTTGCACAGAAAAAAAAACCATAGCCCCCCCCCCCCCCCCTCAGAAAATCAAATGGTTGTTGCCTTAGGCCTTTGAATATTTAGTTTCCTAATAGAACTAATCATGAATCACAAGTCGATTTAAAACATGCATTTTTGTACGAGGCTGAAAACTTATTCAACTATGATTATGAAATATAGCATTTTTTCCATTACAAAAAAGGGATTTTAGTAACGTAAATATCGAACTACAAGTTTGATTAAAAAATGGGGAAGGTAGAGAATGTTACATTGAATATCTTACCTAAACTCCTTAACAGCGTTGACATCGCGACGCAGAACTACTTTACTAGGCACCATTTTGGTATTCGGTGGCGAGACTTGATAACACATTTTGAAACATTGATGCACACGAAAAGATTGCCAAGTCTCAAATGTCTGACGTTGTATCGACATCTCATATTATAGAAATCAACACAATTGAAATTTAATCATAAATATTGAACTCCTAGCTTAATTATTAATAAATGTGGAATGCGTAATAGGACACAAGATGATGCCCCGCTTGCAAATAACATTGTAAAGGGACATCTGTAACTCAAGAACTCTAAGAGAGTGACGCTACCCAAGTTTGTACTTGATCTGAGTATTGAGGTAATGAGCATTTTTATAAGTTTCATAACATTTGGTTGAGGCTCACTAAAGTTAGAGAACATTTCCATTTGTAAAGGGACATAACTCTAGAATGATAAAAGTGAAACCACAAAAATTCAAATTTGTATGTTTTTTATGATAATAAGCAGTGTGTGTAAGTTTCATAACATTTGGTTGAGTTAGAAACCAATTGTGGGACGTATGGAGGGGAAGTACGGACGTACGGATCGACGGACAAGGGATAAACTGAATGCCAACTCAACTACGGCGGGGCACAAAAACATATAAATACGAATAACAAAAGAATTTCTTGCAAGGATTAACGGGTATTAATGGTAACGTTTGGTACTATTTGATTTGTGATTACTTCACATTTAAAAGAAAAGATGAGTTCGGTTCTGTTTGAACTTAAAGACAATAAGTTGATGTACAGATGCCGTGCACGCATCAGTTCAGCTTCTGGAATTCCGGATGTTGGTTGGTGTCCTGAGCTAATTCAGGGTATGATTTATTGATGATTTTCCATTAGCTGTACCTTCGGGCTGAAAAAATCAATTTAAGAGAACCTGCATATAACGACTGAATGATTCGAGTTAGCGAAATGTTTCAGGCTTTTTATAAAAGCAACAGTAGTATACCGCTGTTCGCAAGTCATGAATCGATTGAGAGAAAATAAATTCGTGTTACAAACTAAAACCAAGTGAAACAAATCAACTATAAGAGGAAAACAAGGGAAACAACTCTACTATAAGAGGAAAACAAGGGAAACAACTCTACTATAAGAGGAAACCAAGGGAAACAACTCTACTATAAGAGGAAAACAAGGGAAACAAATCTACTATAAGAGGAAAACAAGGGGAAACCAAGGGAAACAGCTCTACTATAAGAGAAAACCAAGGGAAACAACTCTACTATAAGAGGAAAACAAGGGAAACAACTCTACTATAAGAGGAAAACAAGGGAAACAACTCTACTATAAGAGGAAAACAAGGGAAACAACTCTACTATAAGAGGAAAACAAGGGAAACAACTCTACTATAAGAGGAAACCAAGGGAAACAACTCTACTATAAGAGGAAAACAAGGGAAACAACTCTACTATAAGAGGAAAACAAGGGAAACAACTCTACTATAAGAGGAAAACAAGGGAAACAAGTCTACTAATAAGAGGAAAACAAGGGAAACAAATCTACTATAAGAGGAAAACAAGGGGAAACCAAGGGAAACAGCTCTACTATAAGAGGAAAACAAGGGAAACAGCTCTACTATAAGAGGAAAACAAGGGAAACAACTCTACTATAAGAGGAAACCAAGGGAAACAACTCTTCTATAAGAGGAAAACAAGGGAAACAGCTCTACTATAAGAGGAAAACAAGGGAAACAGCTCTACTGTAAGAGGAAAACAAGGGAAACAGCTCTACTATAAGAGGAAAACAAGGGAAACAGCTCTACTATAAGAGGAAAACAAGGGAAACAACTCTACTATAAGAGGAAACCAAGGGAAACAACTCTACTATAAGAGGAAACCAAGGGAAACAACTCTACTATAAGAGGAAACCAAGGGAAACAACTCTACTATAAGAGAAAAACAACGAAACAACATAAACTAAGCTACAAAGTAACACACACAAAAACAAACTTTAAAATAATAACTGCCATTTTGGTACAGTCTTGGTACAGGACATTTAAAGAACAAAATGATGGGTTGAACCTGGTTTTGAGGCTAGTCAAACCTCTTGCTTTTATGGTAAAGTTTAATGCATCACTCAAATGACAACATTACATGACAGGACTACAGTACACACAAATGCAAGAAGTAGTGGAATATATTTAGCAAGCAAAATCGAGAGAATTGTGCAAATGATGATACAAGCATGAAAATCAGCACGAAACATCATTATTATATAGTTTTTAAGAAAATAACTACTGGCCATGAAAAAACTACATTTTTTTCAAGACAGCCACGGCCTTTTTGTAAAATGCTGTTTTTTTCCAGTTTGAATACTTATTTTGCTTGGGAAAAAATCTTTTACCTTCATTAGAAAATATTATCAGGTTTGGTAGCTATCTTCCTTAGATGAGACGTTTATACCAGAAATGAATATTTGACATGTGTAGGGTTTGAGCATGAGTGAAAATGTTACAAATTTCACACAAAAATATTTGAACTATTTACCATATACTTAGTGCTTTTTAATTTTTAATGATATTAAGAATTGGTTTGATAGCATTTTCAAAGGTTTTGATTCACATGCGTATGAAAATTTTGCGCATGCGCAAACTATTTGTAGACATAAAGAGAGATTTGCTTCGAGGGCACACTGACGTAAATCGTAGTTTTTCTAACAGACGAGGATTCAGATTTGGTAAACATATCTTGGTCGTACTATCATTCCTCTAAAGAACTCTAATGTTCAAGTAAGTGTAACTTCTATGATGCCACTGTTTGAAAACAAGCCCCTTCAGTTGCAATGATGAAACATTCGATGGATCAGGTGGAAAAAATGGTTAACTTTCTAAATCCAGGGCAAACAGCAATTATTTATACTGGAGACCAACCAATTTTTGGTATTGTCTTAGAAAATTAAGTGAGAATGGTCAGATATGTACGGCCCGTGTAAAATAAATGTATCGTCATGTTTGGTGGATTGTACATGGAAATGGCTTGATTTTAAATTCTGTGTGATATATTGCGTGATAGTGGATGGATATGTGTCCTCACTGAAGTCGATATTGCAACACCAAGAATGGCAGATTGTTTTCATGTATGTCAAATGTACCTAGACTAGACCCATGCATCAGACAACTGCATATGTTTTGCTTAAATTGTCAGCTTATGAAAATGTAAACGCATAAATTAAGGTGTTGACTCTGTCATCTGTCACGTCTATGATTTGATAGACTGGTGTAAGGAAAGAGAGTCATTTTGACAACAGCTTAATTTCGAGTATTAAATTATGAATAAAGAACTTCTTGTGCTTTCAGTAGTACGCTCATTTCATGATTCAGACTTTCCAAACAGTCCATTTGAAGTACGTTTTCTAATATCACAATTGATGGATGGTATCTTGATCAGAAGTCAGTAGACTGGTAGATGAATTTGAAAGTTCTAGTGGTTTGAGTCATTCTACAACAGATGAACGATATCATAAAGACTCTACGAAAACAAAATAGGATTTCTTCGAAAAGCTTGAAAGGCTTTCTGAAATGATGAACGAGTTTGGAATAAAATTGAAAATAATAATGTGTAAGTGAAAAGCAACAAATATTGCAGTTATGGGTGAACTGGGCAGATATCCTCTATTTTTGGAGGTTTTTATTAAATATGTTTAAATACTATATTCGTTTAAAAAATCTGATGATGTATTATTAAAAGAGGCGTTCAACATCTCAAAGTCTCTACATGATGAGCAGAAAAAGAGCTGGTATACAAGTATTCAAACTTTAATTAAATACTTTAACAACAATAAAAATTATGCACTTAATTTAAAGACAAAGAAAAAAAACCCAAACTATTTATGCAAAAAGATGCAATAAAAATATGATTTAATATGGCAAACTGAGCTTAATAATGATTTCGGAGGCAATAAACTCTATGGGAACAAGCTAAGAACTTATAGAATTTTTAAAAGCAGATTTTGCTTAGAAAAATTACCTTTTGCAGGGAAATTTTAAATAAAGAAATGTCCGTATCAGTGCTGCTCACGATTAGATTGAGAGGGGAAGATACAAAAATCTGACAGTGTCAGAACTTATCTGTAAATTGTGTGGTACTGATGTTGAGGATGAAATTCGTTTTCGTCTTCAGTGCCACAAACTTTCAAATATTCGTCTCAACTTTTAAAATGAAATAAAACAACGGTTTAAAATTTTAGTGGTTTAGAAATTAAATTTATCCTCTAATAGGAAAGTTTTCTTAAATGACATATAGATATAGTAATACCCAGTGAACCCCTTCTTTACCTAGTTATATTATCAACACTGTGCTTGTTGTATTCTTCTGCTTGTCTTTTTTTTTTTTGTAATATTGTGTCTTAATCATATTGAATCACTTGTAATCATTAGTATATAATTAATGTTGATTGTTCTGCTCCTTGTGGGCGCTTTGATTAGCAATAACATATTTGTTTGTTTGTTTGTGCCAAAGAGACAACAACTCGACCAAAGAGTAGATAACAGCAGAAGGCCACCAATGAGTTTTCAATGCAAAGAGAAATTTCCGCACCCAAAGTTGGAAATTCATTTCTAGAAGAGTCACCAAATTTGTAGAAACTTAATTCTTTAAAGGAAATTGTTGATTCAAAAGCAGGTAAGACATGTTTTTTGTCCAAACAATACGAAGATATTTTAAAGCAAATGCAAAACAAAGGAGATTCTGCTTTTTATAACCAGATAAAAAAGAACAACTTCCTACTATAGCAGTAAAATGAAACTGGAAACGTCTTTTTCAGAAACAAAGCTCGATAACCTGAAGTGATTGCGATTTCCTTTCTATACTTTCATTTCTTGTCAAAGTAGACGGTTTGACTTGGAAGATTTCTTTAGCTATGGAAAACAAACTACTCTTGCCCCAAGATGTCACTTTGAACAGAAGTATTAAATCCCAGAAATTTTTGATAGATTTTTGAAGGAATAAAGACGTTCGTTTAGTATAAAGACAGACAGGGCCATCATAGAAGCATTTGTTTGCATCATGTATTGCAACATCAACATTTGCTATCAACGAGGCACGATTTGAATGAGGAAGCAGTGGCCTTATGATACTATTCCGCCTACCAGTGGTTCTCTTCCGGAGCACATCATAAGAGATGCATATCAATGTGGACATTTTTGGCGCATTAGACAGGTCGTAAGTCATGAACACTGGCATTTGGAAACAAACTAGAGGCTCTTAAGAGCCTGTGTCGCTCACCTTGGTCTATGTGCATATTAAACAGAGGACACAGATGGATTCATGACAAAATTGTGTTTTGGTGATGGGGATGTGTTTGAAGTTCTTACTTTACTGAACGTTCTTGCTACTTCCAATTATCTCTATCTATAATAAACTTGGCCCATTAGTAACAGGAAATTATTTTGTAAAAATTTATAAAAATTTACCAAATTTATGAAATTGTTAAAAATTGACTAGAAAGGGCAACAACTCATAAAGGGGTCAACTGTCAATTTTGGTATTGTTGACTTATTTGTAGATCTTACTTTGCTGAACATTATTGCTGTTTACAATTAATCTCTATCTATAATAATATGCAAGATAATAACCAAAAACGGCAAAATTTCCATAAAATTATCAATTCAGGGGCAGCAATCCAACAACCGGTTGTTCAATTAATCTGAAAATTTCAGGGCAGATAGATCTTGACTTGGTAAACAATTTTACCACGTGTCAGATTTGCTCTAAATGTTTTGGTTTCAGAGTTATAAGCAAAAATCAGCATTTTACCCTCCATGTTCTAATTTTAGCCAAAGTGGCCATCTTGATGGGTTTGCCGGGTCCCCCAATGATGATTGTGGCCAAGTTTGGTTTAATTGGCCCAGTAGTTTCAGAGAAGATTTTTGTAAAAGTTAACGACGACGGACGACGACAACGACGTCGGACCAAGTGAGGAGAAAAGCTCACTTGGCCCAGTGGGCCAGGTGAGCTAAAAACGGACTTCTTGAGCTGTGGTTGCATCCTCGTTTCAGGAACTTTTGAAATGCGGATGTAAGAAATCCAGCTGTGTTGGTAACTAGAAATGCTACCGTGTTTGCCTTCCTTGTACGAGTTGGTGTATTGACAATGTCAGATAATTATAAGATAAGCAACCTGTCTTTCTAATCAAACTAGGCATTTGAACTTAATAAAGTTAGTGATATCTTTTATTAAGTTGATGGAAAAGATAAAAATTGACATTTTCAACGTTTTTGTCGCCATTTTGGAAGCGGAAGTCACTTTTTTTCTTCTTTATGTATTGTTTTATTTTACTTTAGGAGCTGTAATTCAAAATTAACATTGGTTTATACCCTAAACACAGCTTTCAAATGATTTGCGAAATGTTTCCAATTGGATATGACGCCATATGCAAAATGAGCGGGCCATTTTGAAGAAATGGAAACAAAATTATAGCAGCTAATTTTTTTTAAGTATCATTTAGTCATTCTTTATTCCAAATTTAATCCTTGTATCACGATTTGCACAATTATTTCCATAATATCTCCCACTAAACATTCAGGACAGAGAAATACACAAAAAAACAATACAATAGTACATTTTGACATGCTAATAGTTATCAAAGGTACCAAGCTTATAGTTTATACGCTAGGCCCGTGTTTCATCAATAGAAAGATTCAGTGACCTCAGATCAAAATAGGCAGAAAGCCAAACAAGTATAAAGTTAAATAGCATTGATAACCACAAATTCAAAAAAGTTGTGCCAAATACGGCTAAGGTTATCTATGCCTGGGATAAGAAAATCCTTAGTATTTAGAATACTTTATACTTTCGTTTGCAA
This sequence comes from Mytilus edulis, assembly GCF_963676685.1. Lineage (NCBI taxonomy): Eukaryota > Metazoa > Mollusca > Bivalvia > Mytilida > Mytilidae > Mytilus > Mytilus edulis. Next base: position 14,056,782 of record NC_092356.1, on the reverse strand, counting down.
ACATTAAGATTTATAACAATGACCGCTCTTAAATTAACAAAGACAGACGTCAAAACCAGCGAACTCTGTTAGATCAAATGTTGTCTGAGGAAGTGAAAACCATAGTTTAGTATAAGATCATAGTTTATAAACTGTTAACATTTAAACACAATGGTGTTATACATTTCAAAGAAAAAACACTCACCATAACTTAATATTTATTAATTTTACTACAAATTATTAGATGTGGTTTACACGTGGATGCTCATTTCCGAAATTGTTTTGTATGTTTTCATTTTCCCAGCTTTCAATTCGTTTACTGCCTTTATCCCAAATCCCGACTGTACGACCCCAAATATCCCAAACCCCGACTCCCCTCCCTATAAAGCGTGTCATCCTTCTCCTTTTAGTTGTAAATTTTACATATTTCATCAAAATCATGGTAAAAAAGGAATGGAACAGAAAATGTTTTATAATACATCATAACAATACAACACGAAATGCTGATTTTGAGACCAATGACGCATGCAGTCGTTCAATAATTCTTTTTTCCTCATAAAAATATAGCATAAAATAAACAATTAACAAATAACAACAAAATAAAACATGAATTGAAGAAATTATTATGTAATGATGATGCAGTGTTTGTTTGCCTACAGTGATCTTTGTTTTGACCAACGCAAGATGCATATGCCATCACGTGGGCTACATAATGTTGTTCTTGTACACCATGTATAAGATGTGCCATTGGTCCCTTTGCATAAATAGCGACGTCTTCACCTCCATGGGTTTCGGATTTTAAAGGAACTCCACTGTTTTGGACATAATCTTTATCATCTGAAAGAAAAGGCAAAATAATAACTATTTTGAAGCAACGCCATTGTTTAAAAATAAATTAAAACTGAAATTGCGATGATTCTTCGGAAGAACAATTTTTTCCATTTGATATAAATAGGAGGAATTTTAATAAAACTCTAGTGACCTGTTTGATCATATTCGTTTTTTTCGGCCATATGACTTGGTTAATGTATACTCACTTTTGTTATTAGCCGTTGAATAATTTATAAGATAAAATCCATATGGATACAATATAACAAAATCCAAGTCATGATATCTGTACCATTAAAGTCCATTATATCAAATCTTCTTATTTTTATGTAGTTAAAGTTGATGCTAACAAATGGAATCAAGCGGCATAAAATATTAATGTTTATGTCTGATCCATTTGATTTTGTAAGCAATGAAATATGTAGAAATCAACAAAAAATGTCATATCTAGAACATGTAGAAGCTAAGCCTAAATACTCTATAAGCCTACATTTTCGTTAGTTTTTTTTATGAAGAATACGTTATAGTAGTCTAGAGCTTTAGCAAAGAAGTGTAAGAAAGTTAAAACTATTCTTCAACTGCACATTTTTGTCATTTTGATAATGTCCTTAGAAAAACTATGTCCATCTGAACAACTTTTGATTCAGGGGTATATTCTTTTCCGTCAGGTGGTAGGACATTTCAGCACTCAACCGAGAACGAGCAACTATTTAAAGAAAATCAATCTTACAATTTGTGCACTTAGCGGGGAAATCAACTGTTCTGGATAAATTTTCGTGTAAATAAAACAAAAAACAGTTTATTGTTTCCACATATTGCACCGATTGTACGCTTGATTTTCCTTTAACGAGAACGAGGATGTCCTACTACCGAGTCGGAAACCTCACAGAAAATCATATACTCCGGAGTCAAAAGTCGGTCATATGCAAAATAGATTTATTAATTAATTCAACAGTTTACAAACTATGTTGATTGCGTGTATCCCCGGATTTGTTCTAACATGAGCAACACGACGGGCACCACATGTGGAGAAGGACCTGCTTATCCTTCCGTAGCCCTAGTTTTCGGTGGGGTTTGTGTTGACCACTCTTTAGTATTCTATGTTGTGTGTTTTATGTACTGTTGTTTGTATGTTTGTATGCTTGTCTTTTTCTTTTTCTTTTTAGCCATGATGTGATCAGTTTATTTTTCCTTCTGAGTTTGAACGTCCTTTTGGTATCTTTCTCTCTCTTGGGTTTTGTTGTTTGTCCCTTAATGCAGATTTTCGTCGAATTTTAAGTATTATGTTAACAGCACAACAGGTGCAACTTATGGAACAAAAACTGCATACACGGAACACCTAAGATCTTTTTTGTCCGTGTTGATTATTACTTTATTTGTTATGTCATCTTGTCAACGGTTGTATTATGCTTTTTACTTTCAAATATTTTGGCTTCGAGCACCACTGAAGAGACACCAATTGTCGAATGGTCATCCGATGCTGTGAAACTGATAAATCTTCATGCTCTGTTTATTTTTGTCTGTTCAAGTTCAATGATGCTGGTCAATATCTTTATCTTTTCTGAAGTGGTTCCGGACTGTTGCTTATCTTTTTGAATATTTTGTGTTATCTGTAACCTTCTTTCGTTCAGTTCATGAACAACATGACGGATGTCTCATGTGAGCATGATCGGTTTTCCCTTCCAAAGCATTTGAGATATCCTGCAGTTTTTAACGAGGTTCGTATGGTTCAGTCTTTAGTTTTCTATGTGTTGTTTCGTGTCCTGTTGTTTGTCCGTTTGTCATTTTCTTTTTTTTTAAAGCCATGTCTTTTTCTGTTTATTTACGACTTATGAGTTTGAATGTCCCTTTGATATCTTTTGCCTTTCTTTTTTATTAAATTGTAGGCAGAGTAAGATAAATGAACATTGCGTCCTAACTATGCACATTATCAAATCATGATGATTAGCGACATACTATTTGCTGACTAAATATTTACTTACGTAAATTGTCTACTTCCTCTAAAGGGTCAGTTCTTCCTGCTCCTGACGTGTTGAATCCTGGTCCATTAGCATACAATAGTGTAGTATAAGCTTTGCCGTCTAACGGATACCATTGACGAAAAAGAGGGTCTACTACACCTGAAATCCCAAATTAAAAAGTAATGTTCTAACATAAAAACTTGTGTATATAACAAAGTATTTTAAAACGGACTGTTTTGGTTCCCCTCTTTCTAATGTGGAAGGATCATATGAAATGCTCCAACAATAGCAATATTATACATTTTTTTTACTTTGCTTTAAAATTTACAAACAATATTCCTAGCATTAGCTGAAGAAATACGAAATTAGTTACATGCAACAGCTATTAAAAAAATAAAAATTCACTTAACACAATTAACAGCTGCAAAAATTTTCTTTTAAAGTCAACAATTGCAAATAAATTTACCTAGTATGTCATTGCCTCGTTTTGGATATCCTGCAATATTGAACACATGAGAGTGGTCAGCAGTGACGACAATCAATGTTTCTTCCTCGTCAGTTAGCGCTACAGCTTCTCTAACGGCGTCCTCCAAGCTTAACGTCTCGTACAAGGCTTTCTTAGCTTTTCCATCATGATGCCCATGATCAATACGACCTCCTTATATAAAGCACATTGTTCATTCATGCATTTTATAAAGTGTTCGTAAGACATGTATGTTCTAAATTAATTAGAGTCGAATAATGTAAGAGTGTAATAAAATATAAGAAATTGTTGAAGAGACGCTCTTCAGTTGACAATTTTCATTTGATTTAAACAACTAAAAAAAAGTCGGATAGTCAATGCAATGGATAGCAGTGAGAAGTTGTTTTTAAAAATAAATGAACATAAAGGGTAAAATTTCGAAAATAATTTCTTCTTTACATATCCAAACACTGTTGAATAACTGCCTGATTTGGATCTTTTAGGAGCGAGACGTATATTTAATTGATAAACATATTTACTATATATACCTTCTACCATTAGAAAGAATCCATTTTCGTTTTTTCTGAGTATTTGAATTGCCTTCCTGACTAATTCCGGCAATGAAGGTTCTCCTTTTTCACTTTGGTCCCTTTCTAATTCATAGTCTAAATGGTCTTGCTGGAAAAGTCCTAAAACAGAAATAAAACAAAACGATTGAGTAATTCGTTTAATTGATTGATTGTTGGCTGCTTACCGTCCAGTGGCAAATATTTCATGCATATTCAGGACGAAAACAAGTTAACAATAAATACAATAGGTAGGTTGTTGTAATAGAGGCCATTTAGGATGATGGTCAAGGAAATTTGGACTGCCACTGGAAAATGAGGGTATATTGGATAGGGACAGAAATTTTGCCTTGCAACATGCCACCTACGGACCCCTCAAAGAGTTGTTGCAAGGGTTCTTAACGTGCAAAGAGCGTGGTACTCTCGCGTGGTACTCTCTTTACATGAGGCATCGGATTTAACGTCCCCAGTCTGACCGGACGTGACTGCGAACTTGATACATCCCGCACAGCCAAACGGACGTCCCACTTCAGCAAGCGTTTTACTGTCGGTCGGGAGAAGACCAAGTGACCATATTTCTATACCCCAGTCACCCTTGGGGTTAGTAATTCGTTTAATGTGTTACTATTATTTTGAAAGAACAACATTAATTTGTGTATTTAGTATGATACAGTGCAAAATTTAAATAAATGGCAAGCATATACTATCATATTATTTTTTATAGTTTCGTGTTGCTGTGTGGTTTTTTAAATTCAATATTGGCTAGATGTATACGGGTTTATATCTCACAAAAAATGTAACCCTGCTGCATTTTACGGCTGTTCATTTATTTGTCTCAGAGTTTAGTGGGACGTTTAGTTTGACGTCCATTTTCCTTTAATTGGTTTACATTTTTAAGGGATCAGCTGAATCCTGTCATCTGAAATGGGATTTTCTTGCTGTGTTGAAGACCTATTGGTGGCATTCAGCAGTTGTCTGGTCTTTGATCAGTTTGTCTCTTTGAAACATTCCTTTTTTCATTCTTAAATAGTACAATGAATCTTTGTCTTTGATTTAGGGATGTCAGGGGTATGCCACTGTACAAACTGGTGTATGTTAACATGTCTTTATGTTGTACTAGTTAAAGGTAATGTTGTACTAGATAATATATAGAATGTAAAAAAAATGTATACGTTTTTGCTATTTTCGATTAGCATTAAAAGAAAACATTTTAGTTTATTTCATGAAACTAATTATAAAAATTCTTATATGAAAATAAAACTTATATACAATGAACAGTGAGCGAGGAAAATTCTAATTTGTGGTTTTGTGTTCTGGTAACGTTTCATTAACAGTCTTTGCATACGTATATAATATTACCCTTTATGTTAAAATAAATGAATGTAGGTGAGAACGTATGATTATTTTTAGAATGTGTTCGTTGCTTGTATGCGTAATGTTTTATTGTTGAAAGCATTTTTAATTTGCCTTACCTAGTAAATAATCTGTTTTTGATGGATCTATAGCGTTGAAATCCGAGTTGTTCCAAACATATTTGTAAGAAGCACCTCTTTCCTCTTTGTCTAATTTCCACATCTGATAAAATAAAAACCAGAATCGTTATATATACTATTAAACGAGAAGACCGCATTTTGTGAGTCGCTTCTTTTCCTTTCACGATAAATTAATCATCATGCCTCTATGTTCTATAAGTAACATGCATAATCGCATTTGTCATCCATTCTTTTGATTATTCAGATTGAGTTATTTTTGGTGAAAAACGACAAAATGTGTCATACCACCAATTAAAAGTCCCTATCTGTTCAACCAAATTTTGCAATTTTCACAGCTTTCTAAATAGTTTACCTTAAGTTTAACTTCATAGAAACTAGGTATATCCTGAATCCTACAGGTGTCACCTTTCTACATGCCAATTTTCAACATACATTCAAAATCATATAAGAAAGAAGAGAGCTTCCGAAAGGAGGTACCACTAAAAATAACCCCTGGTTTTCTGGAAATCTTAAATTAGTATACTATGGAGCGCATTAATCCTCAATTTTTAATGCAAACTCATAGACAGGTAAATTTTGGCTTAAAATGGTCTTAATATATTTCTCTTTCAACAAAACTTTCATTTCTGCAAATTTGTTGGTTAGTTTAGGTGAACAATGACATCAAATGCACTATTTTTTGTCCGAGTAGGCCTACTTTCTAAATTTGAGGGAGTAACTGGTGGTATGACACCAAAAGGAGTCCGGATATTGATTCCGTCATCAGACTGACTTTTAGTCATAAGAAAGACTCAATCTTAACTACTCGGCAATTCTCGCTATGCAGTACAATTTCTTCGTGCAACCAGAAAGGCCGAGTAGTTCCGATTGAGGAAAGACTTCCGGTTTGAAACATGCACACAAGTACAACCAATCGTATGATAGATAACAAAACTGAAAAATAAATAAGCCAATCAGAGCATTCTTCATATCATGATGTTAAGGTCGCAAGAACCACAACTATTATACCTACTTATAGTGGACAATTATTTTTCGCGTTTATCAACAAGTAAACTACGATTTTACTACTTTAATATATAGAGACTCTCTGTATTCTGTCTACTGTTTTCTTTGAAATGTTTACTATTTAAGGGATCATACCAGTTGCATATATATATTAAAATAAGTAAAACATGTGGCCATAGTACTAGGATGCCACATCGGCAGTATATTTTCTTAGTTTCGAGTTGATTGGACTTCAACTTCATCAAAAACTACCCCGACCACAAACTTTAACCTGAAGCGGGACAGCCGGACAGACGAACGAACGAACGAACGAACGAACGCACGGATTCGCAGACTAGAAAACATAATGCCCATAAATGGGACATAAAAATGTATTGTTAAAACTTAAAAGTGAAAGTACTGATTTAGCAAAAATGAAAGTAGGGTAAAGATTAGAGGGATCAGGACCCCTCCGACCACCCCTCAAATTACCCTCAGTCGGTCTTAGTCATTTATACAAGATTCATATCCTACCATTGGCATGTTAATAAGGCTCTCAAAAGGAAAAGCACTGATGGATTGTCCTAGAAGCATACTTTATTAGACTAATAATGGTCTATATATAAGCAGTTACATTTATTTCATGTTTGAAGCGGTGCAAATTTTTACTTTTACCAAAAGATGCATTTTAGCAAAGGAGAAAAATAATTGTGGTCTGAGGCCAGAAACACGAAAATACTTGAATTTAACAGAAAGGAAACAAATATCGGACTTTGGAAAAAGGGAGAGGGCTTTTGATACCTTTTATGAAATTCTCCATACATAATATATTTTACAAAAAAATCATCCCAAAACAGTTTACAAGCTGTATATGCCCGCGATTTTTTCGGTTGAGTTCTAATTGAAATGAATCTATAAAACTCTTATTTGAAACATCAAACAACAAATCGCACATGATTGAATTAAAATCGCATGTCAATTCAAAATCGAGTGTAAGTGAAATTGACAGTCTCTTAAGGCATGGGGCCCTTTTTTAAAACTACTAATATCGCACGATGGCAGGATAAGAGCACGGACACTATGAATAAATAAACTCATCAATTATGCCACGATAGAAATTGTGCACGCTAGAAGCACGGCTCGTCATTCTACAAAATTCCTAAAGGTTTTGCCAAATACAGATATGATCAGCTGAGGTAAGCTATGTCTGTGGTAGAAAATCCTTGGTAATTCGAACATTTCAAGTTTTGTAAACAACTTATTAGTATAATCAATAATAATTCCTGTCAACACAGAAGTGCTGATTACTAGCCTGTGGATATTCTCGGGAGAATATATAGTTATCAAAGGTATTAGGCTTATTATGTGATACGCCAATCGTGCGTTTCGTCTACACAAGACTCATTAGTGACCCTCAGATCAAAATAGGCTGAAAATCAAGAATTTGTGCCCAATACGGCTAAGGTAATCTATAAAGGCAACAGTGGTATACCGCTGTTCGAAACTCGTAAATTGATAAAAAAAAAAAAAAAAAATCTGGTTTACAAACTAAAACTGAGGGAAACGCATTAAATATAAGAGAACAACGACACAACATTAAAATGTAACACACACAGAAACAAACTAAGCATTAGACAAAATCCGATGAGAATAACAAATATAACTATGCCTGGAGAAAAGAAAATCCTTAGTATTTCGAATAATTCGTACTTTTGCAAACAGTTTTGATTACTAAAAATGACCATACAATTGATATCCATTTCAACACGGTCACCGAAGTGCTGACTTCAGGACTTGTGTTACCCTCGGGAACGTAAAGTTCATCAGCAGTGGCATCGACCCAGTGGTGTTAGTAGTTATCTAAGGTACCAGGCTTATAACTTGATATGCCAGACGCGCGTTTCGTCTACATTAGACTCATCAGTGACGCTCAAACAAAACGTTCCAAAACGTTTTGCCAATTACAGCTAAATGAATAGAATGAAATTCAAAACAGTGTAGCTGTGGCCATTGATTGACACATTAAAATCATCCATTGACTGGGACAATTTACGTGAACGTTTGTCTGTAACGACCACTGTTCACGACGTATCTACGATAGACATTTAAACTGTGGGGTCACCAAAGGTTTCTTAACGCCTTTAATTATAAAATAATTCGAAAAATTAATCAGGAATAACCTTTGTGTTTTGATTTATATAATTGATATAAATCAAAATATCGTGTTATTTCTGATTAATTTTTCGAATTACTTTATTTAGGTGTTGAGAACCTTTGGTGACCCCACAGTTTAAGTGTCTTTAAAAAGTACATAGTGAGCATTGGTCGTTACATACAAACGTTCACCTAAATTGTCCCAGTCAATGGACGATTTTAATGTGTCAATCAATGGCCTCAGCTACACTGTTTTGAATTTCATTCTATTAGTTGAAATGTAAAAAAAAGATTCATTTCATCTCAAAAAGGGGTATTCATGTCACAATTCAATCAAATGTCGCCACAATATAATAAACCCTTCAAATTCACAAATGATCGGACATAGTAATAGTAACTATGTTGTCAACTGATAAGAGAAGAATCACATATCATTCTTTGCGCGGTTAAAGGGATGTAACTCAAATATTTATCTGAACAATACAAACCTGTATTAGATCTAAACCGTCGCGTCTGCCTTTTGCACTGTTGACCTTTTTTGTTTCAGGGTCAACAGACGTGTTTGTCATGAAATACTGTCTACCGCCTCCAAGTATAACCTAAAATGTTTAAATGTCTGTTTAAAACAAATAAATTAAATAAATGCTGAGTATTCACCTCATCTGATTTTCTTTTTGTTAAAACATATTTAACATTAAATCAAATACAAAAAAAACCCATTGCAAATCAAGACAATAATAACAGATTTCTTTTGAATAATGACGAAAACACAACAATAAACGTACTAATATAAATTATGATACACGGACCGAAGCTACAAACAAATGCATGTAGACAATTTAATAGCTTAACACATGACACACAATGAGTATTAACGAACATTTTTGTTTTAAAATAAGTATCCGTTTTAAAGTTAACATGTACTTAAAGAGTAATCAGTGAGAATGAAACAAACATTCAGATTTGATATGAATGGTTGCTTATAAATCATCTATGTGGGATTTCAGAGGTGTACTGAAGGTGGAAGTAGAATTTGAGTAAATTGACACAAATACAGCACAAACAGACGCAAAAGTACTCATCACAGAGAAACATACAAACAAACAAATAATATAATAGTCGACACAACATGCAAACAGTAGAACAACAACGAACATCATCATCAACGACAGACACCACAGGACATCACAAACAGTGACACACTTACGTAACAATTATATTAACAATATCAGTCCAAACAATTAGCATGATAATGATGGTATTAAAAGGCAATTTTAGACCATCAGACTAGTTTACTATGAGTAAATATTGTCAACTTATCTGCCCAATAGATTGTTCTACTATGAGTAAATATACTCTTTATACCTGCATATCAGACTGGACTACTGTGAGTAAATATACTCTATTTACCTGCATATCAGACTGGACTACTGTAAGTACATATACTCTATTTACCTGCATATCAGACTGGTCTACTGTGAGTAAATATACTCTATTTAGCTGCATATTAGACTGGTCTACTGTGAGTAAATATACTCTATTTACCTATATATCAGACTGGTCTACTGTGAGTAAATATACTTTATCATATACTTATCATTGATATAATAGCGTTTGCATATGTGTAATGAGCGGAAGTACACAAAGTTATCAAAGTTACCAGAATTATAATTGTGTTCGCCAGACGCGCGTTTCGTCTACCTAAGACTCATCAGTGACGCTCATATCAAAATATTTATAAAGCCAAACAAGTACGAAGTTAAAGAGCATTGAGGATCCAAAATTCTAACAAAAAAAATTGTGCCAAATACGGCTAAGGTAATCTATGCCTAAGAAGTAGTGTTGTCAACGGTTAATCGGTCGAACGACCGAATACCGAATACCAAAAACGCTAACCGGTTAACCGGACTTTTTTTCAATTTTGATAGATTTTATATAAATTTGTATTGAAATTATTAAAAGGTTAGGTTTTACTTAAAAATGTCGTCGTGGTAATTAATTTGACTGTAAATTGATTACTATTGTTAATCCCATCAACATAAAATTAATTAGAATTTGTCTCTCAGCTCGGGGCAGGATCTAAAGAAACATAATTAGTATACTTGTTTTTTTTAGCAGTAACTCTAAATCAGTAATGCGATTAAATTTTACGATTTACTTCATTATTTCGTTTCTGATCTAATATTGTGTAAACCTACATCTAAATGTGCAACCTCCGTCGTGCAAGGTTTAGTCTTACTTTAAACGAAATGCTAACTCAAAAATTGTGAAATGCAAACCAATGTGAATGTGCTCAATGCATACGTGATAATACGAGTAACATGCAAACAAAGTAAAGAAACAGGCCGTACGGTGACCTATAGTTGTTGCTTTCTGTGTAATTTTGATCTCTTGTGGAGAATTGTCTCATTAGCAATCATACCACATCTTCTTTTTATAATTAATCACTCAAAATGAAACACTCCACATCATTTTCGGAGACAACAAGTGAAAAGGAAAGAATAATAATTTTCAAACACATTCAATTCCACGACATCAAGTAGTTTTTTTTATTTTATTTTTCAATCTGAAGTTGGTACAAACGCTATAGTTGATACGGTGTAGTTGCTTATCAAAAGTCAAACTTCGTAAGAATCCTCACAGACAAGCCTGATAATGCCAGAGGAAAAACTTCAATTCTAAAAGCATAAATTTATCACTTAGATAACAGGTTGTTAAATTGACACTCATACCACATCTTATATCCATGTGAAGGATACTACTGATAAGGCTTGCAAGCACCAACTCAAACTACCGGTTACGGTTAATCGGTCGAACGATTATCCGAGTAACCGGTTAGGCAAAAGTGTACGATTTGACAACACTACTAAGAAGCCATAATTTCCCACCCGGGCTGATAACCCATATCAGGTGCATCTCTTGCACAAAACCCATAATAGTGCCTCTCATGCAAGTTACTTCCGGTGTTTCCGGTATCGGTTGTTTACTTTTCCATTGTGACGTCAGATATTCTTTATGACGACGTCAAAATTTACGGGAACTTTTGTTGGGATAGTTTAGTACTTGCTAACAAATGCCATTGACAATTATGAATCATTTTATAGTACAACATGGAGTAATAATGATCATAAAACTCTTCCAAATTTTCAATGTTTCAAAATGCCTCTATAGGAAATTTTACTATACATATATATGGAGGTAGTGATGCTGTTGTTGGACAATTATAGTATGTATATATGTGATTCATAATTTAACTTCTTTATAAGTTTTTGACTGTTTTAGTTATTGCATTTGTTTATTTGCCTTACATAAAACTATTGTCGGAAGTAGATGATAAAGCGATTAATACATGGCCTTTTCCATATCAACCTGGGTATCTATCATCCCTCGACCCATATCAGCACCTCGGCTCTGTCTCGGGATGATACCCAGGCTGATATGTAAAAGGCCATCTATTTACCTGCATATCAGACTGGTCTTCTGAGAGTTGTTATGAACTACTTACCTGCATATCAGACTGGTCTACTATAAGTTGGTATGCTATATCTTTGCACTCGCCATGATTAGCTGGTAATTTGATGTCACTCTCCCATTCTCTCTGTGGTGCATGAGCGTATGCTGCTGCTGGAGTAGCATGTGTGACACGTGTAGATGTCACTATTCCTGTACTTTTACCTACAACACGAGCAATGATTTAATAATTTCGAGCTAACAACAAAACTAAGACAAACACAATAGTTTCCGTTCGCCTTCTTTAAAGATGAACCAAGCGTGCAGTTTAATATGATGCTGCAGAATACCAATAACAAAAGGAAAGTAGACATTTTAAACATTAAAATTTTCAAGAAATTTTAGTGATTGTCATATAGTAGAAGACTCTTGGTATTTACGAATGGCGTAGAAAAAGAAGCTGTTCAATAATCCTCGTTACAATTACAAAGGATAGCTAACATAATAAATAAATGTGTCAGAAATTATGCGATTTATTATTTCAACTGGTTCGATTCAGAACTTAAAATTTCTTTTGGCTACTTGATATCAATATTTTGTAAAAATCTAGTTTATGGGATGATGTCACATGCACTTGTTTGTATCCACGGGAAGGCAAGGTCGACTATCCATGTGTTATAGACCTTCCCATTGATAGACTTGCTTGTATCCACAGGAAGGTAAGGTCGACTATCCATATGTAATCGACCTTCCCATGGATAGACTTACTCGTATACACGGGAAGGCAAGGTCGACTATTCATATGTAATCGACCTTCCCATGGATAGACTTACTTGTATACACGGGAAGGCAAGGTCGACTATCCATATGTAATCAACCTTCCCATTGATAGACTTGCTTGTATCCACAGGAAGGAAAGGTCGACTATCCATATGTAATCAACCTTCCCATTGATAGACTTGCTTGTATCCACAGGAAGGAAAGGTCGACTATCCATATGTAATCGACCTTCCCATAGATAGACTTACTTGTATACACGGGAAGGAAAGGTCGACTATCCATATGTAATCGACCTTCCCATTGATAGACTTGCTTGTATCCACAGGAAGGCAAGGTCGACTATCCATATGTAATCGACCTTCCCATTGATAGACTTGCTTGTATCCACAGGAAGGCAAGGTCGACTATTCATATGTAATCGACCTTCCCATAGATAGACTTACTTGTATACACGGGAAGGAAAGGTCGACTATCCATATGTAATCGACCTTCCCATTGATAGATGTCAACGGGAAGGTAAGGTCGACTATCCATATGTAATCAACCTTCCCATTGATAGACTTGCTTGTATCCACAGGAAGGCAAGGTCGACTATCCATATGTAATCGACCTTCCCATTGATAGACTTGCTTGTATCCAAAGGAAGGCAAGGTCGACTATCCATATGTAATCGACCTTCCCATTGATAGACTTGCTTGTATCCACAGGAAGGCAATGTCGACTATCCGTATGTAATCGACCTTCCCATAGATAGACTTGCTTGTATCCACAGGAAGGCAAGGTCGACTATCCATATGTAATCGACCTTCCCATAGATAGACTTGCTTGTATCCACAGGAAGGCAAGGTCGACTATTCATATGTAATCGACCTTCCCATAGATAGACTTGCTTGTATCCACAGGAAGGCAAGGTCGACTATTCATATGTAATCGACCTTCCCATAGATAGACTTGCTTGTATCCACAGGAAGGCAAGGTCGACTATCCATATGCAATCGACCTTCCCATTGATAGACTTGCTTGTATCCACAGGACGGCAAGGTCGACTATCCATATGTAATCGACCTTCCCATAGATAGACTTGCTTGTATCCACAGGAAGGCAAGGTCGACTATCCATATGTAATCGACCTTCCCATTGATAGACTTGCTTGTATCCACAGGAAGGCAAGGTCGACTATTCATATGTAATCGACCTTCCCATAGATAGACTTGCTTGTATCCACAGGAAGGCAAGGTCGACTATCCATATGTAATCGACCTTCCCATTGATAGACTTGCTCGTATCCACAGGAAGGCAAGGTCGACTATCCATATGTAATCGACCTTCCCATTGATAGACTTGCTTGTATCCACAGGAAGGCAATGTCGACTATCCATATGTAATCGACCTTCCCATGGATAGACTTGCTTGTATCCACAGGAAGGCAAGGTCGACTATCCATATGTAATCGACCTTCCCATAGATAGACTTACTTGTATCCACGGGAAGGCAAGGTCGACTATCAATATGTAATCGACCTTCCCATAGATAGACTTACTTGTATACACGGGAAGGCAAGGTCGACTATTCATATGTAATCGACCTTCCCATGGATAGACTTACTTGTATCCACAGGAAGGCAAGGTCGACTATCCATATGTAATCGACCTTCCCATTGATAGACTTGCTTGTATCCACAGGAAGGAAAGGTCGACTATCTATATGTAATCGACCTTCCCATTGATAGACTTGCTTGTATCCACAGGAAGGCAAGGTCGACTAATCATATGTAATCGACCTTCCCATAGATAGACTTGCTTGTATCCACAGGACGGCAAGGTCGACTATCCATATGTAATCGACCTTCCCATAGACTTACTTGTATCCACAGGAAGGCAATGTCGACTATCCATATGTAATCGACCTTCCCATTGATAGACTTGCTTGTATCCACAAGAAGGCAAGGTCGACTATCCATATGTAATCGACCTTCCCATGGATAGACTTACTTGTATACACAGGAAGGCAAGGTCGACTATCCATATGTAATCGACCTTCCCATTGATAGACTTGCTTGTATCCACAGGAAGGCAAGGTCGACTATCCATATGTAATCGACCTTCCCATAGATAGACTTGCTTGTATCCACAGGAAGGCAAGGTCGACTATCCATATGTAATCGACCTTCCCATGGATAGACTTACTTGTTTACACAGGAAGGCAAGGTCGACTATCCATATGTAATCGACCTTCCCATTGATAGACTTGCTTGTATCCACAGGAAGGCAATGTCGACTATCCATATGTAATCGACCTTCCCATTGATAGACTTGCTTGTATCCACAGGAAGGCAAGGTCGACTATCCATATGTAATCGACCTTCCCATGGATAGACTTACTTGTATACACAGGAAGGCAAGGTCGACTATCCATATGTAATCGACCTTCCCAAAAATAGACTTGCTTGTATCCACAGGAAGGCAAGGTCGACTATCCATATGTAATCGACCTTCCCATATATAGACTTACTTGTATACACGGGAAGGCAAGGTCGACTATTCATATGTAATCGACCTTCCCATTGATAGACTTACTTGTATCCACAGAAGGCAAGGTCGACTATTCATATGTAATCGACCTTCCCATAGATAGACTTACTTGTATCCACAGGAAGGCAAGGTCGACTATTCATATGTAATCGACCTTCCCATTTATAGACTTACTTGTATCCACAGGAAGGCAAGGTCGACTATTCATATGTAATCGACCTTCCCATAGATAGACTTACTTGTATCCACAGGAAGGCAAGGTCGACTATCCATATGTAATCGACCTTCCCATTGATAGACTTGCTTGTATACACGGGAAGGCAAGGTCGACTATTCATATGTTATCAACCTTCCAATGGATAGACTTGCTTGCTGTATCCACAGGAAGGGAAGGTCGACTATACATATGTAATCGACCTTCCCATGGATAGACTTGCTTGTATACACGGAAAGGCAAGGTCGACTATTCATATGTTATCAACCTTCCCATGGATAGACTTGCTTGTATCCACAGGAAGGGAAGGTCGACTATTCATATGTTATCAACCTTCCAATGGATAGACTTGCTTGCTTTATCCACAGGAAGGGAAGGTCGACTATACATATGTAATCGACCTTCCCATGGATAGACTTACTTGTATAGACGGGAAGGCAACTTTGAAGGTCGAATATTCATATGTAATCGACCTTCCCATGGATAGACTTGCTTGTATCCACGGGAAGGCAAGGTCGACTATCCATATGTAATCGACCTTCCCATTGATAGACTTGCTTGTATCCACAGGAAGGCAGTGTCGACTATCCATATGTAATCGACCTTCCCATTGATAGACTTGCTTGTATCCACAGGAAGGCAAGGTCGACTATCCATATGTAATCGACCTTCCCATGGATAGACTTACTTGTATACACAGGAAGGCAAGGTCGACTATCCATATGTAATCGACCTTCCCATAGATAGACTTGCTTGTATCCACAGGAAGGCAAGGTCGACTATCCATATGTAATCGACCTTCCCATAGATAGACTTACTTGTATACACGGGAAGGCAAGGTCGACTATTCATATGTAATCGACCTTCCCATTGATAGACTTACTTGTATCCACAGGAAGGCAAGGTCGACTATTCATATGTAATCGACCTTCCCATAGATAGACTTACTTGTATCCACAGGAAGGCAAGGTCGACTATTCATATGTAATCGACCTTCCCATTTATAGACTTACTTGTATCCACAGGAAGGCAAGGTCGACTATTCATATGTAATCGACCTTCCCATAGATAGACTTACTTGTATCCACAGGAAGGCAAGGTCGACTATCCATATGTAATCGACCTTCCCATTGATAGACTTGCTTGTATACACGGGAAGGCAAGGTCGACTATTCATATGTTATCAACCTTCCAATGGATAGACTTGCTTGCTGTATCCACAGGAAGGGAAGGTCGACTATACATATGTAATCGACCTTCCCATGGATAGACTTGCTTGTATACACGGAAAGGCAAGGTCGACTATTCATATGTTATCAACCTTCCCATGGATAGACTTGCTTGTATCCACAGGAAGGGAAGGTCGACTATTCATATGTTATCAACCTTCCAATTGATAGACTTGCTTGCTTTATCCACAGGAAGGGAAGGTCGACTATACATATGTAATCGACCTTCCCATGGATAGACTTACTTGTATAGACGGGAAGGCAACTTTGAAGGTCGAATATTCATATGTAATCGACCTTCCGATGGATAGACTTGCTTGTATCCACGGGAAGGCAAGGTCGACTATCCATATGTAATCGACCTTCCTATAGATAGACTTGCTTGTATCCACAGGAAGGCAAGGTCGACTATCCATATGTAATCGACCTTCCCATGGATAGACTTACTTGTTTACACAGGAAGGCAAGGTCGACTATCCATATGTAATCGACCTTCCCATTGATAGACTTGCTTGTATCCACAGGAAGGCAATGTCGACTATCCATATGTAATCGACCTTCCCATTGATAGACTTGCTTGTATCCACAGGAAGGCAAGGTCGACTATCCATATGTAATCGACCTTCCCATGGATAGACTTACTTGTATACACAGGAAGGCAAGGTCGACTATCCATATGTAATCGACCTTTCCATAGATAGACTTGCTTGTATCCACAGGAAGGCAAGGTCGACTATCCATATGTAATCGACCTTCCCATAGATAGACTTACTTGTATACACGGGAAGGCAAGGTCGACTATTCATATGTAATCGACCTTCCCATTGATAGACTTACTTGTATCCACAGGAAGGCAAGGTCGACTATTCATATGTAATCGACCTTCCCATAGATAGACTTACTTGTATCCACAGGAAGGCAAGGTCGACTATTCATATGTAATCGACCTTCCCATTTATAGACTTACTTGTATCCACAGGAAGGCAAGGTCGACTATTCATATGTAATCGACCTTCCCATAGATAGACTTACTTGTATCCACAGGAAGGCAAGGTCGACTATCCATATGTAATCGACCTTCCCATTGATAGACTTGCTTGTATACACGGGAAGGCAAGGTCGACTATTCATATGTTATCAACCTTCCAATGGATAGACTTGCTTGCTGTATCCACAGGAAGGGAAGGTCGACTATACATATGTAATCGACCTTCCCATGGATAGACTTGCTTGTATACACGGGAAGGCAAGGTCGACTATTCATATGTTATCAACCTTCCCATGGATAGACTTGCTTGTATCCACAGGAAGGGAAGGTCGACTATTCATATGTTATCAACCTTCCAATGGATAGACTTGCTTGCTTTATCCACAGGAAGGGAAGGTCGACTATACATATGTAATCGACCTTCCCATGGATAGACTTACTTGTATAGACGGGAAGGCAACTTTGAAGGTCGAATATTCATATGTAATCGACCTTCCCATGGATAGACTTGCTTGTATCCACGGGAAGGCAAGGTCGACTATCCATATGTAATCGACCTTCCTATAGATAGACTTGCTTGTATCCACAGGAAGGCAAGGTTGACTATTCATATGTAATCGACCTTCCCATTGATTGAAACAAGTGCCTGTGGATGATGTTTATACGTCTACTTTTACCGATTCAAATGGCATCAAATCTACCAAGTAAATATATAACGAATATTTGCATTACAAAAACTAAGAATAAATGCAATGGTATTCAAAAAGTGTACAGTTTATCCAAAAACAAAATAAACAAACCAGCATTTTTTGACCAATTGACCATGCCATCAACTTTTGCATTTTTAATTGAAGAACAATTTGCGTATTTGGCTCTTCCATCGACACCTATTGTATAGTAGTTTGCTTTAATTCCCGCCATAAGGGCAGTGGCTGTTGCACCCGAGTCTGATGTCTGTTTGTCTATGTTATAAGTCTGCAATTATAAAAATAATCAATTTACAGTGTTAACTATTACAAGTTTTTATACTATCAACCGTTAAACGGGATTCATAGATATACATTTCTAGTTTTGGGTTTTATAATTAATATTTTGTGAAGAACCACTCTTTCAGACAATACACTGAAGATGACAATATCAAAATGCTGCACCTTTTGATCTACAATATATTTGTTAAGTTCAGAGGCCGGATTAATATATATCAACAGACAGTTGGTAATCCAATGAGTTCTAACTATATGTACCCATAATGGCACATTTGTTTTGTACAATGTACTCGTGAGAAGCAGGATTTATTCAGAACCTTATGAAAGCCAAAATAGAAAAACACCTTCCGAAATTCTTAAATTTGACTATCAGATATATTGATGATGTCACAACACTGAATTGTCCATATTTCAGACAATACTTACATCTCATACATCCCAGTCAACTTGAAATTAAGGATACTACTGATATTAGAAGAACTGCTTCATACCTTGATCTTTTCCTTAATATTTACACAGATGGACGACTTCACACTAAAATCTATGACGAACGGAACTATCTCAAATTTCCAATTATATCAATTTTCCATTTCTCAGCAGTAACATACCCTGTGTCTATTCCTATTGTGTTTACATATCTATGTTGATACGTTATGCTCGATCGTGCATGTTCACACTATACGGACTTCATAAACAGGAGTGTGTTCAACTGCTCCAACAGAGTTATGAGGAAGAAAGATTAAAAACGACACTCATGGACATCATCGCCAATTGGTGGATCTATACGATGTGTTTGTGTCTAAACTAACTAACGATATTTTTCCCACTTATTAGATTGTGGTCTACCATCTAAATCTACGTCATCCGCTGTGCTAAGTACCGAAAATAAATCTTTTGCCGAGTGTGAATTCGCATTGCTATTAGACGTGTCTCTGTATTTATGCACCTAACATTCATGTATTTAATTATCATGTTTCTTTTGTAAGTCTGGTAAGATATTGTGTTATGTCTTATCGCTATGTGGTTTGAATTATATTTTTTATTTTCTATATGTTTGTAAAAGTGAAGATAATCAATCAGCTAGTTAATTTATGTGATATTTAGTTTAAAGCAACAATATGCACAGGATTTATTTGTTTTCACACAGTTTTGATTTAGAAGAAAAACCGACATTGTTAGAAAATACAAATTATTACAACATACCAAGCTCCATCCCAATTTTATATTCTATTTTTTTTTTAAATTGACCTGTGGTCAAATAAACGTCACACAGTACGTCACGTTTTGTGGCGTTGATACATTCGTGTGGTGCACAGTTCATTATTATATTGTGTTGTACTGTCGTAAATTCATTGGAGGTGGTGTCCGTTGTTATTCTGTGGTTAAAATGTTGTAATGTTCTTTTATATTATTTATTCATGTACCGTTATTTCTCTCCCCCGAGTGAGTTCATTTGTAATACATTCTATAGTCACGTAATGGTGTCTTTATAGCGGTATTTTTTTTACATCGTCATATAAGAGGAAAGTTTGGCTACCCATAAAAACCAGGTACAATCCATTACCACTTCTGTTGTTACACCTTATAGTCGATGTGTTTCCCTCGATTTTGGTTTGTTACCCGGATTTGTTATTGCTTAATCGATTTATGACTATTGAACAGTGGTATACTACTGTTGCCTTTATCTATAAATGATTTATGGATGCTAACAGGTGCGGATCCAGAAAAGGGGAGGGAGTCTGGCAAACAAACATTAAGTGATTCTTGTAACAAATATGTCATGCATTTATCATATATATATGAAGCATCGTAACTTGATTAGGCCCTTGGCCCCTGCAGACCCCTAAATCTGCCCGTGGCTAAACAGCGAGCTAATATAACATGCTTTAATATTCAGAATGATATATTCCTTTACTTGGGAATGGAAATCACGATCTCCATGCAAACATGCTACAACTTGACCCCCTAAGTAGTTGCAAAAGATGAAAGATGAACTTGTCCACAAGGAGAAATGTGTCTCTAAATTTCAAACCTCTATTGATTTGATGTTGTATAAAAATTTTCAAGTTATCAATTCCAAACAAGCCATTCGAAATTTAAAAAAATAAAAAGGCGGTGACATTCTGTGAGGAAACTCAAAAGATTTTCTTTGCCTCACATAAGATAAGAGATATAAGATCGAATACACAGCAATTGTTCAAAATGTAATTTTCTTTAAAAAAAAAGATTTGTTTCTTTACAGTGCAAAAATGCAGACACTATTCATGAAAAATATCTCACATGTCGTGATGTTGAACTCTTTTTGTGTAAATAATAATATATCTTCCGCAATACCATCTGTATTCGTTTTGTATACATTTATCTTCCGTAACACCTGCTGTATTTGTTTTGTAAATAGATAGATGTGAAACACAGTATCAATTAACAAACTGTATCAATAGTATCAATATACAAAATACATTGTCGTTTATCATACGACTCTAGAGCCACTGAATTTATAAGTTAAACTACTTTTACGTATATAAAACACATGCACTTAAATTTCCTACATGTATACCTTAATGTTATAACAAGAATGTGTCCCCAGTACACGAATGCCCCACTCGCACTATCATTTTCTATGTTCAGTGGACCGTGAAATTGGGATAAACCCTCTAATTTGGCATTAAAATTAAAAAGATCATATCATAGGGAACATGTATACTAAGTTTGAAGTCGATTGGACTTCAACTTCATCAAAAACTACCTTGACCAAAAACTGAAGCGGGACGAACGGACGGACGGACGGACGGTACAACGAACGGACGCACAGACCAGAAAACATAATGCCCCTCTTCTATCGTAAGTGGGGCATAAAAACTTACAAAAACATCACAGCCATTATTGTACTCAGTAATTCCAAGATCTTCAAAACTGCACGCACACACAATGTGTTGAACAGAGAACTGTTCTGTTTAGTTGCAAGTTGATGCAAACTATAATCTAGAGCTTGTGTAGCATACCTGTTATCTATAAATTCATGATAAACTACCTCGACCAAAAACTTTAACCTGAGAAAGAGCTGTTTCGCACAATCTCATTTTCATGTTCAATGAACCATGAAATGTGGACCAAAACCTAAATTTGTAGTAGCTTTTAGAAATTCCCATTCATAATGACTATATGTATGCAAAGTTACAAATGGTTGCAACTATAACTTCATGATAAACAACCTCGACCAAAAACTTTAACCTGAGAAAGAGCTGTTTCACACAATCTCATTTTCATGTTCAATGAACCATGAAATGTGGACCAAAACCTAAATTTGTAGTAGTTTTTAGAAATTCCCAATCATAATGACTATGTATGCAAAGTTACAAATGGATGCAACTATAACTTCATGATAAACAACCTCGACCAAAAACTTTAACCTGAGAAAGAGCTGTTTCACACAATCTCATTTTCATGTTCAATGAACCATGAAATGTGGACCAAAACCTAAATTTGTAGTAGTTTTTAGAAATTCCCAATCATAATGACTATGTATGCAAAGTTACAAATGGATGCAACTATAACTTCATGATAAACAACCTCGACCAAAAACTTTAACCTGAGAAAGAGCTGTTTCACACAATCTCATTTTCATGTTCAATGAACCATGAAATGTGGACCAAAACCTAAATTTGTAGTAGTTTTTTAGAAATTCCCAATCATAATGACTATGTATGCAAAGTTACAAATGGATGCAACTATAACTTCATGATAAACTACCTGGACCAAAAACTTTAACCTGACGGACGGACGAACGGAGGCACAGACGGACGGACGGACGAACGGAGGCACAGACCAGAAAACATAATGTCCCTACTACTATCGTAGGCGGGGCATAAAAAGTATATAGGAACATTTTTCAGGGACAAGTGCCTGTAATACAAAATGTTGTGATGGTTATTCGGTTGTTTGATGTAAAACGAGTGCATTTCATAGATAACAAGAATGTGTCCCCAGTACACGAATGCCCCACTCGCACTATCATTTTCTATGTTCAGTGGACCGTGAAATTGGGGTAAACCCTCTAATTTGGCATTAAAATTTAAAAGATCATATCATAGGGAACATGTATACTAAGTTTGAAGTCGATTGGACTTCAACTTCATCAAAAACTACCTCGACCAAAAACTTTAACCTGAAGCGGGACAGACGGACGAACGGACGAACGAACGAACAGACGGACGGACGGACGCACAGACCAGAAAACATAATGCCCCTCTACTATCGTAGGTGGGGCATAAAAATAGACGCGGATGAACCATGAACATAAATGTCAAGCTCTAGAATGCCTCGAGTTTCCAAATTTGTGAATACATTTCTCAGGGACTATAAACAATTGGACATCAACACCAAACCCCCAATTGGCAGAAAAAAAACTATTATTTCTAAAACAGACAAGAAGTAGTGAAGTTCCTGACTTTAAACCCACATCTGATTTTTCTGCTTTAAATATATTTCAGAAATGAAAACGGTTTATCAAAATTATAAAGGTTAGTAGTTTATTCAAATGAAATTTGTGTCATTTTTGATCATTTTTTAGAGAGTGCATGATCATGATCTCACTTATTACAATAAGTACCATATTAAAGTCAATATTTTCAGCGACATATGAACTAAATTTACCTTGGAAAGTGCGACATGTGGAAATTTTTCAAATTCTAAAATAGTTTCCTCTCCGGGTCGACCTTGTTTCTGACCACGCAGTATCCTGGCTGCTGTAACAGTTGACACGCCCATCCCATCACCAATGAACAAAATGACATTCTTAGCCACATTTGTGTTGAGTTTGCGATTCAGGGCATTCTTTAAAATCTCTTGAGATTCTTTCCTCCATACGTATGCTTCTGTAGAAAAGAAAACGTGCGTAATTAAAATTTTGATATTTGATTTATAAATTGATAAATGGACATGATATGAATCCGTCTCTTGTGTTCTATACCCCAAGGGAAGTGAAATATAGATTTTTTTACAATCTGGTCTTTTCTCGTTAAAAAGTTATACATGCTGACTGACCACTGTGACTGATGTTTATTTGGCTTAATAGTATTTCTATAAATACAAAGGTCAAATCCTGTTGAAATAAGGACGTTAAATTATGTGTCACATCTAGTCTGAATAGGGAGGTTAACTTTGTAGAGCGTCAATCATTCTTCAAGTGAAATGACGCTAGAAAAAAATGGCGTTGATGAGTCTTTATGTGATAAGTGTACGGTTAAACTTCTGTCAGTACACCAAATTATCTTTCTCCCATTGCCATCTAGTCTTTCAAACAGCAAACCTCGGATGATCCGCCACATTTCTTAGTGTGCAGGTACAGAACCAGTATTTTGAAAGGGGACCGAACAAGACAACATGAGGAGTTTGACTATATATATGAATTAACCATCATAACTAGCTCCACAAGGGTCTCTATTTAATATACTTCAGGTGTTTGGGGAACGGAACCTCCGGATCGAGGAGCATCGAATCAGCGGTCCTTTCATTCAGCTGAAACTACGTTTACTTTTAATTAACTAGTATTGTTAATTTGGGTTCGACTTCAATACGCTTAAGCTGAACCCTCTATACTATATTAATAAATTAGTAAATGCAAATATATACCTATGGAGTGATACGAGTTACTCAGTTAAAACTAAATTGGCCTAATGACCCCATCCCTCCTCATTTTTCCCGTTTTGTTCTAATCGGTCTATTTTGGGTCTAAACATCGACATGCGAAAATTAAATGTTTCGATCTACAAATAAACATGCCAAACCCTACTTAATTAACCTGGAGGTGTAATGTATCGATCTTCAGAAATACAACTCCACTTACTCAACCTTAGTGAGTAATAAATCCTTTTTCGGTCTACAAATTGACTTCCGTCCATCCCATCTTTTTTAGTTGCAAGTCAAGTGTTAAGCGGGTATTTTTTTTAATGTTATTTTACATCTTTTGCTAAAATATAATGGAAATGAATAAGAGGATGTCGTCACATTCTTGTGGAGCAGAAACTTGTATTCCTTTCTCAAGAGCATCTTAGTGAAATCTCGGATATCTCGTATATAGTTGGCATCAACCCTCTATCGAAAATGGCATGTTTGCGCCTGTCCCAAGTCAGGGACCTCTAACCTTTGTTAGTCTTGTATGTTTTTCTAATTTTTAATATAGTTCATTTATATGTTTTGGAGTTAAGTATGATGTCCATTTTCACTGAACTAGTACACATTTTTATTTAGGGGCCAGCTGAGGCCCACCTTTGGGTGCGGGATATTCTCGCTGCATTGAAGACCCATTGCATGATGGCCTCCGGCTGTTACTAGTTTCGATCTGCTCTTTGGTCGGGTTGTTGTCTCTTTGACATATTCCCTATTTCCATTAACAATTTTATGATTGGAATTTAACGCAAACTACAGAATATCTTTCAACTGCATTGGAGATAGTTATATTCCGTAGACATGCGGTGCTACATAGAAATAAACAGTCCAATATCGGAAAGCTGAAATCATATCTTTTCGTAAATAGTAGTTCTCATGAGTATAAGCATTGTCTTTGATGGATTTTGAGCTAATATTGAGGTTTGAAGTAAGCTGGCTTCACATTTAAGTTTAATTGTGTGTTCTCTCTAAACTTGCTATGTGGTATCTCAGGAATGTAAAGTTGGCTGATGTTTCTATTTAACTAGATCTAGATTGGGTTGTTTTCTTTTTGTGACTGTCAATGCAATTTTAGGGGTTGGATCTCCATTTCTAAACTTTGTGTCTATTTTCCCTGTTCATATATGTTCAAATAAGAAGTGTGGTATGATTGTCAATGAGGTATAACTCTAAAACAAAAAATGACACAGAAATTAAAATTAGGTGACCTTCTAGTTCTTCTATTAAGCGTATATGGAACATGTCGTTATCAGTTTATGAGTGATCAGATTTATACGCTTTATCAAAAATATCCTTTTTTGGTGAGTAAGACATATTAACTACTACTTCTTTCGGTCTACCGTGAAATCGACATATCGCCATCCCATTTGTCTTTATTCACATTCTTAAGTGTTGAGGTACTTTTTTTTCATTTAATTTTAATTTAATTTAGATACCGACCATTCATCTTTCTTGTTTGGGTGGAAAAGGGGGGGGGGTGTTAGGGGTATACTTTTATTTTTACTAATGACAACTTTGAGACTTTCATTTGAATAAAAAATAAAAGTTGCCGTTATCCCTAATCTTGGAGGAAAGCAAAAGTTTTTTTCCCCATTCATTTCCCATCTGAATCAGTATCATAATTAAACAATAATAGTGTGATATGTTTGACATTTTTCATTTCGAGGCTGATTAGCTTATTTTGCGGTTGGATGTCATACGATGATCATTTCTTCAATTCTTTTCAAATCAACATGTGTACATATAGTTGTCGACTTCTAAACCATTTGGTCCCTGTTTGGGAGTTGTCTTATCGGGCTAATCATCGATCATACCGCATCTTCTCATTCATAAATTAATATTTTTTACCCCCCCCCCCCCTTTTTCCCCAGTTTCGTCCGTCTTACACTAAAAGTAGCCTGGGATCCTGGTCCAATGCTAAACAGTAGAATGGCACAAAGAGGAGGTACGGTCAATATGTCGGACTACATCAATAGAGACATGACGGTTAAAATCTAGTAATTCACTTAATTATTGTCACTTTTCAGGTCGAAATTAAATCGGTTATAACCCGGTTTGTATTTTTAAATTTGATTCCAATAATCATGATAATCATTAATTTAGGCCAAGTATAGGTAAACGTTAGAATGATTCGTGACATATTTAAAGTATTAACGTGACCAATAAGTTAAATAGATGACATACATTTTCAAACCTGCATGATCTAAATTGATAATTCCGTATAAACAGGATCAAATCCCCGACGTTCCCAATTTTAACCCTCTTTTGTTGTTGGACTGGTTTAATTACATTAACGGGTGTAATTTAGTTATCAGGTTGCGTAATATCATACCTGCAAGGTACCTGTATAGGTGATGAAAGGTCAAAATGTAATTTCAAAACATTATAGTCACGTGTTTTTCGAAATATTATAGTAAAATTTCACAATATGAAATAATTTTAAAACAAATATCATGATAAATAACTATTCAAAAACTATTTATTCTCAACAAATATTATAAACGCAAGTTTCACTGTAAACAAATTTAAACTATGATATCAAACAAAATATTAATAAATAAAAATGAAATTTAAAATACCTACCTTGTGTGTAAATATAGTTCCAAAATAGAATAAATATAATCGAGAACAGTACCACGTGTTTATCACATGGAGACATTTTAACATTTAATACTTTTAAATTTAAATTGTCGTGGGTGTGAAAATTCGTTGACCAAACGGTAGTCAAAGCTGACAAAATAAACAAACCCCTTAATCAAGCCCCTGATAAACCCATATCCATTTGATTAAATGATCAATCGGATTAAATCGATATTTATGGGGATCAATAAGAAATTTCCCCTTTTCCAATAATGATGTAAAACAACCAGACTGTGTCATCAGACTAAAAAAAGATATGATTGCAATATTTACTACTAAAAAAAGATATGATTGCAATATTTACTGAGTTTTCTGGCTTTTCAAGTTCCGACCCCTGCGTTAAAAGAGGATGTGAATGGGGTTTTACAGAATAAAGAGCAAAACCAATAATTATGGGGCATGATGGGGGTTAAGATATTTAGAATAACTGCAAAAAATACAGAATTGGTTAAACATATGGTGTAAATTTAAAATATGGTGATTACGGTCAAGAATAATGTCCAGACTATACATGTATATAGAAGTTTTTACAGAATAACATTTTTATAAAGACAATATATAAATGAGCGAAATAAAATAAAATATTCCTTAACTCATCTACTGTGTAACAGAGAGTCTGAAATGAAGGACAGACCCTCATCTCAGTACCGTGTAACAGAGTTTTGTCACAATGAAGGACAGATCCTCATCTACTGTGTAACAGAGTTTTGTCACAATGAATGACAGACCCTCATCTACTGTGTAACAGACTTTTGTCACAATGAAGGACAGATCCTCATCTACTGTGTAACAGAGTTTTGTCACAATGAATGACAGACCCTCATCTACTGTGTAACAGACTTTTGTCACAATGAAGGACAGACCCTCATCTACTGTGAAACAGAATTTTGTCACTATGAAGGACAGATCCTCATCTACTGTGTAACAGAGTTTTGTCACAATGAAGGACAGATCCTCATTTACTGTGTAACAGACTTTTGTCACAATGAAGGACAGATCCTCATCTACTGTGTAACAGAGTTTTGTCACAATGAATGACAGACCCTCATCTACTGTGTAACAGACTTTTGTCACAATGAAGGACAGACCCTCATCTACTGTGAAACAGAATTTTGTCACTATGAAGGACAGATCCTCATCTACTGTGTAACAGAGTTTTGTCACAATGAAGGACAGATCCTCATCTACTGTGTAACAGACTTTTGTCACAATGAAGGACAGACCCTCATCTACTGTGTAACAGACTTTAGTCACAATGAAGGACAGACTCTCATCTACTGTGTAACAGACTTTTGTCACAATGAAGGACAGACTCTCATCTACTGTGTAACAGACTTCTGTCACAATGAAGGACAGACCCTCATCTACTGTGTAACAGACTTTTGTCACAATGAAGGACAGACTCTCATCTACTGTGTAACAGACTTCTGTCACAATGAAGGACAGACCCTCATCTACTGTGTAACAGACTTTTGTCACAATGAAGGACAGACTCTCATCTACTGTGTAACAGACTTTTGTCACAATGAAGGACAGACTCTCATCTACTGTGTTACAGACTTCTGTCACTATGAAGGACAGACCCTCATCTACTGTGTAACAGACTTCTGTCACAATGAAGGACAGACTCTCATCTACTGTGTAACAGACTTCTGTCACAATGAAGGACAGACCCTCATCTACTGTGTAACAGACTTTTGTCACAATGAAGGACAGACTCTCATCTACTGTGTAACAGACTTTTGTCACAATGAAGGACAGACTCTCATCTACTGTGTAACATACTTTTGTCACAATGAAGGACAGACTCTCATCTACTGTGTAACAGACTTTTGTCACAATGAAGGACAGATCCTCATCTACTGTGTAACAGACTTTTGTCACAATGAAGGACAGATCCTCATCTACTGTGTAACAGAGTTTTGTCACAATGAATGACAGACCCTCATCTACTGTGTAACAGACTTTTGTCACAATGACGGACAGACCCTCATCTACTGTGAAACAGAATTTTGTCACTATGAAGGACAGATCCTCATCTACTGTGTAACAGAGTTTTGTCACAATGAAGGACAGATCCTCATCAACTGTGTAACAGACTTTTGTCACAATGAAGGACAGACCCTCATCTACTGTGTAACAGACTTTTGTCACAATGAAGGACAGACTCTCATCTACTGTGTAACAGACTTTTGTCACAATGAAGGACAGACTCTCATCTACTGTGTAACAGACTTCTGTCACAATGAAGGACAGACCCTCATCTACTGTGTAACAGACTTCTGTCACAATGAAGGACAGACTCTCATCTACTGTGTAACAGACTTTTGTCACAATGAAGGACAGACTCTCATCTACTGTGTAACAGACTTCTGTCACTATGAAGGACAGACCCTCATCTACTGTGTAACAGACTTCTGTCACAATGAAGGACAGACTCTCATCTACTGTGTAACAGACTTCTGTCACAATGAAGGACAGACCCTCATCTACTGTGTAACAGACTTCTGTCACAATGAAGGACAGACTCTCATCTACTGTGTAACAGACTTTTGTCACAATGAAGGACAGACTCTCATCTACTGTGTAACAGACTTTTGTCACAATGAAGGACAGACTCTCATCTACTGTGTAACAGACTTTTGTCACAATGAAGGACAGACTCTCATCTACTGTGTAACATACTTTTGTCACAATGAAGGACAGACTTGTAACAGACTTTTGTCACATTTGCCTATTGTTTGAATATATATCCGGGGGATTCCCGCCTGTATTAAAACATTTCAACTCAATCAAAGGATTTCTGAAAAGAATTTCAGATGTTTATCTTTTTATTTTTCCCCCTCTTCTCGTCGTTGGTAATTACTAATTACTGTGAATTTAAATTACATTATGTTGAAATAGGATATGCAAAACTTTCAAAATGCCATAAAATGAAGGTTAACAGATACGAACGTCTCGTCATTGAAAGTGAAACAAAGGTAAATAATTTGATTGACTGATTCGATCCACAAAAAAATAATTCTTATATAGGTAAAAACGACGATAAACATACATTTTAAATCTTTAATACAAAATTTAACAGACCTATAAAAATCCAATTGCACGAGTTGCTTAATCTATTTATATCTGTGTTTATGTTTACATCGCTTATATATATGGTCATAGAAGGTCAACTCGATAATTAATTAGATGGCGTCTTGGCTAAATTTCACACGAAACGAAGCTACATCTTATTGAGACCATGTCCTGTAAATTGTTTATTTTATACTTTTGATAGTTTGGGAAAATGTTTTACGTTGCTATAAATAAAATATGAGAATTTGAGTCAAATCGGTGAACATGAATTTGGCAGCTAATGCCCCTTTAACGAAATCAGAGATCTATACATTAATTAGATTGGTATTTCATGCATATTCAAATTATTTTTATTTTTTTCATGTCGAAACCATTCACAGCAGACTATACGGTATAAGTTGTTCCTCATCGTTGAAGGACTTACGGTTTGCCTATAATTACTTACATTAACTTTAATTCAACATTGGTGGATAGCTCAGTCTCATTGGCATTCATACCACATCCCTTTACTTTTATATTAAATGTAATATGTACTTTGTAGTGTTCACATGTAAACACAGACGTTGTTTATATGGCAAGCCAAAGTGGACAAAAAGAGCTATTTTCTAATATTAAAAAATCATTTTCTAATATTAAAAAATCATTTTCTAATATTAAAAAATCATTTTCTAATATTAAAAAATCATTTTCTAATATTACAAAATCATTTTTTAATATTAAAAAATGATTTTCTAATATTAAAAAAGAAAAACACAATTTATTAATATTAAAAAATGATTTTCTAATATTAAAAAATGATTTCTTAATATTAAGAAATGAATTTCTAATATTAAAAAATCATTTATTAATATCAGAAATTCCTTTTTTAATATTAGAAATTCCTTTTTTAATATTAGAAATTTTGTTTTTAATATTAGAAAATCGAAAGTAATTTCTTATATAAGAAATTCATTTTCTAATATTAATAAATGATTTTTTAATATTAGAAATTCATTTTTTAATATTAAGAAATCATTTTTTAATATTAGAAAATCATTTTTTAATATTAAGAAATCATTTTTTAATATTAGAAATTCATTTTTTAATATTAAGAAATCATTTTTTAATATTAGAAATTCATTTTTTAATATTAAGAAATCATTTTCTAATATTAGAAAATCATTTTTTAATATTAAAAATTAAAATCTTCATCATCAAAAAGTTTTGACTTGTTTGTTTTATATTCAATAACCCCTCACTGTTTACAAACAGAATTAAGACAATAATGTCCGAATGAACTGAAACAGATTTTGCTAAATGATACAAATGACAATAAATTTAAATGCCAAATATCATTGACCTAACATTAGCTGTTCATCTTAAACCGATCTAGTGAACTACTAGGGGACATTTTAGTGCCAACCCATTTTAGCGCAGGATTAATTCCTTCATCTGTTTTATTAGCCCATTTTAGCCAAAACTTACCTGGTTGAATAATACTCGCCTCACTATCACCATGAACAGTAATTTTTACTGGTTTAATGTTTAAGCTGTTTATATGTTCATCATGGAAACACAATAAGAGATGTGTCGAATTCGCCGATTATCTGACAGAATACTATGTAACTGAAGATTCTATGTTCCCACTTAATCTTTGGGCAGAAATTCCGTGTAATTCTTAGCAAACAATTAAGGGACAGAAACGTTCCATGCCCATTATAATAAGCAATTTTATAGTTGTCACCCAGCTATTCGCGTTTTCTTGATAATTATCAAATTGCAAACAACAACATATATAAAGATACGAAGTATAATAGACGAATTTGCACCACAATCTAGACAAGATAAAGAGAAAGAACCGTTCCTAATGCAATTATATGTACAGTATTGAACAGGGGTATATCCAGAGCCCATTAAACGTACGTTCTCTAAGTTTTTGGTCGAGGTAGTTTTTGATGAAGTTGAAGTCCAATCGACTTGAAACTTAGTAAACATGTTCCCTGTGATATGATATTTCTAATTTTAATGCCAAATTAAGATTTTATCCCATTTTCACGGTCCACTGAACATAGAAAATGATAGTGCGGATGGGGCATCCGTGTACTGGGGACACATTCGGATTTATATATTTTGTTAGAATGGGTTAAAAATGTTTCTCTTTAAATTGGGCATTGACAATTTTAATTTTCGATCGCTTGAATGGGTTTAAAATCTGGCCCTAAAATGGGTTTTACTTTGGCGCTTAAATGTCCATTTTTTCCGCTAAAATGTCCTCCGCCGAATAGTTCCCCCTAAACTGAACTAATTACAAGATCTTACAAGCTAATACATTTAAAATAAGCAAAAGTTTCAAATTCAGTAGACATGACTGAGGGGGTAGGGCCAAATAATCAAGCTCCATTTTTGAAGGACATTTTATACCTAAAATTGTATGTAATGGATGTATTAAAGTCTTCGAACTATTGGCTGAAAGGAAAGGAAACAGCAAATTCATTTTAGTGGAAAATTATACAGTTACGCTGGTAGGAATCTGATCCCAACTAGTTTTGTAGGCAGATTCAGTTTACCGTGACGGAAGATGACCTTAAATGGCAGGGCTTTGAGAGAGCAGAGAGCAACTTTTTATCCAATTGCTTAACAGAAAGGGGTCGCCCCGATATTTCGGCTCCCATTAGTCCGACACCCCATTGGTCCGACACCCCAATAGTCCAACTTGTGAATGGAGGTTTACAGAACAAGAGAATAATGGCAAAAGTATAAAGAATAGAAAAATGGGCAAAAAAATGAGGTGCTGAAATAGTAAATTTATATTATGGAGGGAGTAATGGACAAAATGTACAAAGAATAGGAAAAATGGATGCAATTATACCCCCTTCCCTCCCGCCCTAATTCAGGCACTCATTTGTAGAATCGTTGACGAGTTATTTGAACTACTCTTTCTTTTGAGTATATAACAGAAACAGATAATATTAAATAGGAAATGTCATCAGCAGGGCAGTCTCTCATCATAAAGAATAATGTTCACGTAATTAGGTTTCGGATACAATCAAATTAAACTGTAAAAAGTGCCATTGCATATTTACCATACAGAAAGACTATTATTTCCATTCATCTATACTATACATACGAACTTTAAGATCGAAAACTTAAAAACAAAAAAAAGAAACAAAAAAGAGAGCTATCGAATTGTTAATTAAGGAATGACTGAAATATTTTTTCTGTCTATGAAGAAATAACATAAAAAATTTGGTGCACACTGAATAACGCGCGTAGCGGGTTATTTAACAGTGTGCACCACATTTTTAATGTTATTTCGAATAGACAGAAAAAATATTACAGTCATTTCTTATAATAATTTAATTCTAAAATCCATTTTAAACCGTGGATAACCATGAAAAAACGTTGATGACGTCACGGTCACATGACTAAATTATGTCTATTGGCTGATAACAAAATAACGTCAGCCAATCAGAAGACGCGTTACATCCAAAATTAGATTATTTAATAATACATGTAATTACATGAGACATTTGTTAGATGTATGTTTCATTATAATACGTTATTCTGATTGGCTAAACTGCAATCTCGCGGTATTCTTTAAACAACTTTATTGACACAATAAAATTTACCACTCATGATGACACGAGGTCCCACAATAAAGTGCATAGTTTAATTAAATACAAACTTGAGAAAAATCATGTTTTCAGGTTCCTAGCTCAAAATTGCTTTCGCGCTTCATACAAAATGCATTTCGCTCAACGCTTTTACACCCCAATGAAGTTACAAAAAGAAGCATTCATTTCTTAAATAAACTCGAACATTGGCGAGTTTAAGTTTATAACATCGATATATAAAGTAAAATTGTTCAATCGATGATAATTTTTCTATGTAAAAAAGACTTTTGTAAGTTTTAAACTTCGATAAAAATGGACAAAATGTGCTGTAAGAATGAACTTGAACATTCTAAGTTCGATATCATTCTGGTGGTACATTTCATTCATTTGCATCGAAGTTTCCACCGTAATAAAGTCATGAAACATTTGCCACTGGACATAATACAAACAAATAACTACCAATCATTTAAAAATAGCCATGTGTATGTTCTATTTAAATAAGCGATATGTCATCATCATATATATGTAATTGCAGATTCATGATACAACAAAATTTGTTTCTGTATTAAAGTATTTTCATTTGTGTTCTTTTATCTCTTAAACACAACTTATGGGTAGGACTCAAGCAAACAGGTCCGACTCCTCTTGACACTGTCACACGAATGTACCTGTATTCATTTTTTCTATTTACTAGCACATTTGCTGTTGTCGTAAACTCGTACTCACACAGGTTCCTTACGGAGAACGCGCCAAACTTTACAAAGTTCTATTTGGTTTACCAGTTTTCCCACTATACATATCTTAAGAGCTGAATGTGTTAACTTTAAATAATTCACTATTGAATTAAGTACAAACACAGTTGCTTAAAGTCAAACCAAACTTATGTTCTTCTCACAATAATTCTGTACACTGAACCAAGCATACAAATCGAGTTAAAAGCATAATTGAAGCCTGAACTTTCTTAATTCTCTACTTTGGGTGAGATACAAATTAAGCTGCGTATCATCATTTTAGTTATTTGACAAAACTTCACAAATGTAATTAAGAATGGAAATGGGGAATGTGTCAAAGAGACAAAAACCCCAAAAAATGCAGAAAACAGCCTAAGACCCACAATGGGTCATCTTAAAAAAAAAACTGCCCCCGGAGGAGGTCTTCAGTTTGCCCCTAAACGTAAATGTGTACTAGTTCAGTGAAAATGGACGTCATGTTTAACTTCAAAACATTTTTATAATTGGACTAAAATTAATATATATATATATATATATTTAATGAAGCCCAGGTGGTCGTGTGGTCTAGCGGGACGGTTACAGTGCAGGCGATTTGGTGTCACGATATATCAGTAGCATGGGTTCGAATCCCGGCGAGGGAAGAACAAAAAATTTGCGAAAGCAAATTTACAGATCTAACATTGTTGGGTTGATGTTTAGACGAGTATATATATATATGAAACTATCAAAGGCCAGAGGCTCCCGACTTGGGGTAGGCCATAAATGCGGTGAAGTTAAACGTGTATATTTAGTAAACATGCCTTTGTTGATCTTGCGTGTTTTTTTTTTTAATTTCAGTTCATCTATGTTATAACGACAACAGACAATAAATGCCGGAGATAAATAAACTATTGTAAAAAAACAAAGAGGAAACATAACCATACAGCTGTTACACGTTTACTAATATTCTGAAATGAAAAGGCTATGTTTTGCACTGACCGCAACTCTAGATACGAAAGGTAAAACGGCACGTTGCAACTCCCAAGGTATTTTCAAAATCATCCAATCCCATAGCTGTATTTGAAATTCCGCGAAATGTAATGTCACGTGCGGACAAATAGTCTCACACTGGTCCAATAGGTTAAATAGTTCAACGCTTGCAATTTGAAAAATAGTCAAAATAATGTGTACTTATTTCATATAGAAAATGATAACTGAGTTATAACAAATCCAACTATTTTTACTATTCACGTTACAAAAAATGTACATATCCACCAACCAACTTGATAAACTGCAAAATCAATCTGTTCTTAGTCATTCGATGGAAGGTCCAGTGAGTTTTTGATTTTTAAATACATGTATATACAATTCAAGTGGAAAGAGACATTTGGTAATTTTGGTCTTCTTCTGACTGGCAGTAAACCCTTGCCAAAGTTGGACGTCCGTTTGGTTGTGCGGGATGTATAATTTTCAACAAATATCAGAGATGTGACGTTGTATCCAACGTCCCTGCAGGTTAAGAACATGGCACCTACTCTTTGAGGGGCCTTCTGTGGCCTCTTGTCTGAGCCTATTGAAAGGCAAAATATTGTCTGTATTCAATATAATTACTTTCATTGTCTAGTGGCAGTCCAAGTTTTGTTGACCTTTTTCATCCCGGATGGTAACTGTTACAGAACCTACCTAGTGTATTTATTGTTAAATTTTTCTCGTCTTGAATATGCATGTAATATTTTGCCACCGGAAATTGAGTACAATTACAATATTGTAAGTACTTTATGAATTCATGTATGTTATTATTATTTTAAGGACTCTCAGGAAGATCAACTTTAAGTAATTGGATTAACCTTTTGAAATAATATTATTTATTTAAAATATTGCTCAATTATTCCGTATCGGACTATTGGTGTGTCGGACTAATGGGGTGTCGGACCAATAAGATGTCGGACAAATGGGGTGTCAGGGTAGTATGGTTTCGGAATAATGGGGCTGCCCCAACAGAAATAAAGTGATAAAACTACTCAGTCACATACAAATATCGGAGATATGAAAAATAATAAACAGCTGCGCCATGAGCACATGATACGCCCGTCGTCTTGTGTGCAATAATCATAAATAGTTTCTGAGATACAGCATGACATGTGGAAACACACCTTTTTAACAAAAAACTTAATAATATCTCTAAAATAAAAATATCCAGGGTTAAATAGATGTGGATGCGAAAAATTTCAAGGCCCATTTTATGCAGAAAATGATATTTTTCGGATGATTTTTTTCCTGTATGCATGTGTACTCACCTAGAATCAGACACTGGCTAAATGTTTGTTTAATTTCAAAATACCCACCAATATTTCGAAAAAGATTTTATTGTTTTCTCGAAATTACCTTCATTTAATTCAGAAATATTTGATGAAAGAGTTTCACACCGAATCTTATATTTGACATCTCAAAAACAGACCCATTACAGCGGCACTTACTAAAATAAGTCTTAATTAAATATTTTTTAACAAATTATGCCCCGTGCATGAAACATAAAATGATAATTGAAATCCTATTCCGTTTGCTAGATGAAGCTTTTATTTCTCTTGAGCATGTTGAGATATTAAAATAAAGGTAAAGAAAAAAGTGCTTTTTTTAGTTATTACCCTTGTATCTTGGATATATAAAATATGTGCAATGCGGGGACATTGAAACTCTGTTATTTTATTGAAAATAAAATTAAATATTTGAACATTGATAGAAATGGGTATTTATCACACTCCATTACAGTAA
The DNA here is from genome assembly GCF_963676685.1 of Mytilus edulis. Taxonomy (NCBI): domain Eukaryota; kingdom Metazoa; phylum Mollusca; class Bivalvia; order Mytilida; family Mytilidae; genus Mytilus; species Mytilus edulis. The sequence continues at coordinate 14,019,716 of NC_092356.1, read as the reverse complement.
ATACTAGTAGAGTTTTATATCGTCGTCTTTCATGTCACAGGAAACGATATCGGGATATGATTGTTTAGTTGTTTACTAGTAATCTTGCTATGTCATCGCTTTGCTTGGCTCAATTTTAGACCAAACAATTCTGCAGGTCTGTGCATCATCACCATCTGCGCTTGCCGCAGCCGACTGCGCGCTAGCCTACGACGTAAACTTTTACGAAAAAGTAAAAAGCACTTTTCGGCAATTTATCCATCTTGTTTACATAAACAAAACGATCCTAAAAGAAAAACCACGCATCTGATAATCATTTCCTTCGTATTCTTTATTTTATTTATTGTGTCAATAAAGGAGCTATTGTTTGATTTTGATGGGGATGGAGGGGGGATTAACCTTTTCTATTTGTTATCTCTGTCCTGGCTTTTTATTTTTCCTTCTATTCGGTCCTGCCTTTTGTTATTTAATTTATCCTGACTTTTTTTTACATAAATTGTCATCCTTCCTTCTTTTTTTTTTAACTTTAACCCCCCGTCCTGTCTATTTTTTTTTACAAATTTCATCCTGATGTCCTGTCCCGCTAGAGCTTGTTTGTGGGTGTTTACTCTTGTCTATGTCTACAAGGTAGAGCCCGCACATGCACTTGTCTCAGATTCCACCCCTCCCCTATGTACCTTGATATAACACAGTGGTCTATGAAGGTATATAGGAAAACGTTTCTGAGACAAGTGCATGTGCTACAAGGTAGTTTGTTATTTTGTAAAACATGATGAGTCTAGCTTCTTTTTTTCTTGTTGACAGACTTTTCCATCCTAATTTCGTAATCATAATGTTGTCACTTGACCTGTTTCTATGTCTGCTGGTTACAAATCGTGTAGCACGTCTTTGTACTTTTTTCCCAATTTTATCAATGTGGTAATGCTAGTACGGGTTCCATGTCGTGACGTATTCCATTTGCGGTCTTACGAATATTTTATAGGCATGCTCTTTACATGCTTTAACTAATGTGGAAGTTTCGATGGAAAGAACCGAGGTATCGGCTGGCTTTTCCTGTGATGTTGTTACATGTAATATGCTCTAGATAATTTGCAATGGTGTAGCCTATAGGTATTTTGTAGATGTTTCATGTCCCATAGTATGTCCGTGAGTTTGTAGTACCGCTTGATTGGATTTGTTTATGTTATTGTGAGGACGCTGCGTTTTTCAGGGTGGAACTCCATTTTCCAAACATTTTTCCATTTCGGCAGTTTGTCTAGGACTTCTTGTAGTTCGTGGCAGTCGTTGTCCGAGGTCGTCTGAGGAAGTGGTTAAGTAGACAACAGCATCATCCGCAAACAGTCTCGCTGTTTATTGTGGACCTTCAGCGTATATGTAAAAACAAAGAAACTGGGGTCCTAGGACTGATCCTTGGATACTTTAGATTCTAGTTTCATTCTGTCTAATGTTTCGCATTCCAATAAAAATGAACACACGGTTGTATCATGTTGTTCAAATAATGAAATATCCACCAGTATCATCTATATTGTTTCAATGCCCATGGAGACAACACCAAAGAAATAAACTTTGGAAATGCGTACTAAATTCCATGAAAGATAAATATTTAATGACGTCATAAAACGCTATTACTTTTCATTCAGACGCTTTGAAAAATGATTTTCTAATATTAAAAAATGATTTTCTAATATTAAAAAATGATTTTTCTAATATTAAAAAATGATTTTCTAATATTAAATAATGATTTTCTAATATTATTTTCTAATATTAGAAAATGATTTTCTAATATTAGAAAATGATTTTCTAATATTAGAAAAACATTTTAAAGGGATACTGATTTAAGGAGCCTATGGAAGATGAAATCAAATGTTTGAAAGACCAGTTTATCAGCCAATATTGTGAAGGAATACCAGTTTAGGAGCCTTTGGGGATTAACCATCATTAGGCAATAAGATATGTACTTAATATGAAGATTGCTGTTTAAGCTTTATGAAATAATTAATTTGATGTTATGGCTACAAATCTTTTATAGCAAACATTACATAAGTATAAAGAACGGATTTCCAAATATTAGGGATTTTCCTGCTTTCTCAGATTTACTTACGACAGAAACATCATTATGATCATTGTAACCATATATCTTTTTATCTAACCATTGTGAATTTAGTGTTGAAATAAGAAGATGCTTTGTATAAGTTAGACAGCAATCCAACAGCACAAAGAACAGAAGGACATCTAGAGGTCAACATAATGGTCTTCAACATTGGACCATTAGACAATTGTTTCTTTCATATGCGAAACTCTAAATCATTTTGAGTGTGGAAAGTAAGGTCACAAAATTGGGAAACATTCAAGTTGTGTTATACCTAAGACAATGATGCTAATTCTTTCCTAATCACAGGTTATTCTGTACTTTTTAAATGAGGCCTTGTAACGATCAATACCATTACAGTAAGAACACTTCCTCCTTCACAGTTTACAGGAAGACAAATGGCAGTCAACAAATTAAATTCAAAAACAAATTTAATTTAGAAACAAGGTTTTCCAGTCCTATTTTACACAAATAAACTATTTTCGAACTGCACTTAATGAAACCATTAAAATTTGTTTACCTCCGCTTTTAAAATCTTTTCCATCAGTGATTGGCTGAGTAATTACAAACAGTAAGTTACTGGTATTACATAAATATTCATTCTTATCAGTAAAATTAGGTGTACAACTGCAGCAATAACACATAAATACAGCACTGTCAAATCTATGTTGCAGAGTCCATAATCTGATGGGCTAATTTAGGTTTTTAATATTAGAAAATGATTTCTTAATATAAGAAAATGATTTCTTAATATTAGAAAATGATTTCTTAATATTAAAAAATAGCTCTTTTTGTCCACTTTGGCTTGCCATATGTTTAACAATATTGTGAAGTTCCAATTCTATGTTTTTCCATTTTGCAGTCTGAGTCACACAGAGGATTACATATTTATATATTTGACGTTTGCTTACAAGGTCACAAGGGCAATACAAGGTCAATGTTTAGTTGTATGGATTTCTCGTTGTATACAATAGCCGGTATCGTAACTGTTATAGTGGTAAATTGCAAAAAGTTATTATTTTTCCCCGATTCTCAAAGACTGATCAACATGATCAAATAGTTCACCTCGTCCCTAAAGTTTAATAATCAATGAAAGGATGCACGTCATCAGTATTCTAATATTACAAAGTTCGCCCCTAAAATAGGACAATAAACAATTGCAAAAGATGAGGATTTCAACTGTTCCTTTTTAAGTGAAATTCATTTTGTTACTATAATCAGCCGAAATGAATACCCCTTTGGTATTGAAGAAATGAGTTTGGGCATATAATACAAATGCAATTGCATGTGAAAAATAGCCATTTGAATCATTATTGATTCAAAAATGCAGGTCAGAGTGACCCAATTATATTTGGTGCTTCTGTACTACCCTAGTTGAAAAAACTCCCACAAAGTAACATAATAGTAGGAAAATGGGTAACTAAAATTCGTAAGGGTTCAGTGGAACCCAGTGTCTCGCTTATTTTTGCTGTTCATCGCAGCCTTAACAAAAACGACGATAAAATAAAAATAAAAATATTCCTCTTATTACTATTTTTTCATTGAAAGATGCTTCTGTCCAAGTTTGGTTATAATCCAGGATAGATTATGAATCTAATAAATGTTTTAAAAACTTTAACTGCAGTCTGTATGGAAGGTTAACTGAAAGAAAAACTTAGTCCATTTATAAGTAAAATACGGAAAAACAGAAATAAAATTTTAACTAAATTTCCTTCTAAATACTAGCTTTTGATCATAAACAAGCTCCATTTATAAGTGAAAAAACCAGAAAAAACGGATTTTTTTTACAATATTTCATGACTTCTTGATACTATCTTATGATCATAAACAAGCTTCTGTCCAAGTTTGTTACAAATCCAGGATAGTTTAAGAAAGTTATTAAAACTTTTAAAAACTTTATCCACAAAGTAAATGTCATATTTCCTGGCAGAAAAACTTAGTCCTATTTATAAGTAAAATACGGAAAAACAGGATTAAAAAAAACAACTTCTGGATACTATCTTATGATCATAAACAAGCTTCTGTCCTAGTTTGGTACAATTCCATGATAGTGTAAGAAAGTTATTAAAATTTCAAAAACTTTAACCACAAACTGAATATTTGTGGACGCCGCCCCCGCCGCCGGAATGTAGGATCGCTATGTCTCGCTTTTTCGACAAAGTCGAAGGCTCGACAAAAAGGTAGTTCAGAACGGCTTTTTAATTGATAGCTGCTTTACATGCAGAAGATAACATGCCGATGAATTTTGATTATACCAAATTAGTACAAACCATTATGAACTCTGGTGGATAGTTGTTTCATTGGCAATCATACCACATCTTCTTAATTTTTATAATGCTTTGTAAAGGAAAGATAGTACAAAAGAAATAGGAACGAAACAGATATTGCATAACGGTCAACCAACTTGTGATGACGTCCATTAAATATATGAAGGGATGATTTCAACTTCACCCTTTGGAAAATTTTGTTTAATACTTTCCTTGTGAGCAGCAACGCATGTATTGGTAGATTCCTCCGTTATTGGAGCACCCTTGAAAGCTGCGAAAGTACAGTGGAATCTGTGTACACTTCCGTTCGGGATTAACGAAGATGTGTCACTAAAGTATTTACAACAATATTTACAAGGACAATCCCCACACAAACACAAAGAGAGTTCAAGTGTAACCAGGGAGCATGATTGTGTAACCAGGGATCATGATTCTACATACAAAATCATCTTTGTCTCCATCGATTGAAAAGAAAGGAAATGCATATATGACGTCTTGTCACAAAAGGACGAATGAACAAAAGTACAGACAAACTCCCCATTCAATATGTACCCATTGCTTTAGATTTAGCATTGCTGCAAGAGATACAGAATATAACTTGGTTCCTGACACCTGGCACAAAAAATAGAAAGGTAAGTAGGTAAAATATTTAATATGGACATTATTATGTTTGTAGGGAAATATTTTCGGACTTTGTGTAGGAGCTATTTAACAAATAAACAAAACAAAAATGGGGAATGTGTCCAGTGTCGAAGGGAGACAGATGATGCCCCTGCTTGCATATCATATAGTTATAATGGGATATAACTGAGGAACAGTAAAAGTTACATTACCCAAATTAGTACTTGATCTGAGTTTTGTGGTAAGTTTCATAACATTTGAGTGTGGCCAACTTAAAATCGGCAACTGAAAATTCAGTAATTTTTCCATTTGTAAAGAGGCATAACTCTAGACAAATAAAAGTGACACCGCCATAATTTAAGCTTGATCTGTACTTTGTGGTAATAAGCATTGTGTATAAGTATCATAGCATTCAGTTAAGGCTACCTAGACCATCTCTGTGATGTATGATCATACATACATGTACAGATGGGTTAGAGTAGAACTATTTTCTATGTCAGAGCATAAAAATGTCCTTTTTTACATAGGTAACCCAAAAATGTCTATAAAGCGTATTTGGGTAGCCATGCAAATTAAGGGGGTATAAATCCAATTTTTTTTTAAATATAGGATTATCTATTAAATGAACTTTATCAAATACTTAATAGAAAAATAAAATAAAAAAATGGGGTCACCTATTATTCAAGCTCACATGTATGATTTTCTTTCGAAATAAGCATGCATTTTTGTTGAGGGTACTTTTTTTCTGTTGAACCAATAGGAGTAAAAGAGGTAATATGGAAATAAAAAGGAACTAAATAACAGAAATCACTTATATATTACACTGATGAGTTGAAAAGGATATTTCAATTTTAATGCAAGAAAATGGCACCTAAGGGAGATAATTTGGAGCTTTTTCAATGATATAAACATTTTAAAAGTTAACTTGGGCCAAAACAAAATGATTTCTTGGGATTGATTTTTGTACCTTATCATAAAGTAACGGCTAATAGTGTAAAAATTAAATTTGCAATGAAAAAAATTGTTTAAATTTTTGCCTAGATGGAAAACACAATTATTCTATGTGATTTTATAATTAATATATATATAATGATTTATGACTTTTGAAACAGAAACACCACCTTCATGAAGGTGTTCAACATATATCAAAATTCAGTAACTTTTTTTAATTTTAATTGTTTAATCAAATACATTGTAACTAGAAAACTTTTTGGCCTCTTCTTGCTTTTTCTCCCAACCTAATTCTAACTCTTCTTGTGTAAGGTGTGGGAATTTCTTCTTCAGCCTCTCCTGATATTTTCGCTTCGTCTTTTTCAATTGTTGTTCTTCTCCTAATTGTTTCTCATTGTATAATTTCAAATATTTCATCATCCACTTCTCAAATTTTGGATGAAGTAATTGGTACTCAGGATTTTCAGACTTTGGAACCAAATGCTCTTTTTCTGTTCGGTCTTCTATCATTCCTAGAAAGTTCATGACCTTTCTAACCTTTGGATCCCCTGTTTCACCCGTCTCCAACATATTAATTGCCCGCTCTCTTTCTTGAATAACTTCCACTATGTTCCTCATGGATTCATCAACCTGGAAATGGTTTTTTTAAACTTAAAAATTATGTTCTGATACAAAAATAAGAAGATGTGGTATGAATACACAAGAGACAACTATCAAAAAGATTTCAAATAAAGTTGATTTAAGCAATTAAAAGTCACAGTACAGCTGTCAACAATGACAAAAACCAATACCATAAAGTCTGCTAATAGAGGCCCCAACATGCAAAAAGATTAAAACAAATTAAAAACCAAAAATAAAATGCTTCACTGAGGGCAGCCTGATACGACCACAGATGTTGAACCCTGAAAAGTTGGGCCAAATTTGGACACAGCTTGATACTGTCTGAATTTGGATTGTGATCAAGTTTTTGACATAATATAGGTTTCTGACACAAAATAAATGTGGTCAAAGATCCTACAAATCTATTGTGCAATACTGTGCATTTGAAGAATTCGTCTTGAAACTCTTCAAAAATTTGAAATTTGAAAATATTTGAAAAAAAAATTAATTTATCCCTTAAAGAACTTGTTAACAAAAAAATCATCCATACCTTATTGAAACCCCACTTAATGCAATTACCCCAATACTCAATCCCAGCCTCCCCTTTGTAGTATGGGACCTTGTAGAATAATTTCAGAGAGATCCATACACTTAAACACAAGTTATTGTCTGGAAACTAGAAAAATGTTTCTTTTTGGCCCTTTTTGGCCCCTAATTCCTACATGTTTTGGGCAATTAACATCAAACTCAATCCCACACTTTCCTTTGTTATATGGAACCTTTTGGCACAATGTCAGAGAGATCCATACATTTACACACAAGTTATTGTCTGAAAACTAGAAAAGTGCTTGTTTTTGGCCCTTAAATCCTTAACTGTTAGCCCAATAAACCTTTAAATTAATCCCAATCTTCTACTTGTGGTATTAAACATTGTGGTACAATTTCAGAGCAATTGAAATACTAATACAAAAGTTATTCGTCTTGAAACTAGATAAATGCTTTTGGGCCCCTAATTCTTAAACGGTTGGGACCATCATCCCCAATCTTCCTTTTGTGGTATTGAACTTTCTTCAAAAGTTTAATCGAAATCCATTTACTTAAACTTCAGTTATTGTCGGAAAACCAATGTGTTTTCCGACGACGAGGCAGACGACAACATCATACATTATATGATCCCAAATTTTTTTTTGTGGTTCAATGTATAAAAAGCATTTTATGGCCATCCATCTTTTTTTAATTTGAGCCCAATGATAAATCTTAAGTAAACAAATGCATATCTGGTGTACCAGGTTGCAAGCCAGCTGACAAATGTCTTGTATATTCCAAAAACTGCAGTCACACTAGGCCACGATTGAACATAGATCTGTGAAAAAATGCAAATTTTGACAATCGTAGTGCAATTTTTTAGATCGCAGTAAGGTTGTATCATGGTTGTGGTGAGGTCTTCAAGATTGTGATGAGCGTGGCAAATTTTGAACATGTTCAAAACAATGGTGGTTAGGTTGTTGATGTTGTTGAAGTGTAAATGTAGTTAGAGAGCATTAAGTTTGTGGTAAAATCACAAAGGTCATGATTGTAGGTGAGCATAAAAATGAAATAAATACCTTCCACTTTCTTTCAGGATTAGGAACTGTGAGCACCTCATCATCATATATCTGTTCCATAGTAAACAACATATTTCTCTCTTTTAGTAAGACATACCTGAAATAGAAGAATTATATTGTACCCAGTAAATCAATTCATGTAATTATAAATCTGTGGATTCATTATTATTGGAAAAATTGTTTGATGTTGCCTACCTAGTTTAGTAAACAGCAGCCTACTGGAAACCTACCTAGTTTAGTAAACAGCAGCCTACTGGAAACCTACCTAGTTTAGTAAACAGCAGCCTACTGGAAACCTACCTAGTTTAGTAAACAGCAGCCTACTGGAAACCTACCTAGTTTAGTAAACAACAGCCTACTGGAAACCTACCTAGTTTAGTAAACAGCAGCCTACTGGAAACCTACCTAGTTTAGTAAACAGCAGCCTACTGGAAACCTACCTAGTTTAGTAAACAACAGCCTACTGGAAACATATCTAGTTTAGTAAACAGCAGCCTACTGGAAACCTACCTAGTTTAGTAAACAACAGCCTACTTGAAACCTACCTAGTTTAGTAAACAACAGCCTACTGGAAACCTACCTAGTTTAGTAAACAACAGCCTACTGGAAACATATCTAGTTTAGTAAACAGCAGCCTACTGGAAACCTACCTAGTTTAGTAAACAACAGCCTACTTGAAACCTACCTAGTTTAGTAAACAGCAGCCTACTGGAAACCTACCTAGTTTAGTAAACAACAGCCTACTTGAAACCTACCTAGTTTAGTAAACAACAGCCTACTGGAAACCTACCTAGTTTAGTAAACAACAGCCTACTGGAAACCTACCTAGTTTAGTAAACAGAGGCCTACTTGAAACCTACCTAGTTTAGTAAACAACAGCCTACTGGAAACCTACCTAGTTTAGTAAACAACAGCCTACTTGAAACCTACCTAGTTTAGTAAACAGAGGCCTACTGGAAAATTATTGATGACACAAATCATCTCAAATTTTTTCCTGCTCTTACATTGTTTTTATGTCTAAATCTTTGTTGTACGTCAGAGAAAAAAGTTTTACCTAGCTTTCCAACCCAAGAAGGCATGAGAACCCAATTTCAACACATTTATTTTACGGGTGGCCCTCTCACAATGTTGTACAAATACTTATGATTCATTGGATATCAAATATCCTGTAGATATCTAAGAAAATAAAGATAATCCTCAATCCACAAAATTGGTACCCATTCAAAAATAAATGAATAAACAGTAAGGAAGTAGATGTATGAATATGTATGATTGAATTTTACACACCATAATTTATGTAAATCTTCATTGCTCTTAATCCTTAATTCATCAACATTCCATGGTCGACCTGTAAAAGAAAGTGATTAACATAGAACTTAATCTGTGTAATAAAATTAATTTTAATTTCTATGGTACCCGGTATAAAAATTGGAAGATATGGTATAATACACCTTATCGCTATTTAGTCCATTCCGGGAAAAACAGTCATTTATACAACTTCCTGTTTGAGGTCACTGGCTGAAAAATGGAGGTCATCAGTAGTGAGCTGAGGAAGAAAAAACTTTAGAAAGTGATCATCCAGAAACTTTGATATTGTATGATCCACTTTTTTCGAAATTAAAATTGAAATAAAAAAATATTTTGTTTGAAGTATTTACGTTAGTTTAAACAGGTCTCATTAAAAAGTACCATGCATGGTGAATTGTTTAAACAGGGTCCCAGATAGCTTCAACTGGATGAAAAAGTTGTGTAATTTTAGAACTTATCCGGAATGGAATAAATAGCGATTGCTAATCCGACCGTGCAAGGGCTGTATAGCCAGTCAAGGTCGATAAAAACTTCCATTGTTTCAAATTGCTAATGAGACAACTCTTATCCAGGGACTACATGTTTTGGTTATAACTTAAAAACTGTTTTACTGTCCTTTATTAGTTTGAGTTGAAACATTTTGAATAGTCAGATGATAAAATTTTGAAATCTTGTTTTTTTTTAAAGAGATGTTCATTGATTCAGTTGTTTAACTTCATCAATATTTCTATTTGGTTATAACTTCAAATTTCTACAACTGTCAAAACAATGTTATGGAACTTAAAACTATTTTACTGCCCTTTTATCATATGTTTATATGTTTAATTGATTTGATTGATTTTTTTATGTTTTAAAGCCACTTTTAAGCACTGCTTTTGGTCTATTTCGTGGCAGCCAGTTTTTATTGGTGGAGGTTTGAGGTGAAACAGTCATTATTATTATAAATTCCAGACAAGGTTGTTCTATAAAAAGAGAAATTAGACTTAGGGCAGGGACTCATCTATAAATGGGTGTCATCAATGATTTTGCATAATGGAAATGTAAGTGAAATTTTAATTTGCCTCTATAGATGGTTGCCCTATTTTTTAAAGCATTCCCTTAGTACCATGTATGTTTAAATAGAACATCCCTTCTTTTTTTAAGAAACAATTGGTTAAATAGTTTTCATTTTCTCTGTCCAGAATGGCAAATATTTCATGCATATTTCCAAGATCTAAAAACAATTGATTTAATTGGCAAGTTCTGCAAAGGGAGTCAATTAGGATGAAAACTGGCAAATTAAGACACCAAAGAGAAAAAGAGAACACTTTAGAACATTATAAAATATTTTGCTGATTTTTGTTTATTTACAGGAGAGAGGCAGAGGATAGCAAAGTGATACTTATCAGTTGAAGACAAACTGACAACACCATTGCAAAAAAAAACCCCAGATGCTCCGCAGGGTGCATCTTAATAGGACCGCAGAGGTTGAACTCTGAACGGTTGGGGCAAGTATGGACACAACATTCAAGCTGGATACAGCCCTGAATTTGGATTGTGATTAAATAGTTGACACAGCATAAGTTTCTGACACAGAATGAATGTGGTCTAATGAACTTAATATTTTTTTTGCTTTTGAGCAATAAACTATGCCGTTGAATATTAATCCTCTCAAAAAAAAAATATTTGAAGAAATTTTCTTTTTAATTTCTGAAATCTGAAATAAGAAAAATTAATATTAAGTTCTAAAAAAATAAATGGGGAATGTGTCCAAAGGGACACAGATGATGCCCCCGCTAGCATTTAACATTATAAAGGGACATAACTCAAGAACTGTAAAAGTGAAGCTGCCAAAAATTAACTTAGTCTGAGTTTAGAGGTAATAAGCATTATATACACATTTCATTAAATTTAGTTGAGACAAACTTAAGTTAAGAGAACAGAAACAAAAAATTCTTCAATTTTTCCACTTGTAAAGGGGCATAACACTAGAATGGTAATCAAGGTGATTGTAATCACTGAATGGTAAAGATTGCTTTAATTTTATCAGTTGGTAGTAAAAGTGAATATTGCATTGTATATTATATATATATATAGCATTGATTTAAGGCGATTCAACAACCATTCTGAACAAAGAAAGATAACTCCAATTTATTGTCTTGAAACTACAAAAATGCTTGTTTTTGGTCATTAGTTCCTAGACTATTTTCCCCATAACCCTTAAAATATATCCCAACCTTCTACTGATGGTATTTAACATTGTGGTACAATTTCAGAACAATTGAAATACTTATGGACAACTTATTGTCTTCACACTAGATAATGCTTGTTTTGGCCCCCTTTGGGCCCCTTATTCCTAAACCTTAGGGACCATAACCCCCAAAATCAATACCAAACTTCCTTTTGTGGTAATGAACATTGTATAAAAATTTTATTGATTTCTATTTACTTATACTAAAGGTATTATCCCCAAACCATCCGTCTTCGGACGACGCTAACGACGACGACCCATACGACGCTGACAATGACGACGTGATACCAATATACGACCGGTCATATAATAAAAAATATATATTTCTGTGTCATTTGGTCTCTTGTGGAGAGATGTCTCATTGGTAATCAAACCATGTCTTCTTTTTTGTAAAAGGAATACAAAAAGACAAACAACAGGCTACAAATCAAAACATACAATGACAAAGAAATCTCAATACTGACATTTTTGTTTTGCCCATACTTTTATTTCCATAATCTCACTAATATTTCTACTCTATGATCGGTTTTCATTTCACTGGGAAAACATAGTAATTCTTGCAACATATGTGATAAACAAAGTAACCTGTTTTAATTTCTTTCTCTTTCCAGTTAGCCCTGTCATCGAAAAATTCCATTAAATCATAATCCTTGCTTGATGTATGAAAACTGGAACATGCTATACACCTAAAATAATATAACATGTACAAATTGTGTTATTCAATATAAAAGAAAAATTAGATCATTCAAAGGTACTACAGATAATAGCCCTATTCCTGATATGGTTTGGTTAGACTTAGTGTAAACAATACATGTATTTTTATTCAGAAACATAAATAAATATGTACATAAATACAATACATGGATTGGAAAGTCATTTATACAAATTCCTCTCCCTTTAGTTCAGTGGCGGATCCAGGGGGAGGGTTCCGGCAATAGATTCCCCCCTTTTTTTCTGACGATCAATGCATTTGAATTGAGAACCCCCTTTATCCTGAGTTAGGAACATCTCCAACCCCTTCCCACCCCTCTGTTATAAATGGCTGGAGCTGCTTCTGTGATTGATATCACAATCAACTGAACTGAAATAAAGGATATTTGCTCCTATTGTTTTTAAATGTTTGCCAGATGGGTCAATATCCCTAACATGCCTAATGTACCTCCAATTGAGGACCACAAAAGTTATGTGTAAACAAAAAATATCTGTGTAGTAATATTTGACATGTTTCTATTTTAAACAAATAACTGAGCTTAATCCTCTTTGTCTTGATTTGGACAGTAGAGTACCATAGAATAAATAGCTTCGCCGAGTAAAGCTGGATACGACCGCAGATGTCAAACCCTGAACAGTTGGGGCAAACATGGACACAAAATTCACAATTGATACAGGTCTGAATTTGGATTGTAATTAAATATTTGACACAGAACTTTGAATTCTGCCTAAGGAAAATCTATAATATTGTGCATATTGCCACAGATATCCAGAATCGTCTGAAATAATCCATGTAGTGCCATTGCAAAAAAATCACTGCTAACCACTACTTTTCTTTTCATAATTTTTTACAGTTTATAAAGCCAAATTTGAAAAATCCTGTAAAATCCTTGTTCTTTTTCACAAATGTCTACCAGAGACTTAATTCCTGCCAAATTTTCAATAGCTTATAATTATATCTAAAAAACCAGCACACTGACCTTTAATTTTTTTCAGCTTTTCTATATACTTTTAATTCATTAATCATGTTTATAAAAGTCTTTTAAAAGCTTGTTATTTTAAAATAGAGTAGCAAACATCCTTAACTATACATAATCTTCAATGTTATATATCATGTATATATCATTTGTAGTAAAAAGGCTATCAACTCAAAATTATTTTTTATTATGGAATTAGCAAAATTTCTTGTGCTTGAAATTTTTAATAAATTCTATGTTTATTCTGTACTTTAACCGCCACAACACTTTCTATTTTACAAGGAAGATAGCCCATTTTCAATAGAATGTACTGTGTGGGGCACAACACTATCTATACAAAATAAATTTTATGGAAAGTGTTATGCACTGCTCAAAACATTAAAGAGGGTACCGTACCCTCTTTAATGTTTTGAGCAGTGCATAACCGTACCTTCATGACTTATAATGGTAAAACAAAATTGCCAAATGACCTTAACAGTAATTTTTGGTGCATGATGATAAAATTTACACTTTCTTTAAGGTTCATCATAACCTTTTGGCTAAAATGGCTGTATTTACACCACCAATTTTACTCTGAGTACAGAAAAACCTGTGCACCTGCTAAAGTTTTAAGGCATGGCTGGACCCAGATAATTAAATTTTAAATGCATTTTATTGTTCAGAAAGTTTTCTGAATTTTGCCATTCATATTTTTTTATTCCTGCAGAAGGTGCAAAAATAAACTAAGTTGGGAAAACGTTTGAGAAGCTCCCCTCGAATAATCGATGTTGTGAGTAGTATTGATTTAAATGGACAATAGACACCTGTAAACAATAGGCGATTTATACTGTGTAACTGAGTGGACCGTATCAAATGAAACTTGTGTGTTAGTTTATCATGTTTATTTTGCTATCTTCTGCAGACTGGGAAAAAATGCACATCAAAATCCAGGTAAGTCATTAATTTTCTGAAACATAGACTTCATATAACGTTTATATAACTAGGTCCAGCCATGCCTTAAAACTTTCCAAGATGCATCAGTTTGTCTGTTCTCATAGTAAATTTTTGGGCGATATTAAAATCGATGGATTTTTATGAATCAATTTGTTTTTTTTCTCCAAAAATGACGGTAACGATAACTATTTCAGTGAGACCTCTGATGAATCATGATAAAGATATTTTGACAAATAACAGTAAAATTCTAACCAATTTGACGCTAACGGTAGCCGAAAATGACTGTTTGACGACTTACGGTAAAGGGCATTATACTTTTTCACTAAACAATGTTATATTTTTCTTCAATGACAAATGTAAAGGTCATTTTGAAGTGACGTCATATATCAAATTACGTCACTGTTAGACATCCGGGTCTGTTCGCGCCCATTCATATTCGCAGCCACTCATGTTCGCCCCCTTTCACTTTCGCACCCTACATGTGCGCACCCAAAGTCTGTTCGCTACCTACATATTCGCGCCCAATCTTAATTTGTTTTGTGTTTATTAACTTTGTAATCAAGTTTTGGCAAGTGTATTCTTATAAGTATATCTGTTGTCATTGTCTTAAAATAAAGTGAGACAGCATTTTTTTTTGTATTGAATAAATCTTAATCAGGTTTTGGATAGTGTATTGTTAAAAAAATTAAAAAAATCCTTTCTAAATAAAGTGGGATTCTATCATGTTTTGGTTATAAAAGTGTATAGCTATATTTTATTGTTTAATTGTTTCAGATCAAAGGGACCAAGCTGTTAAAAACAATTATCTTTTGTGTTTTTCTTTTAAAATCTTCAATGTTTTACCCATACCAAGCTATGTATATACATTTAGTATTTACACCAAAGCAATTTAAAACAACAATCATGATTTTCCAATTATTCAACTTGAATTTAAATTAAAATTAGGCGCGAACGGAACTTGGGTGCGAACGTGGAAGGTGCAAACGTGTAAGGTGTGAAAGTGTATTGGGCGCGAATGGACCTGATAGTGATACATTGTACCTGAAATCACAGACGTCAAGCTGTCTTACTTGCTGGCACACAAAATGCAACCTTGAAAATTGGCAGAACAACTAAGAACGGATTGACATGGCGATTTGTTGCCAAAGGAGGCTTTTCCAAGAAGATTGCTGAAGATCTGTACACATAACACAACTGAACTGCAGTTTGGATGTCAACTGAAATGATTTATTATTTATAAAAGTGTTTTAGAAATTATTCATACTTGTCACATATAGTCGGCCTCTTGTGTTGAACATTAAAAGCTGAGGTAGGATGAAGACTAACACCGGGTAATGATGTCTTAATTAATTGCCTAGTTGCATTACTAAGTGTTCTGAAGTTTATAAATGTCAATGACATTTTTCATTTCTTTTTTCGTCAATGTCAAACAAACGCTTACCTATATTTACGTTCTCTTAATCACTCTCGCGATTTAGATGACACGAGATTTTACACCACATGTTCTGAAAGTCAAGATACCGGCTAATAAAAGAAAATCTGACCATGGATCCTAAAAAAATGGGAGAAGCTCTTGGCCGCATGAAAGGCGGTGGAGGCAAATTTGCAGGAGCTGGTTTAGGCCTCTTAGCAGCCGCTGGGGGCTTATTTGGAATTGCAAATTCATTTTACACTGGTTAGAAATGTTACATCAGAAAAGGGTCACCTTATAATAATTTCAGTTATGTAAACAAATAAAAATTGTCTCTCTATTTTACACTGCGATAATGTCACATTTAACTACTATTGTCAAAATGATAGAAACATCATAGACAACGACAACTAGTTGGCAAACTGGCATAGTTGTCAACGAACTCAAACTTTTATCTTCCACATGCACATGCAATACACTTAAGGTTCAAGTGGACCCTATGCCATGGCTAAAATGGCTGTATTGTCACCTCAAAATTTACTCTGAGTACAGACAAACCTGCGTATCTGTAAAAAAATTCAGGCATAGCATGCCCGATATAAAAATGGCTACAGAGCTCCAGATAAGAATTCACAAATTGGGGTTTTTACCCACCATTTTTTTATGTAATTGGGTGATGGTATCGGGATCGTTCGCCCTGATTACATGTTTTCCCTAGGTTCGTTCGCACTGAGTTTGTTCGCCCTGGGTTCGTTCGCCCTATTTTCATTTATGATCATCAATATGTATATGTTACATTAATGAAAGAAATATATATTTATAATAATTTGAAATCTTTGATATCACTGAGTGATTGGTATATGAATTGTCTTTGATGGATTAATAATGAAAATAACATTTTTCTCAAATAGAATAGTCAGCTTTGATGGGATAAAACACTGATGTACAAATTGTTAAGCATGAAAAGGAAATTATTTTCACAGCTTGGCTTCTTTGATCTCAAGTATGTTTTTACAAATTTGTTATATATGGAAGTGGATTATGGAACCGGTGCACATACAGATACTAACTTAGTTCTCAATACCTTGAAGTCACAATATCTTGTAGTCCTAAAATTTACAGGAACTTATAACCTAGTACAGTTGGAAGGCAAACGCCTGAATCTGACAGATAGAGGTCAATTTGTCGACAAAAAAAGAACCCGTATGTAAAATGTTTACGCCCACAAACAGCGCCACCTATAATTTTTTCTACGGCATCTTTGAGAACGATGTCCCATTCTGTAGTAAATTAAAACATTAAATTAAATAAAACATAGAAAAGTAAGTGTAAAACACAAATTGAAAGATATATTTGCAGATGACTGTTTATGCATGATACGCTGGCAATGTGCGCAATGTCCTTTAATCCAAGACTGAAAATTAGTTTGTTTCCTACGTCAAGATGGCGGATTTCAATGTTTACATTTTTTCACCTATTTATAATCTGACAGAAATTGGTATCCAATCATTTATTAGCAATTTTATTATTGATCTTTGAAGATCATCCAATCGCATTTGCCGTTAGAAAGTGGCTACACGTTACCAGCCGTCGTTACAAAGTAGCCATGTGTTTTGTGGGGATACCTTGGGAATGTTATGTATTCAAAAGTTACGGTAAAAATCAATGTTATCTTCCTTATATTTCCATGCATACACAATTTATAACAGCAAATACATTCTTAACAGACCCCATAAGGTAAACGGACATATTTAACTGTCTGCTTGAGCAAAAATTCGTGTAAATAAGCCTGATGGGTCGTTTTGAATTCAAGCACAGCAGACAAACACGTGGTAGATTGTTTATGTTTGACAGTTTGTTTACTTGAATTGCACGTTGATGTTACTATATACTTACCAATAACATTTATCGTGTTATACTTTCAATAGTTATATAATAAATCTTACCCAAGAAATACGTCTAGGTACATGTAGGTGCAGGGACTTCTTTTACTTGGTCCTTAACTAATGAGGGTGTAATGATACATTACAGCATTTTTTGCATTTGATATATTTCATGGACATGTACATTTTGTGTACACAAAGAACAATAAAGTAAATGAACATACATGGGTTTAATTCCCACCCTAGATATACATTTTGACTCTCATGACAGGTTGGAACAAATAGAGCAGATAGCAATTGACAATAATGTATTAATGCTAAAATGCTGATTGATGGGGTCAAATCATCAACA
This sequence comes from Mytilus edulis, assembly GCF_963676685.1. Classification (NCBI taxonomy): domain Eukaryota; kingdom Metazoa; phylum Mollusca; class Bivalvia; order Mytilida; family Mytilidae; genus Mytilus; species Mytilus edulis. The sequence continues at coordinate 14,001,800 of NC_092356.1, read as the reverse complement.
TAATTTTTTCTAGTATACAACAGCTCCTCTAAGGATTAGTAAGGGTACTTTACTAAAAGTCCAGTGGCTAAGTCCTGTCTTTTTTGCCTCTGATATTTACTAATTTATATTATAATTTCTAATATTCTCTTGTGCATGTAGGAAGGCAAAAGCTATTGTTACTCTTATTTTCCTCATTTGCCTTAAAACAATGGAATGTATTGATTGTTGATGTATGTCAAGTGACTTGTAATTTAACTGTCACTGCTAACAGAGACTGGGACTCTGGTGATAAGTTTCCAGGCTGTTATGTCATTGGCAACTATACCATAAATGTCAGTTTCCCCTTTATAAGTTTTTAAGAAAAGAATTTAATGATAATATAATAATAAGTTGTAAAAAAATTGAAAAGTTAAGCACAAGTGACAAATCTAATTGGCTTTTTATTCAAGAAAACCTAGAGGCATTGAAAAGTGTTGCAATTTAAAATAAATGTTTTGAACTCAGAAAGTTATCAATATATATATAGAGAGTACAGATAATGTTTTAATTGGGCCTTTGGGAATATTTGCCTGTTAATTGAAGATATAATTATTATATGCCTTTTCAAATATATGTGTGGCTCTGACCTGGCTGTGGTTTAAAATCTAAGAATGGAGTTGGTTATCTCCATATTTATCTAATTTATATCAACATCATTGATCCATTATATATACATATATATAAATCATTGTAATACATGTACATTACTTTGCTTTTCATATGCCCTTTAATTGGAATAAAATATCTTGCCTTATACCTCATTTCTTTATTTTAGTACTGACAGGTTAACTTTTAAAAGCATTTGTAAAGTAAGTGAGTTGATGACAAGCTTAGTCAATGATTGTAAATCCTGATAATATCATGAGTTTTTTTTTTTTTTTATAAAAGTAAATAATGTGATTAAACTGGTTATCTCAATTAAAAGAACTGACATTCTGCTTTGATACTATGAGATTATTTCTGATATCAGAATAATGAATTTCTTTTTGAACTTTGTCCTTTTTCCAAAAAATTCTGAACATACTGTATTTAAGTGAAGTCAGTTTTGTTTTTGTTTAAGACTACTATAACATGGGAGGTGACCACAATCTCTATGTTATACATTGAAGTAGTCTCTGGTTTTTGTAGTCCAATTGACTATGCATTTTAGAGCAGGTAAATGTGAATTTGAATTAAATTTGAAGTTGATTCAGTATATCTAATGACATAATACCACTATTTTATTTCAACAAAGCATTTTCAAATTTTATTTACTGGTCAGCTGATGTTATTATCCAATCAATAATTGATTATCAAGGACTTAACAGTTGGTTGCAGGACTTTTGAATTCAAATATAAGAAAGAAGAAAAAATATAAAGCAAAACTTCAAATATTACATATAACAGAATTTATGATAACTGCAGGATATATCAGATCACAATACAGCTTTTGTTTAGTGATCTTTATTTTGATTATTATGTTTAAAATCCCTTTCTGGTTCTTTGAATGTTCAGATTTTTTTCTCTTGATTAAGGCAAGCAACAGAACTTGTACAACTTATGTAGTTTCTTATCTCAGGGTGAATCCAGAAAATTTTAAACATAAGTGGTGTTATTCTCAACCAAGGATAAAAAGGAGGGTTCCAACTATATGCATGATCCCATTCAAATGCATTAATCTTCCATAAAAAGAGGAGGTTCCAATCATCAGACTCCCTGAGATCTGCAACTGTATCTTAAGGTAGATTCATGGTATACCGCCATCTTGGATTGTACAATCACAGTACAAAATTGGTCTAGTTATTTGCCCAAATCAGCAAATTTGGAAACAGATTTGCAATTTAATGGTTAGACTGTTTATTTATATAAAGAAAACTTGCTAATTTATTGTATGATTCAAAATAGTTTAACAAATATCAACCTTTTTGGTTTTTAAAATCATTTTTTCAAATGAGCCATTTAAGGGGAGATAACTTTTTTAGCACAAAATTTATACTGGGCTAATAGGGAAATTTTTTATTTTTACTTGTGGCAAGAAAATAAGTTCGGTGACACCATGTTTTCTTTTTATTTTTTTAAAACATATTATAAAACCTATCTTCTCAAAAAAAAATTCAAAATTCTGTCTCATAGAACTTTTTTTATTCACTGTTATGTGTTTTTTCATGAACAAACTAACCAAATTTAGGCAATTTTCAACGACTCATAGCTTGTCAAATAGCACGGTGACCCATACTTTTTATTATATTTTTGAAAACAGCATAGGAAAATCTTCATTTTGTCAAATTATAAGAAAATTCTGTCTCAAAAAACATTTACTTATGATCTACCTTAAAGCAGCTATAATAAAACAAAAATTGTACATGTACTTCTGGCTACTGCAGATTGATTTTATTTTCAATCTATGGTAATGGTCACAATTTTAAAGACTATATTTCCTTTTTTTTCCATATTTTTGTTTAAATATAATCTTCTGCTTCTGCTTCTATTGTTACACAGGTTCTTCTGACAAATGACTGATAAACCCATCTTGTATCCTTCTATCTACTAAAAGGGTGTTTGAGAATATACATATATATATATATGTATACAATATATTCAAGTTTCAGAGAGTCAGTCTGATATAAAATGGTAATTGTCTTCTTTGAAGTGTTCAAAAACCTGTAAGAACTTGAAAAAAATGTCATATTCAACCTTTCCATGACTATTTTAATGTTACAACAGTAGAGAAACATTGAATATTGAAAGGTATTCAAGAACTCGTCGAAATAGATCTGCAATCATTAATTTTACTCATATTTACTGTTGTGAACTTGCAATTTCCTACGATGCGCGTACCGAGTTATCTCCCTTTGATCTCCGCTTCGCCACGAATAATCTGACAGAATTGCGTATCCGGGGTTTTTGTGATCTGATATTGTTCTACAAGGAGCAAAAAATGGTTTTACTTCATATTTTATACCTCTCAACACGTTACCAAACCTATTTAAGGATTTATTAAGGATTTTCCTTGGACCTACGCAAATTGTCAGAAAAAAAGTTTCACTTCGCTCGTGAATTTATAACATTTTAACAATACTTTTTTATTATAATTATATAAAATAAGAAAGCTTATTCAATCTAGAATTGAACACTTTGGTTTTTATTAATGTACGAGTACAAATAAGACGATACGAGTCCAAAAACCACGAGGCATGCACGTTTACAAAAAAATCGTAAACTCTGACCTTTTATCACGTGACCAATGTCTTGAACTTAGAAGCCATTAAATCGTTTGCCGTTCAACTGGTAGCAGCTAGCTGTAGACAACATAATACATCGTAAATATTCAATTAAGGAGGCTCGAGGGTATAAAAATTTCAAAAAAAAATTAAACATTTGTTTTTCATTACAAATTTTATTCATTACCTTTTGTAGTTGTTACTTTATCATATGGTACAAAAATCATTCAAAACAATCAATTCGTGTTGGCCCCAGATGACTTTTAAAATGTATACATCATTGAAAAAGTTCCAAATTATCTCCCTTTGGTGGAAATATGCCATTTTTTGGCTTTAAAATTGAAATATCTTTTTTAACTCATCGGTGACCTATACTTTTTAATATAATTTCCATCATCCAAGATGGCTGCCTGCGGGGGGCTTAGTTTAACATAGGACCCTATGGGAAATGCAAACAAAAGTCTTCTTCTAGAGAACCACTGAATTGAATCAAACCAAACATAGCATAAATGTTCCTTTCTTAATTTATATAATGAGGTGCTGGCCAAGTGTTGTTACTTTGTAGCCAAATTTTATCTTTTTTATATGATTTCAAAAACCCAAGTAGAGTCAGGTGAGTGATACAGGCTCTTGAGGGCCTCTAGTTTTGTACATATTATACAGGTGCTTACCTGAATATCCATGCTTCTTTGTTGATTGTTTACAAGGGTGACAATCAGTAAACTTTTGCTTAAAACACAACCCTTAATTAGCTGTCATATTTTCACAATATCACTGACCGAGTGAAATAGTTTTTTGACGATTATACAAAATGGATCAGTAAAAAAATATTAATTTGTGCACAGAAGACTTAAGATAAAGATTATTACTCGTTTCATATGACTTCAGTTTAACATTTCTGTATAGCTTACAATTAATTTTAGGCAGAATATTTTTTTATTCAAAACAGTGCTGATGTATTTTGTATAAACTTCAGTGCATTTTGTTAAAGAAAATTACTGACACAAATGTAACATCTTTCTTCTTTTCTATATCAGTTGATGGAGGTCATAGGTCAATCATTTTTAGCAGAATCGGTGGAGTACAGAAACAAATCTATCCAGAAGGATTACACTTTAGAGTACCATGGTTTCATTATCCCATTATATATGATATCAGAGCAAAGCCAAAGAAGCTAACTTCACCAACAGGAAGTAAAGGTAAGGATGCCAAGTAAGGTAGACAGGGCACCAGACTGAAGTTAATGAGAGAACCGAATTAAAAGAAAAAAATTGGTAGGGTGCACATGTAACAGGGAACATCATGGAAAGACTTCTGAAATACTTTCTTTTGGTTTAAAGGTTATGTGTCATGAAAAAGCACAGCAGAAAAACTCATATTGATCTAAACTCACATTTTAGACAACATTGTTAAATCTTAGGTTGTCTAATGTTTTGATGTTAGAACAACAGTATACATGGTATAAAAATGATAATAAAAATTTTGCTATTTTTTTATTATTTTTTTTTAATTGATGACATATCACTTCTTTGAATTAAACCAATCAATGTTGATTAGTTCATTATAAGTTGGCGAAATCAACATTACTTTATATCCTCTCACTCAAAATTAAAAAAGGCCACTTTAAAACATTCAAACAGCATCATGGCAAGGAAGCTCAAATTATTACCATGATGCTGTAGAAAACTAAAATCATTTGAGTTGGAGGAAAGTTTTAAAAATTGGTAGTAATCACTGAATTACATTTATGGCCATAAAGAAGGCTATAGAAATGACTTTAATCAATAGTTTATATCTGCCAAGGGCGAATTTAGGAATGAAATAGATAAAAGAAGATTTGGTATGAGTGCCAATGAGACAACTCTCCATCCAAGTCACAATTTTTAAAAGTAAACCATTATAGGTCAAAGTACGGCCTTCAACTCGGAGCCTAGGCTCTCACTGAACAGCAAACTATAAAAGGCCCAAAAATTACTAGTGTAAAACCATTCAAACTGGAAAGCAAAGGGTCTAATCAATGTCTAAAAAATTTACTAGTGTAAAACCATTCAAACAGGAAAACCAACAGTCTAATCAATGTCTACATGACTAGTGTAAAACCATTCAAACAGGAAAGCCAACAGTCTAATCAATGTCTACATGACTTGTGTAAAACCATTCAAACAGGAAAGCCAACAGTCTAATCAATGTCTACATGACTTGTGTAAAACCATTCAAACAGGAAAGCCAACAGTCTAATCAATGTCTACATGACTTGTGTAAAACCATTCAAACAGGAAAGCCAACAGTCTAATCAATGTCTACATGACTTGTGTAAAACCATTCAAACAGGAAAGCCAACAGTCTAATCAATGTCTACATGACTTGTGTAAAACCATTCAAACAGGAAAGCCAACAGTCTAATCAATGTCTACATGACTTGTGTAAAACCATTCAAACAGGAAAGCCAACAGTCTAATCAATGTCTACATGACTTGTGTAAAACCATTCAAACAGGAAAGCCAACAGTCTAATCAATGTCTACATGACTTGTGTAAAACCATTCAAACAGGAAAGCCAACAGTCAAATTAATGTCTACATGACTAGTGTAAAACCATTCAAACAGAAAAACCAACAGTCTAATCAATGTCTACATGACTTGTGTAAAACCATTCAAACAGAAAAACCAACAGTCAAATCAATGTCTACATGACTTGTGTAAAACCATTCAAACAGGAAAACCAACAGTCTAATCTATGTCTACATGTGAAAAATATAGCACCATTTTAAAAAGATTAAATTTATTTTAGATTTACAGATGGTGAACATAACTTTAAGAGTTTTATACAGACCAGACCAGAAATTCCTGCCAGAAATCTATAGGCAACTGGGTTTGGACTATGATGAAAGAGTATTGCCATCAATTTGTAATGAAGTAAGCTGAAACATGCCCATGATTGAACATTTAAAATTTTTAAATTGAAAGCTCAATTTAATAACACATTATTAATTATAAGATATATTTTATGGGGTTAATGGAACTCTGTTCTGATTAAAATGGGTAAAAAATCACACGAGGTTGATTAATCCTTAAGTTCGATCACATTAACTCTTTTAATTAATATGCTTTTCCAAAATTATTCAAGAAGCAGCATTTGGTGACCTTTAAGAAAATTGTCAAAACATTAGAAATTATCATTTTTTCATGGGTGATTTACTGGATATAGTATGTAAATCTGGAGTAGACTTGGTAATTTTGTGAAAATGCAAAAAAAGATGTTGACAGACAACATTTTTAAAAGCTGCAGACAGGAAAAGGGTGTTGCGTTTCTTAAGCCTTGATATGTATGACTTAAAAAGTTTTGTTACTCAAATAATTTTGACATGCAGAGAGCCTGGCGATCTCTTATTCAATAGATCATAATCAGTAGTACCCACAATGTGATTTAGCTAATAATAGTTTTTCTCTCAACGGTTTTAGTTTTATATGCTTTTTCAAAAGTGTTCTTTAAAGAAGTTGTTAGCAAAAAACTAACCTACTTGTCAAATTCTTGCTTTTGATTTGCATATTTTTAGTAATCAATTCAATATTGAGAGAAAATGAAGTTAGAATTTAGATGGATGTAATAATTGTATTTTGCAAAAAGGTATGATTCTTGACATTGTTTGTGATGATTTTCCAGGTTTTAAAATCAGTTGTAGCTAAATTCAACGCTTCACAATTAATCACACAGCGCCAACAAGTCAGTTTACTAATCAGACGAGAATTAAAAGAGAGAGCACAGGACTTTTACATGATCTTAGATGATGTATCAATCACAGAACTAAGTTTTGGTAAAGAATACACCGCTGCTGTAGAATCTAAACAGGTAGGTAAACACAATAAATGGAGAAAACTCAAGTCCTTAGAATCAATAACTGTAGTTATCTCCCATTTATTAAAAGAATCCTACAAAACAAAGGGGAGATAATTCAAGTCATTAGAACCATTTGGTTACAAGAGCGCAATTATTTGTTTACATTTAACCGGCAAGTTTTTTACCCCAAGATGGTACTCAGAATAGAATCCTATACGGCTTCTGATTGGTTGATACAGGATTGGAATTACATTTAATCGAAAGCTTATCCAATTAGGTTTAAAAATTGCCGAAAATCATATTCATATTTTACAAAGTATAGAAAATATCTTTAATTTCTGCACGTCGGAGCCATTAAAAATATGCCTTTTTCATTAAGCGAAAAAAGTAGACGATCTTTTTCAACTGCATTTTAAGTCAATTTGAGCCGCATGACCCTATATTTTTTTGTTGTTGTAATGCAACACTGGCATTTCTAGTAACAGGAACTGTCACCCGTTTTTCGCTAGTTTGTGTAGTCTTTGAGAAAAAAAATACGGAACACTAGTGGTACCCTATGGAAAATGCATTACGAATAATTGCGCTCTTGTAACCTATAGAGAAATGACATTTTTTTTTAATTAGGCTTTGAAAAATATCAAAAATAGTCATTTTGCTCGGAAAAAATGTGAAACAGCGAGAAACGGGGTCAAATGGACTTTTCATCGTTGTGAATTCATGCTATAGTCTGTTTCCTATTTTTATTTATTTCTATATCTAAATCTAGGGTGGGCTTGAATGTCGACAAAGTATGAAGAGAAAACAACGTTTTTGTGATATCTACTGATTTTATCGGGGAAAGCATGTATTTAGCTCGAATTTGAAGGTAAATTTTGGTTTTTAACCATAACGACGGTGTCTCAGTGGCTGTTCTAGCAAAAAGCTAATTTCGTGAAAATTGGCCAAAAGGGTTCCTAAGCAAATACCAACGATTTAGTTAAATTGCGAAGTAGAAAAATTAATCTTGGCATTGAATATCGTAGTACAAGAATAGTTACTCTTGCCAAAGTAGTAATATTATCATATTTTCAACATTTAGAAATACTATAGTCTGTTTCAAAAATGTGTTTTTTCAAGAAATGGTTTCATAAATAGCCATTCTTCAAAATTCGATGTAGCTTTTCCATATCAGAACGGTTTTGTCGACAATATGATCAGTGCTGGATGACCTTCGAAAAATTAGGCCAATAAATTTACATTATCTTCATGTGTCTTTGACCAGTACCGTATTTGGCGAAAAAATCAGTTCCAATTTTTGGCCTGATCGGCCGGCAAAAAGTGATTCTCCAAATTCAGAGAGTGACCAGATAATGTTTTGAAGATGTGATATCATCTAGATAGACGCCAGCGCGACTTTTGGCGCGGGCGCTTAATTTTCGGAAATTTTTTTCACTACCGTATAGGTTACAAGAGCGCAATTATTTGTTTACATTTAACCGGCAAGTTTTTTACCCCAAGATGGTACTCAGAATAGAATCCTATACGGCTTCTGATTGGTTGATACAGGATTGGAATTACATTTAATCGAAAGCTTATCCAATTAGGTTTAAAAATTGCCGAAAATCATATTCATATTTTACAAAGTATAGAAAATATCTTTAATTTCTGCACGTCGGAGCCATTAAAAATATGCCTTTTTCATTAAGCGAAAAAAGTAGACGATCTTTTTCAACTGCATTTTAAGTCAATTTGAGCCGCATGACCCTATATTTTTTTGTTGTTGTAATGCAACACTGGCATTTCTAGTAACAGGAACTGTCACCCGTTTTTCGCTAGTTTGTGTAGTCTTTGAGAAAAAAAATACGGAACACTAGTGGTACCCTATGGAAAATGCATTACGAATAATTGCGCTCTTGTAACCATTTAAATGCAGGGCTATTCCAGAAAAAAATGTATGGAGGGGTTGGAAGGCACTTTTTGTCAGTACCCGCCACCCAGACAATTGTAATTGAGACTTACAGTGCATTATAGTGTGAAAAGTTGCTCTGATACCCATCACCCATGTATTATTAATATAATGTGCCTTCCAACCCCCCCCATACATTTTTTTCTGGAATAGCCCTTATCTCCAAATTATGACAAAAAACAGACAAATTCACTCCTGAATTGCATACTTACTAGCTATTTTCTATCAACTTGGTTTTATTTTAAGGTTAATTTTGCAGAAAAAAATCAAAATATGTATAAATACTAAAAAGAAAAGGGAGACATCTTTACTTCTTATAACTAAATGAATACTGTTATCTCCAATTTGAAAAAAACAAACATAGCAAATCCACTCTTGTGATTTTCATCTTTGTTTATTTCTTCTTGTATAAATGGGTTTGTACATAAACTTTATGAAATTCCATGTAGATTAAAGGAGTAGGTCAAGTAAGATCCCTTTTTGGCCCCAAAACATAGCAATTTTACAAAATTATTAAAATGTAAACTTTTAGTTATTTATTTGAAAGTAAAATCCTTCTGCTACATAAATATGGGCTTAAATGAAAGTGGCTACATTTGTGTTCATTTTTAATATTGGAATGTAAGTTGTATTTGATGATAATACATAACATACAGTATATAAAGGTTGAGGATGACCATGGATGTGGCCACTTTCATTTTTGACAAAAACCATCTGAAAAGTGGCATTTTTTGGCATATTTGATAGATTTTTCATATTTAAGCTTGAAACTGAGCATTTTTAATGACTAACGTGAGGGTAACCAAATTGCACCGAGTACCCAAATTACACCTATTTAGCAAAAATAGCAACGGAAATCTTCCCAGATTTCATAGAGACTAAACAATTTGTATTTTTATGATTTGATACTATGCACAACATAGGTAAAAATATTTAGATATACACAAAACGTTCACAGTATTTATCAACAGGTGGACTGTTTACTGAAAAAGCAAAATGTACGAAAACGTCGCTCATCAAAACGTCATCTTTTTTAAATCAGCAAGTACAATATGTTACAAGTATCCATTTCGTAAAAAATGAAGAGTAAGCATGGACTTATATCCAATTGTTCAGAATATTTTAAGAAATAACAAAAGCTCGATTTTCAGACTATTGACGATGCGAATTTAAGCATGGATGCAATTTGGGTACTCCTCATTACAGAATCATTGATGGTTTGGAGGTTATTTCAGACCAATTTTTCTATGATTCCAAATGAATTCAAAATTAAATTGGTGAAACCATATAGTAAATAATGATACATCTACAAAATAAACACATACTGAAAACTTTTGTGTGAAGCATATATAAACGTAGGTTAAAAAACTGTCAAAATAGGTGCAATTTGGGTACCCTCACGTTAGATCAGTTAAAACGTTCATGTTAACTAATTGAATCAACTGAAATAGACACTTAAGTGTTTAAAAAGTGTCCAAAATCTTTTCATCAGATAAACCTGAAATTTGAGGCCAAAATCGGCCTTGCTTAAAATGAGGTGAACATATGATTTTGCAGAATTGTTCTTCAGTTGCCGTTAAACTTCAAAAATTCATAATGTTTCAAGTTACATAAGCATGTTTGGAACTTGCCTATACAATTACCTTGTGAGCATGCATTTTTTCAAGCCCAGCACAATATTTCTATGTGAAAAAAAATTGACATTTTTTAATATGCTGAAATTTGAAAACTAAAGTTTGTACTAACACACACTAGAATTCTCCAATGGTATATTTGCTTCATTATGTTACTTTGTTCCCTAATCTTTGGATTATTTATTGATTTTTTTCATGCACTGTTTTAGGTAGCACAACAAGAGGCTCAGAGAGCTCAGTTTGTCGTAGAGAAAGCCAAACAAGAAAGACAACAGAAAGTTGTACAAGCCTCCGGAGAAGCTGAAGCAGCTAAACTTATATCCTTTATTATTATAAATTTATTGTGTCACATGGTTCTATCTAGGTCATTACTAAATGATATTTTGTCTGAGATAGCTTATTTGTAAATATAAAAGAATGAATATGTGGTATGATTGCCAATGAGACAACTTCACACAAGAGATCGAGTGACATGGAAATTAACATTTTAGGTCACTATACAGCCTTCAACAATGAGTAAAACTTATACTGCATAGTTAGCTAAAAATAGTGCTGTTCTGCTTCTTTTTTGGCAATTCAGTAGATTGTTTTACACAGGTTACTCTTGGGACTGCTTTTAAACAAAGAAAGTATTATACTGGATGAGTCTGAATTAGAGCTGGGCCAGGTGTCCTTGCTGTGGACTTGTATCCACAAATCAAAATATCTATTGAAAAAAGAAAAACCATTGTATTCTAAACCTGTGGTAACTTTGGCAAGTGATGAAAACTGCCCATGTAAGAGGTCATTGACTGCTTTTCTAAACCAGAGTAAAATCATTGTCTGAAATCTTGGTGGACATATCTTAGTTTGTATGTCTGCTGTAAGGCCGGACATATACAGGGGGCGCTGTCATTCAATATGGCTGACTCAAGACATAGTCTGCTGTGGATGATGGAGCACAAAGTTGGGGGCAGGATTGTTATGGGATGCATTGTGGGAAGGGTGTTTATACAAGCAGTCAATAGTCTATGAGTTCTATCTTTAGTAATCTGATGCCAAAAGTTACACATTTACCCTTTATACCCAATGTGTCTGGTTCCTAGTTTGTTACATAGTTCTACCCTGCTTACATTCAAGGGTATTCGATCAAAATCAAATATTAATATAGATTCCTACATAGGTACTAGTGGATACCAGATTTATCCAATGAGATGGTTAAAGTTGTCTTATTTTTTAATTTTAGCCTTGGCCAGATTGTATAATGTGATAATCCACATGTAACTATGTAAGAATCATGTTTCTCTAATTATTGTTTCATGCACCATGTGTTTCAGGGGAAACTGAAGAAATACTGTGGATTCATTTATTTTCAGTGGTTCCAATTTTCTTGGATTGAGGAAAACTTGCATATTTGATTTCGTGGTGTTTCATAAGTCTGCTTAAACTCGTATACACAATTTGTAATTTGTTGGACATTTGAATTTGTGGTTATAGGGTTACCTCAATATCCACGAAAATTGATATCCAACGAATAATAATGAATCCACAATACTGGTTGTTTGTTTGTGGGTCCATCTGTCTGTCCAGTGTTGTTAGTGCTCTCACTTCAACAAATGTTGCAAGATTTTTATGAAAATTATATCATAGGTTTATATCAGCAATGTCTCATATAAGTTATAAAATCAGTGTTGATCAATTATTTCTAAAAGTGTTATGCCACTTAGAAACATTAATTATATGGAAAATTGCATTTTTAGTCCTCTACAGTTTTTGCCTGATTTATGAAACTTATATTATAGGTTTATATAAGCTTGGACAACTTTATTACTATAAATTTATATATACAACTTTGAAAATTAATCCGAATTTGAAATTTAAGCTAAAAAAGAGGGCCATTTTAGGACCTTACCAACCATACTCCTTTGCGGAAATAATGAAGGCACTTATTAAATTATTAATTTTTGATAAATGAAAATCCCCTTTAAGTGCCTTCCATATTCCTATATTCTTATTTAATATTGACTCACAAGCATACTATTAATTGTCTTAAAGTATTCAACCATCGTACCTGTTTTCAGTCACCATAGAAACAGGCAAATGATGAAAACTGCTTATTTAGGAGGCCATTGACTGCTTTATCAAACCAGAGTAAAATCATTGTCTGAAATCTTGGTGGACATATTTTAGTTTGTATGTCTGCTGTAAGGCCAGACATATACAGGGGGCGCTGTCATTCAATATGGCTGACTCAAGACATAGTCTGCTGTGGATGATGGAGCACAAAGCTGGGGGCAGGGATTGTTATGGGATGCATTGTGGGAAGGGTTCTTTACAAGCAGTCAATGGTAAATGATTTCTATCTTTAGTAATCTGATGCCAAATGGGATATAGTGTAAATCATATTTTTATGGGTACCAATGTAGGGACGTTTTTATGTTATCATTTAATGAAGAATTAATTTTTCAACCTTCACCTATCAAAATAGGGTACCTTTATGTAGCCAAATAAAAATTGTTAAAATACCAACAATCAATCATTATAAGACTGCTTTCCTTAACTTGCATACATTGGTGAAGCTATTTCAATAAATCCTGGATACTTGAAGTTAAGAAAAATCAGAGCATCACAGAGTATATCTAGAACGGTAAGTAAAAATATTATATATTATCATTTAGAATTGTATTTGAATAGTCCAGTATGATCGACTGATTAATAATTATGAAGTAATTTGCATTTCAAATTAGTTATGCGTTAATTTGTATTTAACCAAAAAATAAAGAAAAGCTATATCTAGTCTCAAAGGACATAATTCTTATTCTGGATATATATATATACTGAGCACTGACCCAGGGATATACATAATGGATTTTAAGATATACTTTCCACATAAATCCACATGTATCGAAATCTATTTGCAAACGCTATGCTGATTTTATTAACCGGATTTTTGTGACAAAAATGTTGGTTATTGATTTGGGGATGTACGGCGGGGGCAATCAAATGTTGTCCGTGCATTAACTCATGAACCGTTCAACCAAAGCTTTTAAAATTTTAATATGTTGTTATTGACAACTAATTATATAAATGAAGGTCAAGTTCAATAATGGCGATTTACCGTTCAGGAGTTATGGTTCTTGAAAGATTGAAAAATGGAGTTTCCAGTCATGTCCGTGCATTTACGCATGAACTGTTCTACCAAAGCTTCCCAAATTTTAATATGTTGTTACCGATGACAAAATGGAGGTTAAGATCAATAATGACGATTTTGACTTTTACTGTTCAGGAGTTATGGTTCTTGAAAGATCGTAAAATGGTGTTTCCATTCACGTTGTTGCATTTACTAATGAACCATTCAATCTAAGCTTTTCAAATTTTAATATGTTGATACTGACTACAAAATGGAGGTCAAATTTGATATTGACGATTTTCACTTTCAGCATTCATCAGTTATGGTTCTTGTGATATTGCCAGGACATAAATAGATGTTAATAAATCCGGTTTGCTGTCGTTGTGACAGCCTCTTGTTGTTTAAAAAATTGCAATTGAAAAAAAAGACTACAGAACTTTTATTTTTATTTTGGATGCATAACAAATATAATTACTGCACAAGAGCTCAGAAAAATCTTCTTAATAAAGATAAAATAAAATTCAACAAAAGTCCATTAGTACAAAAAATGTAGTAAGAAATAAGGGTAACAACACAAAGTGATGCTTTATTTTAAAAGAAAAAGACAGTAAAAAACTATGAAAATAAGAACACTGAAAAAGATGTGATATAAATGCCAATGAGACAACTGTCCACCGGAAACCAAATGATCTAAAACAGGAAATCTGCGGCATATTTTTTTTTGTGATTGCAAATCCCCTTTTATTAAAGGGTATTTTGTCATGTTTTATTCTTTAGTTTTCTATGTTGTGTCGTGTGTACTATTGTTTTTCTGTTTGTCTTTTTCATTTTTAGCCATGGCGTTGTCAGTTTATTTTAGATTTATGAGTTTGACTGTCCCTTTGGTATCTTTCGTCCCTCTTTTATATGGGTTCATTGTAAAATAAAATTGAGAATGGAAGTTTGGAATGTGTCAAAAAGCAGTAGACCATAGAGCAGACAACAGCCAAAGGCCACCAATGGGTCTTCAATACAGGGAGAAACTCCTGCACCTAGAGGCGTCCTTCAGCTGGCCCCTAAACAAATATGTATACTAGTTCATTGATAATGGACGTCATACTAAACTCCCAATTATACGCAAGAAACTAAAATTAAAAACCATATAAAACTTTTTATAGTTCAAATTTATACATGTTATAAGCATTATATAAATATAATTTATTTTAATTTTTACATTTTTATTAGAACAATCATTATCATTATTTTGTTTTGTTTTGTAGCTTGCCCAGTCACAGAACCGTGTGTACTTGACTGCCAACAACTTGATGTTAAACATTACTGACAAAGACTTTGATTCTATGCTGGAACAGTATAAAACCAAGAAATAGTGTCTGAACTTTGTAGACTTTGTCTGAACTGTGCTGGAAATTATATACAACAAACAATGTCAGAGAGATTTAAGAACAAATAAATTCCTCTTTTTTAAAGTTTTGTAAATTGACATCCCTGTAACCACCGTAACAGTGAATTGAACACCTGCTGACCACAAATTAAAAAAGTGGAGGGATTTTTTAGTCAAAATGGTTAGTGATCCAGTGTGTTGAACAAAACTTCAATGAAAATTATGATGTGAATTTTGAAAATAAAGAAAAACCTCTAAGTAACTCAACAAATAAATCTGTGTTTTTTAGTGGATATTTATCATGTTTATAGATTTATTAAATCAAAAATTGTGGAAAAAATTGTTTATCATATTAAACTAGAAAAATAACCACCTATTTATATATATGCAATGCCTACAAGTGTAGAAGAGCCTTATATTTTTTGGTCTGTCTGTTCAGCCATCCAACATCTGGCAGTTTTTTTGTCAAAGTGGGTTTATGAGGTTTATGATGAAATTATACATGAAAATGTGATAATGCTAGAAGTGAACTGATAATGTAATGGACATAAATAGTCAAAGAGTTGGAAAGCTGTTGGTTCTAGAATTGTCTAGAATTGATGTGATTGATATTTGTTAAATTTTCACCTTATTATAAGGTTGGTTGGTTGATTATTATATTTTAATCCCACTTTCAGCATCTTCATGGACTGGATTGCAAGATTTCCTGCCGAAAGCCAATATTTCGAAACTAGCAGCAATGATATAGTAATAAGTATGTTAGAGTACACTAGAGTACAAATGACTTTCCATGGGAAAACTGGCATTCCTTGTCAAAACCAATTGTCCAGAGAGCACCACCCCTCCTCCAAATCATTTAGGAGTAAGATTAAATAATGCTTGGCTTTGATAATCCCATGTTGCTCTGATGTCTAATAGTCTTGTTTAAGAACTTGTGTCTATGAACGGATAGAGCACAGGGTCATATAGAAAACATGGAAATGTCTTCTTAGATTTAGACTTACTGTATGTCTAGAAATTATGATATACAAGTATACAGATCATATATCTTTCAATTCTGTATGCATATGGATACACGAGTATGTCCTATCACCTAAATATTCCTTACAAGGGTTATTAAATGATGGAGCAATCTCAGACTTAGAATAGATGACAGTTAAATGATGAAGCAATCTCAGACTTGGAATAGATGACAGATAAATGATGGAGCAATCTCAGACTTGGAATAGATGACAGATAAATGATGGAGCAATCTCAGACTTGGAATAGATGACAGTTAAATGATGAAGCAATCTCAGACTTGGAATAGATGACAGTTAAATGATGGAGCAATCTCAGACTTGGAATAGATGACAGTTAAATGATGAAGCAATCTCAGACTTGGAATAGATGACAGTTAAATGATGGAGCAATCTCAGACTTGGAATAGATGACAGTTAAATGATGGAGCAATCTCAGACTTGGAATAGATGACAGTTAAATGATGGAGCAATCTCAGACTTGGAATAGATGACAGTTAAATGATGGAGCAATCTCAGACTTGGAATAGATGACAGTTAAATGATGGAGCAATCTCAGACTTGGAATAGATGACAGTTAAATGATGGAGCAATCTCAGACTTGGAATAGATGACAGTTAAATGATGGAGCAATCTCAGACTTGGAATAGATGACAGTTAAATGATGGAGCAATCTCAGACTTGGAATAGATGACAGTTAAATGGGACAATACCCCTAATGCGCCTTGAAATGAGGAACACAAAAGTCACGTGTAAACAAAAAATCTCTGTGTAGTGATATTTGACACATTTCTATGATAAACAAATGACTGAGCTGAACCATTAGTGTTAATTTAGAAAGTAAGGGAACACAGAATAAATGTGTAAAAACCATGGAGCTATGAAATGTGTTCAAAGTATTAAAATTTCAAAGAACTTATTGTGTTAAAATTGGGATTTTTTACCATGAGGAGCCACATCGCAAAAGGATACTCGGGGTTTGCTAAATTACGGAAAAATGAATCACACTTCGTACCCCGAAAATTTAACCACATATGTAAAAATGTCTCAGCTTCGAAACAAGCCATCATACATATACAAGTTTACGATGTGGGCTGAGCAACAGAAGAAAACGTTACCATTATGGCCTACGGAGAAACAATTGCGCATATTGCCCCAAATGATGGAGCAATCTCAGACTTGGAATAGATGACAGTTAAATGATGGAGCAATCTCAGACTTGGAATAGATGACAGTTAAATGATGGAGCAATCTCAGACTTCGAATAGATGACAGTTAAATGATGGAGCAATCTCAGACTTGGAATAGATGACAGTTAAATGATGGAGCAGTCTCAGACTTGGAATAGATGACAGTTAAATGATGAAGCAATCTCAGACTTGGAATAGATGACAGTTAAATGATGGAGCAATCTCAGACTTGGAATAGATGACAGTTATGATGAAGCAATCTCAGACTTGGAATAGATGACAGTTAAATGATGGAGCAATCTCAGACTTGGAATAGATGACAGTTAAATGATGGAGCAATCTCAGACTTGGAATAGATGACAGTTAAATGATGGAGCAATCTCAAACTTGGAATAGATGACAGTTAAATGATGGAGCAATCTCAGACTTGGAATAGATGACAGTTAAATGGGACAATACCCCTAATGCGCCTTGAAATGAGGAACACAAAAGTCACGTGTAAACAAAAAATCTCTGTGTAGTGATATTTGACACATTTCTATGATAAACAAATGACTGAGCTGAACCATTAGTGTTAATTTAGAAAGTAAGGGAACACAGAATAAATGTGTAAAAACCATGGAGCTATGAAATGTGTTCAAAGTATTAAAATTTCAAAGAACTTATTGTGTTAAAATTGGGATTTTTTACCATGAGGAGCCACATCGCAAAAGGATACTCGGGGTTTGCTAAATTACGGAAAAATGAATCACACTTCGTACCCCGAAAATTTAACCACATATGTAAAAATGTCTCAGCTTCGAAACAAGCCATCATACATATACAAGTTTACGATGTGGGCTGAGCAACAGAAGAAAACGTTACCATTATGGCCTACGGAGAAACAATTGCGCATATTGCCCCAAATGATGGAGCAATTTTAGACTTGGAATAGATGACAGTTAAATGATGGAGCAATCTCAGACTTGGAATAGATGACAGTTAAATGATGGAGCAATCTCAGACTTCGAATAGATGACAGTTAAATGATGGAGCAATCTCAGACTTGGAATAGATGACAGTTAAATGATGGAGCAGTCTCAGACTTGGAATAGATGACAGTTAAATGATGAAGCAATCTCAGACTTGGAATAGATGACAGTTAAATGATGGAGCAATCTCAGACTTGGAATAGATGACAGTTATGATGAAGCAATCTCAGACTTGGAATAGATGACAGTTAAATGATGGAGCAATCTCAAACTTGGAATAGATGACAGTTAAATGATGGAGCAATCTCAGACTTGGAATAGATGACAGTTAAATGATGGAGCAATCTCAGACTTGGAATAGATGACAGTTGTTGATGGATTCTATGGAGACATTTATTTTTTCATGGTTTGACATTAACCCTCCATGTTTGTGTATATTTGATTTCATGGTTTGACATTAACCCTCCATGTTTGTGTATATTTAATTTCATGGTTTGACATTAACCCTCCTTGTTTGGGTATATTCGATTTCATGAATTTGTCTAAGTCTGGGTTTGTTAATATAGAAGATTTGTATCTCAATGAACTTTTAAAATCCTGGTTCCCTTGTATCCATGGAATTCACAAAATTGGAATTCAACAAATACTAATGAATCCACAGAAGTTGGAAAGCTCGGATGTAAACACTTGTGATTAGTATAAACATATAAATAAGATGTAATATGATTGCCAATGAGACCAATATTCACCAGAGATACAACAAGTTAGCTGTTGTTTTTAAAGAATCAGCATGATCTTGTCTT